>NC_061800.1:23955425-24261140 GCF_021462225.1 Girardinichthys multiradiatus | reverse complement strand
CAACTTTCTTGATGGTATCAATCAGGGGAAAAGTTTTACCTGGAGTGGATGGATAAATTCCCCTGGAAAGCATTTATCTGCTGCCAGCGCATCAACATTGGAGCAGAAGGTCCTGGAGAAAATAAAAGTAAATACTCAGGGCTCACTTCTATCTTTTTAAAACCCTGTCTCCTCTGGATCCAGTCATCTATGTCACCCAAACTATAATCTGGAGAATCTATATGCAAGACCCAGTGATCCAGGACTGTCAACAGACTCAGAAGGTCTTCTCTAACCTCATCTGAAAATAAAAAGAAGAAAAGAATAAGCAAGAAATGTTCCACAAGTAAAATATTGAGCTGTGAGTTTAACTGATTTTACCTGTTTTGATATGAGGGGTTTGGAGTAGGGGATTCTGGCAAAGATCCCGGATGTCTACAGAAACTTCCCCACAATGCAGTGCAGCTGTTGTTGGGGTGCTCCCAGGGAAAGGAGTTTCTACTTTCTCCATGTAATGAAGCATGGCATGGCACTTGACACAGCCAGAGGTCAGCAGAGGTGCCAGCTTGGTCGCCGCAGTCACAGCCAGTCTGCACGCTTTGAGATCATTGCTGGCGATGTGCTGCTTGCTTCTTTTGGCTGCAGGCGATGAGGAAGAGAGGGTTGGTGTCGAGGGGCTGCACGCAGGCAGCCAGAACACTTGGCTCTGGGTCTGGATTACCACAGGCATCGAGCTCTGGCCAGGCTCTGTCAGGAGGGATAAGCTCACACCGCTCACTGGTCTGAAGCAAAAATAAAACCATCGTGAACAATCAGATATCACACAGGTAGCGCATGATCAAACTGGAAATTAAACAGAAAACTAGTGTCAATGTGTCTGTGTTTGTGAATGTAGAGCAACTGGTGTACTGATTAAACACCAACACGCTGGTGAGGTTACATCAGTTGTAAAGACTAGCAGTAAAAACAAAACCAAACGAGCGCCAGAGGCAATGGCGTCAGGGGAAACTTGCCTTCACATGTCCTCAAAGTAACGTAGGAGCATGTGGATGTAGGAATCAGAGAGTTTTGTTTCCACATAAGATGATGATCATCCTGTCAACTTGAATCTGACAGGATGTTGGGTCAACCCAGATAACACACAGAATAAACTGTACTTTCAGTACAGTTTAAGTGTTTATTTTAGTTCATTTGAATGATTATAGCTTACAGCTGATGAAGACGCAAAATTAGGTTTCACAGAAAATCTGAATATTACGTAAACAGTAAAAAATGTATTTTTATTGAAGAACTGTTATGTTCCGGCTTGCACAATGACAGGCACGGCTGTTTTCTTAAAAGTTGCCAAGCAGACCGTCATTGACACCACAAGAAGGATGAGGCACAAAACATCATTGCCAAAGACGCTGGCTGGCCAGAGTGCTGCATAAAAGCATATAAATGGAAAGCTGAGTGGAAGGAAAAGTGTAGTACAAATTGGTGCATAGCCAACAGATATAGCTGTAGATTTTAGAGGATTGTGAGGTACACCCTATTCCTGAGTTTGGGGGAGATTTACAAGGTATAAAACCAGAACTCCCTAGAGCCACTACACACACCCAACAGGAAATGGGCTACAACTGCTGCATTTCTTGTGCTAATCTATTCCTAAACCAGAAACGTCAGAAGTGTCTTATCCAGTCTGAGGAGAAAAATGACTGGACTGTTGCTCAGTGATTAAGTGTCATCCTTTCAGATGCTTGATGGTAATTTTTGCCTCGGACCTCCTCCATGGACAGATTTTATGCCCAGTCTCTTTATTGTTGAATCATGAACCCTGACCTTAACTGAGCCAAGTGAGTCCCACAGTTCTTTAGATGTTGTTCTGGGTCTTCTGTGACCTCCTGGATAAATTGTCGATATGCCACGGAGTGATTTTGGTAGCCTGGTCCCTCTTGGAAGGTTCATAACTGTTCCATGTTTTTTTCTATTTGCAAATACTAGTTCTCACTATGATTCCCTGCAGTCCTGAAACATTGGAAATGGCTCTTTAACTCTTCCCAGGCTGATAGATGTCAGTGATTTTGTTTCTTATTTGTTCTTGAATATTTCTTTAGATTCGGGACATTATGTGTTGCCTTATGAGATCTTTTAGTTCTAGTAATGTGCTGGATCTACAGGTCTGGCAGTAAAATGTGGGCAAGTTTTTATTTATTAACATTTCATATGTAATATTCTACTTTACGGATATGCACTTGTAGAGAAATGATCATACAACAAAGCAGAGAGTAGTGCTTTGTGCAAGTTTGCCCTTCAGGCTACAGACAAATACACAATGTGCACCATGAAAAAAAAATGAATTCATATTCACATGCTACTTTCAGCAGTTAGAATCAGTCCAACAACCAGCTGGTCCTTAGTGATGCGATGCCACAGCTTGTCAATTTTAGGTTTGGAAGACAGCGTTGGCGTTTCATACATCTTGTCATCCAGAGTCTCATCACTGAACTCCTCATCACCGTCCCACAGGGCAACAAGGCCTTCCTAGACGGACAGCACAAAGATCATAATCAGCAATGACAAATGGGTGTCGCCACTGGCAGCAGCAGCATTTCAGTTTGCTTTTTAGGCACAATCACGGTAGACTTTTCTCAACTCTATTTCAAAATTAAAGTGTACTGCTGCAGAACTTTTGGCTGAAACAAAGCTTAGCTAAAATGGTTTTTATTAGCTCATTTTGGTGTAATGTTTTAAGTTGATGAGTACATATTGGAAATGCTAAACGGTTCATTATCACATTCTACAGACAGTTACACCAGCTAATAAACAAATTTTAAAATCCTTTAGCAAATCCTGTTTAAACTGAAGAAACCCTATAATCTGGGAAAATCCATTCAGCCAACCAGCAAGTTTTAGGAACATCATGCTACTTTCAGCATCAGTCTAACAAGTCATTGTTGTGGAAAATTATTTTCAATGCTCTGAACTTCCCTTACCTCTCTCCCCTCTGATCTTTGTGTTTTGTTACCCTAAAGGAGTTGGTCTGTAAAACCATTATCAGACGTTTAATGGTTAAAACTCATGCTTTAGGGTGATGACTCAGGAAGAGCAGATGGGTCTGTTCCTAGATAACTTTGTTACCTCTGACCCGAGGAGGGTCTAGGGCCATAAAACACAGACTCTTTGAAGTTGAGGTAACACCCACATACTCTTTAAATACTGTGTGTAAATATTGATCGGGGCTCTGCTTAACTGACTAACCTCAGTGACAGAGTCATTCAAACGCTGAAATGCCTTTGAATAAAACTTATAAAGACAAAGCCCGGTTTTGCTCTTTATATAAGTAAATTTCTCTCCTACTTTGATAAGAAAATTCCATTACAATTTTAGCGTCACGAACAGGATCTAACGTGCGAGAGGAAACCGCAGGATGGGACACGGACGCCTGGCCAGCCTGAGAGTTGTTCTCAGTCCACTTCCATTTTACGGAGGGGAGTTCTGGGGCCCGCCTGCGGCTTCTGGCCGATTGGATCCGAACTATTTGTCTTCAAATATATCTGGGTGAGAAGTTGCTCTGTATGATATAATGTATATTATTTTTTATTACACATTAACCATCATCTCCTAACTAATTAATTAGGTTCAGGAGTTGCGAGAGGGAGGACATCAGCTGAGGGCCCGGTTACCCTGCAAAGGAATACAGGGAGGTTCTTATTGGTAACAATAAGATAAAGCAAAACACAGGGTTTTGCGGGTGGTTTTTAGCAATTTTCTACACCTCATAAAGGAGAAAAGCCAGATGGCTGAACGGGTAAAAAGGAAAAAAAAATGGTTCCGGAACCTTGAGGCATCAGGGGTGTCTCCTTCTTCATTCTCTGATTTATAAAAGAATGAAAGGAAAAATCGGGGATGATTGTGTTAAATGTTTGGGTTTTCACAGCATGGAAGTTTGAGTGTAAATAAGTTAAATAGTTTAAAGTAAAACAGTTGATGGATGGAGATGGGAAAAATAAAAAACATAAGAAAAAGATTAAAAAGCACAGAGTGCATCAATTAAGGGGTTAAAAAGTTAAAACTTTCCTGAAGGAAGTTTTGTTTGTCTTAAATATTGCGATCAGTTGAAAAGAAGGTAAAAGTGAAAAGGGACATTAGAGATGGGAAATGAAAGTTGCTTTAGAAAGGAGTATAGTTCATGTTGTGGAAGGAAGTGACAGGCAGGGGGACGACTGACTGACTGACTGATAATATTTCTGTTTGCAAAATCTGAACCTATACTAAACCTTTTCTTCTGCCTCTCTCACAAACACACATATATATATAGGATTTGAGTGCAACATCTGCGTTTTTGAGTCTGGACTTTAGAAACCTGCCCTTCTCCATGGCTACTCCACCAGAGACGCTTCTTCATCATGGCCTGAAAGAGAGAGAGGGCCTGCCTGCCTGCCTGTCTGCCTGCTGCAAATCACAGTGTGAGTTTCCACCAGAACGAAACTCAGAGGAAGTCTGGCCCCAAACCCACTGAGATGGACAACGATCCATGATGGTGCAGAGCCAGAAGAGCGATACACTGGATTTATATTGAAAGCACATCGCAGAAGAGTTACAGGACGGAGCAAAGTTCTTTCTCCCTCCTGGAGAAGTTAAAGTGGACAAAGGAGTGAATGTCCCACCAACACAGCTGGGAAGGGCCTGGGTTGTTTTTGGACTGATAGAGGACTGTGTGCATGACAGTCTGACTCTGGAGCAATTAAGAAACTGACGTACAAACACACACACATTTGCATAAATCTTTTCTTATTTTCTGCAATGAGGAACGCTTATTAACCACTGCTCATGTGACGCTGGCTTGACGTTGACAGATATAGCGGGTTAAAATATTATTTTAGGGTTAGAAAAGTATCTTTAAAAGGGTGATAACTTAGCTCATTTGATACTTTCCAGTTAATTCTTTCAGAGAAACAAGTTCTCTTTTGTCGTGGAATATTCAGGGTCAATTATTATAGTTATTAAAAGTTATTAAAAAGCAGAGGAAGTTACAACATCTCCAAAACTCAGCAGTAACCAAGTGTTTCTATGTTATTCTCAGGACAGATCTCATGAAGGAGCATTTTTAAAACCCAGCGCATGCGTAAAACCTGATGGGTTTCTCCTTCAGGTATTATTTTCTGTTGTCAGAGTTTGTATTCCATAAATCTAATGGGTTAGAGACCTCATTAAAACAGGCTTAGTTTTACTGCAGATGGTCTTCATACAGTCTCCGACACAGTACTTACAGTTTGGTGCAGTTTTGTCCGCAAGTGCTAACTGACGGTTATGGAAAGTACAAATTCATTGTTTTTCACAGCAGCTGCTGGGAAGAGGTTATATTAGGTTTTTTCTTCCCTCTTCTGATTCATGCAGCGTGTTGATTTACACTGTACCTTATATCAGGTCCTGACAAAAACTATGAAAGGCTTGGTTCTGCAGGTCCTTTTTTCTCACTTTGAAGAAGGAAAGGAAACCTAATCAGTTCTGTTCTGCACAGAAATATTAAAACACTTGTTTTCTAAGATATCACCAGCTAAAACATTTTAAACTTTTGAGAGTGATTGGTTTTGTTAAACACATTTTCCTTCGTAAAACAAACCTTTAAAATGAGAATGGAAAAAATTGGGTTATTTTGGAAGGTAAGAAAGAATCTGATTGGACAGTGATACCACACAAAAATGAAACTAATCTCATGTTTCCTAAAAGACTGCATAGAAAAGGCCTTTAGAACTGTGGAGTTATTTTCCACCACAGTACCAAGTTTTTTAAGCATGCTTTTTCTTTATTTTAAAACAGATCTGTGTTTTTTGTTTTGTTTTGTTTTTGTTTTTTTAGCATAATGTTTGTCTGAAGCTTCTTATGAACTGGGTTGGGAGCAAATATGATCTGAGGTAAATTAGGAGCTGTGAACAAGTGATTTTTAAATCTGATTATTGTCCAAGCAGAAATAATACACTAATAGGTCTGGGGATATTTAGTCAACCCTCTCTTCAATCTCTGCAGAAAGTTAGCATCATTGTTCAATGCAGTAGTATTCAACCTGTGGTTCCTGGACTCCTGAAGCCCGTAAGCCATAGATTTTGGGTCCATAAAATTATAATACTTAATTAAAGGTAGACCGATTACCTATTAAAACAGATCTAAGCCAATGATGGGTTCCAGTCATTTGGTGGCTTTGAAATGCAATAATACTCAAAATTTCTACTCTGGGGAACACAGATTGGGGTTGAAGAGTTTTGTTTTGGAACCAAGGTTAGGATTTTTTATAATGGAATAAAGACAAGTAAAATCCTTCATTTTAGGAAAAAAAAGACAAAAGAAATAAAGGCTCTCAACACTAAAGAGGAAGGTCGGCTCAAACTCCAGTCTCCTTGTTTGATTTCTAAAGGTTTAAAGATTAAAAGAATACATAGGAGTACAAAGGTACACAATGTAATTTCAGATTACTAAGAGATAAAATATTGGAACATTTATCAGCATTTGGATTATTAAAGAGGGGTTCTAGTAATAATTTTCTCCCCAACTCTCAAAATTTAAATAACCCAAATTAAAGAAAATTATGTCTGTTCTCCTTTTGAAACACTATGGGGGAAAAAGTCCAGTTTGGAGTCAAGCTTCTTATCTTAATTTCTGATTAAGTCAAACACTGCAGTTTTTGTTTTGTTTGGGTATACCTTAAAATGTCAACGCTGACTTAAAATAGTTATTTGCTTTTAACTTGAGCAGAGAAATTCTTGAATGCAGCTGCGATCAAATTGAGCCAAACAAAAAGAGAATTATAACAATAACTCTCAGGATTGTAGTTATTATTACAGAGTTACAGAACAAAGAATTGGCAAAAGGTTTCAGCATCAGTAAATTTGGATTCATGTTAATGAAAACTGTTGCTGTGCTTCTAAATAGTTTGAGATATCTTTGGATTATGTGCACTCATTTTAAAAAGGATCCTGAAGATTGTCATAACAACATTGATCAATTATAGCATTAAAAGATATGGCTGAGAAAACATTTTGAAAAGCGATTGTTAAAAATTTCTTTGAATTCTTGAAGCTTCAAATTTGGCCATTTGTCTGTCTTTGATGTTTTGTCTTTGTTTTGTTGGAATGAATGTTTGTTTATATGTTGCATGAAACAATAATCCATGTTTAGAATAATGTTTCTAAATCCCAGATTGATTAAAACTTTGAGTTTTCAGGAGAGTTAAGAAGCAGCTTGTTTCTGAGGTAGGTGCATGTTAACAGTTTTGCAGTTTAAGGTTCACTAAGATGGGTTGGAATGAAGAAACTGTGGGTCCGCCCATAGGCTGCCAATCAGAGGTTAGTTCTGCCTGACTCCGCCCACCTACCAGGTTGGTTCATGCCTTTGCTGCCATGGTAACGCTCAGCACCTCCCTTCCTGAGTTTTAACAGTTTAAGAGACAATAGAATCAAAATGCTTGTAATGATTGTCGTCTTAAAAACATGTTTTTTGTATAATAATTAAGGATATAGCATGACTTTTAGATTTCTGTGTTTTACTATTAAAAGGTTAATGAAATAGTTTAAACTAGTTTAAAGAATTAGTTTTGCATACAGAATCATTGGTGATTTATTAGATTGAAAGTTTTCCCTGGTACCATTAAACTAGCTGACAGTTCAAGATATGCAAAAGTAAGGAATATATTTTTGATAAAGAATCTGAGTCATGACTTCAAACTTAGTGAGAATTATTTATTAGATTCAATTTGTAGAGTTTATGCATCAAAATTTCATTAGATGTCCATTAATCTAATATTCATCTTCATACAAGACAAATCAGGATGATATGTGACTTATTTCTGAATGAGACATTGATGAACTGAATAACTGAAGTTTGTGTTTTGTTGTTAATGGAACTGAATTGCAGTTAAAAACAACTGGATTGTATTTATGTTGCGTTTGGTAATTTCATAGTGACACATAGTTATGTCAGAATTCATTTCTTTGGTTCTATGTAATGTGATCTTGGTTACTAGAACATTTTTGTACAAACTTTTTGCTGAATTGTCGCATGGGTTGGACCCTGCGCCAGAAGAGGGGAATGTCAGAATAAAGCAACATGGGGTTCCAAAAGTTTTAGCACTCATGGGAAAAAGGGTAGCTCATACCTCCAGTGAGGACTTAGTGACAATGCGAGAGAGACGTTGTACTTTGTTTATATAAATGGTGCATAGCTCCCTAACACCACATTCTGAAAACCTGTCTGAAATTATGGTGTTGATTCTTTTGTGAAATTGTACATCTCCACAGATTAGACCATTTTTGAAATTCTTTTTGGGTTTTCTGAAACTATGAAATATTGACCTGTAATCAGACCTTCCTCAAACATCATGTCACATTTTTGATATTCAGAATATTTAACTGATGGTCACTGCTAGTATACCAGGTGAAGTCAGAAGATCAATTCTTTTGATTTTGTTGGATGTTTTGATGAAATTCATGTAGTTAAGCACCTAGGTTTGAGAATGGGACTTTGAATTGAAAATTAGCCAAGCGTTGTGAAGGCCCTGTTCTCACTTATATGAGATTGAGACAAAGGACACAGGCAAATCTCAGTCCTTTTGAAGTGCTGTGTGGCAGGTCTCCTAATTTGGACATGGGCATATTGCCAAGATCATTTTCTTCCACATTTTTGTGTGAAGGTAGGATGTTGTTTTACTGTCAAAACCTGTCCACTGTGTTTTCTCAAGTTTCACAGACGGTGAAGGCTGCATTACCAGAAACAGCCACTTCCACCCTCCAGTCCGTTATTCCTGGCGACTGGATTCTGGTCAGAGAATCTAGGAGAAAACACAGGAAGTCCAGGGCTGGAATGGCCCATATCAGATCCTACTAGACACCCAGGAAAGCTGCAGGAAAGCTCCAGCTCCTCCAGCTTCAACTGGCTTCCAGGACAAGTCATCTTCCAACTGGATCATCCACGGCTGAAAGGTGTGAGGACAGCGGACCACCACAAGACAAAGAACTGTAAGCTGATCACTGGCGAGTGATTGAAGAGGTGGTTGAAGAACACTGTTTTTACAAGGGCACAATAATTTCTTGGGCAGTGCAACGTTATTTCAGAATCTACTTAAGGCCATCGCATTGCCTGAAAGTTAGAAATCATAAGGTCATTTGCCTCACTGCACACACACCACAGTGAGACACACATAGGAAACATACAGGGAAGACCTCTACACATTTGCACATAACCTTTCTCTGGATGATGGACTGGCGACGTCTGCAACAGAGAGACAGTCAAACATGGACCATGATGCTTATTCTCCTTAATTTCTTAACATTTGGTGGCTACTAGGCGCTCCTTTGCCTGGACAGTGAGGGTCAGCCAAATTCTTTTCTCCCACTTTGACAGCGAAACTGACTCTGAGGAGGAAATCTCGGATGCTTTTATCTAACTTTCATGTTTATTGCTTGATATCTATCATTATGGTATTATTACAAATTTGAAATGTGTTCATTTCCACCGTTGTTTAGTTGGACTATGGAAGCCTAACTTCCAGCAGGTTAGAGTTCCTGTTTCTAAACATATTTCTAGAGGAGCTTCCTACGACCGCCCACCTGTACCAGACTGGTAACAGGGCAGCTTGAAGCACAGAAGCCACTCAGGAGAGACAGCAGAATTTTTGAGTTTTGTTTATGATTTGTTTTCTTTGAAAAAAAAACTGTTTGCTTTCAGTACCAGAAGAAAGGACATTTCACCTCAAGGTCACGATACAGTTATATGGAAGATGGTCTGTTCTGATGCTAATGATTGGTATTGCAAGTATTTTATTACTCTTGTGTTCATTTGGGGAAAGGTACAGCAAAGACAATTTGTGGCTAATCTGAGTAATTACGCCAATAATACTCATCAGCTGATTCGAAGAGAGATTCATCACTTTTCTGACTACTATGATCATGCTGATAATGTCTGGTGGCAACTGATGCATCAAACCGTGAGGAAGATAAGAAATGACAGTTGCTATGTTTGTCGTTTGATTTCACATGCTATTAATGATCAACCATTTTTAGTACCTGTTCCTATTGATACTACTTTCTTTCCAGATAGGCGACATAACCAGCTGGTGGAGGTTATTTTTCCTTGGGTGAGGAATTATATTGTAAGGCAAAGCAGAAATGTTAGTAGATTTTCTAGTGAGACTAATTTAATATGTGCTCCTACAGGAATTCTTTATTTGTATCACACAGGAGGAAAACACACCTTATTTCCTTGGAAAGACAGAAGGTTGCAAAACTATTATATCTGTTTCATGTGCTTTAATCAACAGACATAAATTTGAGTCTTGTCCTGTCAGAACTGCTGCTTATACTATTTCAGGATCTTTGGTCCCAGATCCCTTTGTGTTAACTCTTAATCTTACAGCCTTACCGAATGGAAGTCAATTGTATGACCAGGGAGGTAAATTAATCGGGGTTCTTGTTACTTTTCCTAGTAGAGATGGGTCCTCATGTCCAAAGAACATGGTTTGGATGTGTGGAAATAGATCATATCTGTATCTGCCTGCTAATTGGTCTGGAGTATGTTATCTAGCTCACTTACTACCTACAGTCACAACTTATAATTCAATCAGCCCATTATTAGAGAGGAAGGTTTCATTGATCTGACCAAGGAGCAGCAAGCTCTTAGAACGATGACTTTGCAAAATAGGATGGCTTTGGATTATCTGTTAGCTGAGAGGGGTGATGGTTTTGAAGAATTTTCCTTTAGTTGTGATTATCTTGTAATCAGAAGAAAGGAAGTGTGATGGAAATTCTTTTTAATGCTCTGAACTTCCCTTACCTCTCTCCCCTCTTGACCTCTGTGTTTTGTTACCCTAGATGAGTTGGTGTGTAAAACCATTATCAGAAGTTTAATGGTTAAAACCCATACTTTAGGGTGATGTCTCAGGAAGAGCAGATGGTCTGCTCATAGATAACTTTGTTACCTCTGACCCGAGGATGGTGTAGGGCCATAAAACACAGACTCTTTGAAGTTGAGGTAACACCCACATACTCTTTAAATACTGTGTGTAAATGTTGATCGGGGCTCTGCTTAACTGACTAACCTCAGTGACGGGGTCTTCAAACGCTGAATGCCTTTGAATAAAACTTATAAAGACAAAGTCCGGTTTTGCTCTTTTAATGAGTACATTTCTCTCCCACTTTGATAAGAAAATTCCACTACATCTTGTACAGGCTCTCCCTGATCTCCTGTTTCAGCAATGATGATAAAAATTCTGATATAACATGTTTCAAATCTTAGTCTTGATTGAACTTTGTGTGTCTAAACAAAAACACATGAAACAAAAAAATAAACAAACAACAAGGGTACTTGTTATGTACAGCTCTGTTCAGATGTTTGCAATGGATGCCATATTTATTTTGGGCTTTTGATTAATTAATTTAAACCGTTTCTCCTTAAGGAAGTGCAGATAATCCAGTTAAGGTGTGAACTGATTGTGGATTTTCTCTAATTCAGACATGGACAAAATTAAACATTCAGGCTTGAAAACATTCACACACTCCCACTAATATGTGGATTAATGCAAGTTAAAGAGAAACCTCTGACTGGGCTTCTGCTCACTCTTCTCATCAGAAATGGTAGCGTTCATTTGAAGTGGATGGTCTTCTGGCACAGACCTGATTATTAATTGTGTACAAGCTTCAACCATCTGACCCAAACTGCCAGCCTGGTTTAAAGCCTGCCATGAACCAGACGCTGCTGGAACATCAATGCTACTCTTTACACTGAAGGCAGTCTAACATTAAGGGGAGCAAAACGGTACTTACCATGAAAAAAAAAAAACCTTTAAGATCAACTAAAATCTGAAACTGCACATACGGACATGCTGAATGTTTCTGGAGAAACGGTAAATGGTCCGACGAGACAATGATTAAGAAAAGGGGCAACAATAACGAGAAATATGTTTGAGGGAGTCAAGGTGCATCTTTGCTGGGGAGTTGTATGTTGCCGTCTCATTTTACAAAGTAGATTTAACAATAAAGCAGGACTACCTCTAGATCTGTCAACTTCACCTCAAATAAAAAGCAGACAGACTGAAACCTGGACACAACTGGATGCTCCAACAGAACAATGAACCCAGAACAACAGAACAATGATGGAATTGGCAAAAAGGATGATGTTAAGCTTCTGAAATGGCCCTCATCTAAACTCTATTTAAATAATTATGAACTATCCCTTTAAATTGGGTCTGTACCAGGTAAAGAGCCAATTTAAATAAACTTCACAATTTCTAATAAAAAAAGGGTGGTGAAATATGCAGCCTGATAAATACCTTAAGTTCTGTTGAATGATTTTGTTTTATTTCAAAAATTAATAGTAAAAATTAAATCAATTAGTTGGATAACAACATTCTTACCCCTGGCTAGGTCTTGACCAGGAAACTTTCTGGGGTAGGAGTGATCTGCAATAGATACCACTCTGAATGATCTAGTTCTCACTGGAGAGTCGGACCGGCGCCGGTTTCTACTCCATATGTACAACTCCACAGAATCTAGGTTCAAAATATACAAACCTTTAACTCGGTCGGCTGAGCTAAATGTACTGTAACATTGTTGCTGAATGAACCAATACAGAGATTGTCAGCCATGCTTATATTAATCTCTTTGTTTCAGTTTGACCGTTTTTTTAATTCATTCAACAGGATAGACAAGAAGCAAAAAGTACTTGTTGAGACAAGATCTAAGTTCCTTTCAACTTTCCATTTCCAAAGTAAAGAACAAACGTTTATCAGGGTAAACTGGTTAGGAAATTGGTAAAAATAATGAGTAGGAACTTTTAAGAATGAATCTATCCTATTCACTGACGGCAGAAAATATCTCAAAAGACAAAAAAGGTAAAATAAGAAATAGACCGTCTAACATCTTCGTCAGCTTATAACATAGACCTAAATCCACCCAAGGGTTGGGACGATAGACTGGTTGTTCAAGAACTACTCATCAAGGCATTGCACCATATGAAGAAATACTTGTTTCACAGGGATGGGAAACTGTCAAAAAACAATGTGCTGGATTTAAAGAGTTATTTTCTAACCACTCCTGCCTGGAAAACGTTTACTGTCCTCATAACTGTACAACACTGTACCCCTAATGTAAAGCATCCTCCTTCAATTAGAAACAGATTTTAATCTTAAAATTGGCATTCGATGAGTAGAAAGAAAAAAAGAAAGAAAGAAAGAAAGAAATGTACTGTTATCACCCCTCCTTGAACCAACACCTTAACATGGTGGAGGGATTTGAGTGCTCGAATGATCCTAGAGGCTATATTGTTTGGGGCAAACAGGCTCTGGGTGATGGGTCAGACAAATGGTTCAAGATGCCTTTATGAGGACCACACAATCGAGGCACATGATGTCGCCTGATACGGCGGAGCCCGGGTTACACCCTGGAGGCAAGCCTGGGGTTGGGACTCTTCGGAGAGCAGCAAGTGGCCGGGTTGCTCCTCGCAGGACCCAGCCGGGCCAAGGCCGAACGAGAGAAGCGAGGCCATCCCCCAGTGGGCCCACCACCTACAGGGGGAACCATGAGGGACCGGTGCAAAGAGGATCAGGCAGCGGACAAAGGTGATGGAGATGTTCCAGGCACGTCCCACCAGGAGGAGGCCCAGGGGACGGCCCAGGACACGCTGGGGGGACTATGTCTCTCGGCTGGCCTGGGAATGCCTTGGGCTCCCCCCTGAGGAGCTGGAGGAGGTGTCTGGTGAGAGTGACGTCTGGGTGTCTCTACTGAGTCTGCTGCCCCCACGACCCAGTCCCGGATGAAGCGGAAGACGACGAGTACAAGTACAAGTACGAGAATTGTTATCACAATATCACTGTTCACATTGTTGTCCATATCGTACCATATATATGCGTCATTCACCAACATTATCACATATCCCATGTTTTCCTAATACTGTGAAGCTTGTACTCGTTGTCTTCTGCTTTATCTGGGACCGGGGGCAGCAGACTCAGCAGAGACGCCCAGACTTCCCTCTCTCCAGACACCTCCTCCAGCTCCTCCGGGGGGAGCCCAAGGCGTTCCCAGGCCAGCCGAGAGACATAGTCCCTCCAGCGTGTCCTGGGTCATCCCCTGGGCCTCCTCCCGGTGGGACGTACCTGGAACACCTCCCGAGGAAGGCATCCAGGAGGCATCCGGTATAGATGCCCAAGCCACCTCAACTGGCTCCTCTCGATGTGGAGGAGCAGCGGCTCTACTCTGAGCCCCTCCCAGATGGCCGAGCTCCTCACCCTATCTCTAAGGGAGTGTCCGGCCACCCTACGGAGGAAGCTCATTTCAGCCGCTTGTATCCGGGATCTCGTTCTTTTGGTCATGACCCAAAGTTCATGGCCATAGGTGAGGATAGGAACGTAGACCGACCGGTAAATCGAGAGCTTCGCTTTTCGGTTCAGCTCTCTCTTCACCACAACAGACCGGCACAGTGCCCCCATTACTGCGGCAGCTGCACCGATCCGTCTGTCGACCTCCCGCTCCATTCTTTCCTCACTCGTGAACAAGACAAGTCTGTCCGGCTTTCTCCTCTTCCAGCGGATTCAACTCACCACCCGGTGGTGATCAGTGGACAGCTCAGCCCCTCTCTTCACCCGAGTGTCCAAAACATGCGGCCGAAGGTCTGACGATACGACAACAAAGTCAATCATCGACCTCCTGCCTAGGGTGTCCTGGTGCAAAGTCCTCTGATGGACACCCTTATGCTTGAACATGGTGTTCATTATGGACAATCCGTGACTAGCACAAAAGTCCAGTAACGAAACACTACTTGGATTCAGATCAGGGAGGCCATTCCTCCCGATCACGCCTCTCCAGGTGTCAATGTCGTTTCCCACGTGGGCGTTGAAGTCCCCCAGCAGAATATTGGAGTCCCTGGGAGTGGCACTATCCAGCACCCCCGACAGGGATGTCAAGAAGGCCCAGTACTCCGCACTACTGCCCGGCCCGTAGGCCGAAACGACACTGTGCAGCCTTAAATAAAATTCCAGACTTTTCCAGTCCTGTAAAATACTGATGTCAAATTTAACACCTTTCCAGTCTGCATAGGACTGCATAAGACTTATGTGCCTCTCGTAAATGGCATGTTATCTTGTTATTCCCATTTTAAAGCTGAGTACCTCACTGAGCACCTCACTGAATACTTCACTGAGTACCTCAGAGATATGGCCCTCAGTCTTGCATCGTTTTTATACCTCAAGGAACAAAGTCCTGGATTCTAAGATAAAAGTTCCTAGACACTCCGATCAACTCAACAGAGGCAAGTATCAATGGCAGGATTCCTTCAGGTACATTTATAGGAATTTCTAGAGGTGCCAAAAAATGCTGATGTTGGTGATTTTCTTTTACACGTTGTCAGTTTAGCTTAGATAATGAAGACATCATCTTAAGAAATTACTTATTTTGGTCAGTGTGCATAAACTGTCTTAGCTTTTTAGTTATCATACTTAAAAGCATTTTACAGAGTTAGAGAATATTCCTGTGCTGTCCATTGGGTAACTGCTAGTTAGAAAGGTTACAGGTAGCACAACCAGTCAGTTCTGAGGGAAGTACATGAACAGTACCTGTTCAGGCTGGCTGAGAACGGTCTCCCTGCCTGAAAGCATCTCAGTCAGGATTTGGATTGATTGCTGTAGAACTCTGTCCTTCACTCTCACCTCTCTTTCAAGCTCTTGAAGGACGATCAATCCACTCTAAATTACAAATAATATTTGACCGACAGAAATCTTTACAGACAGGATACATAATGAACCGTTGAATGAATGAACAGAGGTCAATGTCAAGATATTCAAAACTCACAAAAATACTATCATCACATAGCATAACATGAGTAGGTAGCACACTTTCAATATACCAAACATATGAATGGACTTTAAATGAATTAAAAAAAAAACATGATAAATGCATGTCCAGTGTCCTCCAAAAGTAGTCATACCCCTTGAACTTTTTCACATTTTATCGCATAGCAACAACAAATGTCAGTGTACTCTATTAAGACTTTTAGTGATAAACCAACACAAAGCGACGTTTGTGGGTGTAACATGACAGATTGTAGTTCAAGAGGTGTGAATACTTTTGCCAGGCACTGTATATTCAGTTATTTCCAGGGAAAAGATGAGTCTAATATGTAAACAATATCAGAGTAATGCAAATATATTGTAAAGCTATAAACACAAATTGTAGTATTTTGGGGCTTCTTCTTATGACGTGTTTCAGGGGTTCACCTGTAATCTGGATTCCAAAGCTTGAAGAGTGAGGAGTGAGTTTTCTTGAGGAGGGCTTGTCTTTGGCGCTTCAAAGCCTTGACCACACTAAAAGAAATGTATTTTTATTAGGCATAGTACTATCTGTACCAGTGATCTTGTAAATATAGCTTAAAGTAACTCCAGTAGCCTTACAGAGTAAGAAATACCACAGAGGTCAGTGATAAGGAATTTTTCCAGTGGCTCCCTGGCTAACCCTTGATTCCTAAAAAGCAGCAGCATCTGCTCCGTTCCACATCCAAGGAAATCATCCACGTGGGCGGAGCTGACATCTGACCAACAGGAGGCAATCTGGAAAAGATTTGTTGTAAAAAACGGATTTAAACATCACGCAAATATTATCACTGCATCTTGCAAAAGTGTGAAACGTTTCCATGTCCTGTTGCATCCACAAACTTCAATGAATGTTATTGAGATTTATGTAATAGACTAAAACGGTTGCGCATAACTGTGGTTAGTAAGAAAAATTATACCTGGTTTTCTTTTTTTTTTTTACAAACATAAATCTTAAAAGCATTTTGTGGATTTGCATTAACCCCAGTGAGTCAGTTGCCACTTCATAGGACCACCTTCCACAGCATCTACTTGCAGATCTTTTGGGGTATGTTCTGTTTCTGTTTAGCACATTTGGAGAAATATATTTTTACCCATATTTTGTTCAATGCAAAATATCTCAACTTCACTCTGGTCAGTCGAACAGCATCTCTGACCAGCAATTTTCAAGTCTTGCAACATATTCTCAGCTGGATTTAGGTCTGTACTTTGACTGGGCCATTCTGATACATTAATTGCTGGCTAAATGATTTTGCCATCCTGCTGGAAGGTGTACCTCCCCTAGTCTCTTTTGCAGCCTTAAATAGGGTTTTCTTCTAGGATTCATTCTGACCAGCTTCCCTGTTGCTGAAGAAAAGCATTCCCACAGCACTACAAAACTTTTGTCCCACCTGACCAAAGCACCTAAAGTTCTCCCCTATATGGCTCATGGAGAACTTTAACTCTTCTTATGACTTTCTTTCAACATTGGCTTTCACATTTTTAGAGTGTAACACCAATTATATAATACTTATACTGAGATTAGGTTACACATAGTTGGACTCTTTAATAATTAAATGACTTCTGAAGAGGCTGTACTGGATTTTATTTAAGGGGTCACAGATCAAAATGAACTAAAGATATAATATGTAGGCCACACTTTTTTTATTTGTAAAAAATGTGACAACTATGTATTTTTTCTTTCCACGTTGCAGTTATCCACCATTTTGTGTCCATTACATAAAATAGAATAACCTTTGTTTTTAGACATAGACAAAAATGTAAAAACCTGAGGGGGTGTGAACCATTTTAGGAAACACAGCACACTCCAGTTCATACATACCTGAAGTGTTTCCTTCCACACGGCACAAACATGCCCTGGTTTAAAGAATACAACGAACAGACATCCGTTTCTTCCGGTGTCAACCATTTGAATGTCTTCAGCCTGCTCAAAGGGCAGTTCACATGTGTCTTTCACCATCCCATTTTCAAAAAGCACAAGCTGCTGCTTTGAAGTTGCTGCAATAACAGCACATCTCAGCCCATCATCCACTCTTTCAGCCGTGAGAACCTGCATGCACTGCGTGATGCAAATATAGGGATGAGGTAAAATCAAAGAGCCGTCAAACACTTGGCCATCCTCAAGAAAATAGCCAAGTGTTGGGGGTTGGTTAATTGAGAGTGGTTCTGAAAGTCCAAGAGCAAAAAGCTGTCCTTTATGGATGGGAAGTTCTCCAAAAACACAGCGTGGGGTTTGAATGGGTATCTTTCTGACTCCCTCTGCCAGGGGGGATGTATACAACACACTGTTGTGATGGCTCCACAGCACTGTGGGACCCTGAAGGATGCACACTTTACCCTTCATTTGATAGGGGAGCTTGAACTCAATGCAGGGCTCTAGTTGGTGTGAGCTGCTAAGTGTGAGCAGACTATACTGAAAGCTGGCCCCCTTCTCACTCTTCTTTGTCACCAAAATGGAAGGAGTTTTAACCCGTTTCTGAACATCTACAGCACATTTACACGTTACAATGTCCACATGGACTGACAGTTTCCTGCTGATGGAAGCTGCTCCCTCTGTTGCCTTCAGGAACGCGTTGCCATCACGTTCAAAGTAGAAACTGCGGAATGTTAACCCGCTTCTTTCGCTTCCATCCACGGCTGGATCTCGTTTGCAGGTAAATAGGACCATTTTTCCGCCGTGTGAGAGGCTGTGGGCTTTTCGATGCGAATCTTCCGAGGACAACTTCTCCATTATGTGACGCTTGCTGTCAGCTTCGCCCACTTTAGGCTGGAGACGGTTATTTTCTTGACACTATGGCTGTGTATAAAGCGAGAACTATACGCTAAATGTATCACTGTACACAGAACAGAGACGCACACTTAACTTTTCACGGCGGCTTATGGCCGTATGGCAGTATGGCCCTAACCCTTATATCAGTCAAAATAGCGCGCCATACTAACGCTGAAGTTGGCTTGCGAGTTGTAGAGTCAGCTTTTTGTGTTGTTAAAGGGATATTACGCAACTTGTCACTTGTAGACGAGGGGTCCCAGAGGTCAAATCAAAATATAGAAAAAAGTGAAAAAGTTAATCATACATAAATAGAAATGCGTGTTGTTAAAGCTTTTTAGTTTGTCACGTTTGTTTGATATTTTAATTTCAGTGTTTCCAACGTTCAGTCTTCTAGAGTAGGAGGCCTTCACAAAATGTTCGCAGCAACTGATGAATCTGGTAAGACACTGAAAGAGGTGTCAAAAGAAATTGGAATCAGCCCCTTCATTGTCTGGAAAACAGTCTACAAGTGAAGGATGTCCTAAACATCTGCCAACATGCTCCAGTCTGTTCACCCTGAGAGCAGACCACAAGATGCTACAAGAATTTTCCATAAACCCTAAGATGTCATTACTGGACCTAGAGCGGGCTCTGCTGATATGAAAGTGCATGTGAAACTTGGTGTGCAAGGAGGTAACCCTCCAAGAAACATGAAGGCTTTGTTTGCCAGAGAGAATGTAAACACAGGCAAGAACGTCTGCAATACTATTCTATGTAAAGATGAGTCTAAAATTGAATTATCTGAACCCCAGGACAAAGGGCATATTTTGCATAAACCAAATAAATTCCAGGAAAATTACTTTCATGTAACAGTCCTGTGTATCATTTTTTAATTGCATGAATTTAAAAGAGACAACACGCTTTAGGAATTTGCAACGTGTTTATTTATACTAACATGATTTCTTTTTTCTCCTTCATTTGTGCTCCTTTTTGAACATCTGCTCTTCACTCCGGGCTTCAATTTTAAAAGATACACTCATAGCAACATTTATAAAGTTACAGTATTTTTAAATCATGGATGCAACATTTTTGTGCAACTAAAAAGCACATTTCAGTATATCAAATCAACAGATTTTTATTTGGGGCATCTGAAAATACAAAGGAAACAAAACCTAAGAAGGACCAAGATTTGTGTTAAAAATTTCAAGTTCCATCATAGTTACATACCAGAATAAATCCCCTGAACTTCTGTTAGAATTTTGGGTTTTGGTGTGCAAACCCTAGATTATTAGCAGCCTCCATCTAACCACCGTTTAGTCTACAAACGTTTGTGAAGACGCTCCTGATTGATGGGCTTAAAAGAAAGTGGGCATCTAAATCAATTTCTGCTTAAGGCCCGGTACAACCTTGTGCCAGCTCTGCTTCCATACTCACCCAGAAATGGAAAATGATAAAAGCAGATTTCAAACTTTAACAGGATTTTCAAGTCTTTGTGGGAATCATGTTTCACAAATGCTGGACTTTGTTTAAATCAATCTATAATTATAATTTGGCCAATTTATTTCAGTCTATAATTTACGATCGCATAAGTTCTTGTATTGTGGTAGCTTCCCTGTTTGTGTGCACAAACATGACGAATAAATCAGATTTTTGCCAAAAAACTTTGTAATTGCCCTTTATCTAATTATCAGTCGAAAGCGAACTTCAGCGTCGCCGCGTTCAATTGAAATAAGCCCTTCCTGTCACTCCAAGTGCATTCTGGGTGAGATTTAGTCAACAACAAAAAAGAATATTTGCGCCTGTAAAATAAAATATGTGGCCATATTTTATCCTACAACGGCAACTTGGGTCATGTGAGCGTGAAGACAATACTTCATTCTAGCTGTCGTTTCCCGTACAGATAAATAAAACAGTCCTGGGAGGTGTGGCCATGAGCGGAGCCAAAATGGCACTGTCAGGATCCCAGTTTCACACTTTTAGCAGTGATTCTTCAGAACAGCTAGTTTGCTAACTTAGCTGCCTGAACAAAACAAAAAAAAACAACAACAACAACAACGCGGAACTACGACAGAGCCGGGAGGACAGCAGAATATGGCAGAGCATGAACCGCAGCAGGGGGAGCAGGTAGTTGACCGTTAGAACGGTTTATTGTGCTAAAATCAAACGCGAATCTAACCCGAATCAACTCTGCTTTGACAGGACCTTGAAAAGAAAATCGAGGAGACCAGACAGAGATTCAACAATGAGTTACTCCAAGGTAACCCGGTTATTGTGGATACTCCGTAGACATTATCTCACCTTTCGATGATTTTTATTTTAATTTTTTTCCAGTTATACTGTCGGTATTGTTTGCATATATTCAGATTCGGTTTATTTGCTTTGGCAGTTAGTGCTTAGAGCTCAGTTCAGCTTCAACAAGGACGTTAACTGCTCCAATTAGTATTTAACAACAACCCGGCCGAGAAACCTAACATTTTGACCTCCAGTTGGGCTTTTTTTCCCCCCTGGTTTATTACTGACTGCCATGAAAAGTTAAAGTTTCAAAACGGTTAAAGTCCGTGTGTGCTTGAAAGTGAAACCTGGTTCTTGACCTCCTTGAACATCATGTGACTCAGTTTTTGTGTTCTGCTTGTAGACTCAACAGACAAGTATGACTCCAGGGATGTGGAGAAGTTTCAGCAGGACGATGCTCTGGTGGAAGCCTACCTCACATGGAGACTGTATGTTGTTGACGACGCCTTGAAGATGATAGATGAAAGTCTACTCTGGAGAAAAGAGTTTGGTATAAATGGTAAGATGCTAGGATCTTCATAACTCAGTTGTTCAATTAAAGAGCATTAAGATGCCTTTCAAATGATACTAAGATGATATTTGTAAGTTAGAATTTAAGATTTTTACTCTAATGTAAAAGCTGAACATTTTAGTAGTAAATTAGGTCCCTGAATTTACATTGAGGTCTGCAAGAAGCCAGGCCTATAAATGATACTATAAATGAAAAAGTGCCAAAAACTGGCTTGATTTCAGAATTGGTGATATAGTCATGGGATCAGTTCACCCCTTTGCCAATTTTAACCCCTATTTGTACCGATAAACAAACCATTTCTTACACATGTATGTTATAATTTCATGAATTATGCCAACAAATCGTTTTAAAAACACTCATACATGTCATGTAAAATCTGATTTATTTGTGTGGTTTTTTTTAAACCTTGGTTTTAACCTCTGTTGGCAGTTAGTTTTACTCTGAGCTCATTCTTATGAAATATGACACATCAGGACCCCTGATCAAACCAAAATAACTTGAGATAAAGCTTTTTCCAATCAGGCTTTTTCCAGCCAGTTTTGATTATCGTTTTTCATTAAGGTCAGTCTTGACTTTTCCATTGTTTTTCTTCTTAAAAGACCACTAATCATAAGAGACATATGCAGCAATTTTGCCCAGGTTTACCCACAAGAGACTAAGTAGAACATAGAAAATTACTTTAAATTGGTAGTTGTCAAAGGTACATAATGTCTCCCTGATCGGTACAAACTGACCGGATCTGTATCTGACCACTTGTACCGGCAAAACGTCAGCTATGAAAGCCCAAAATTACATAGGTATGAAATGACCCCCCCTATTGCCAGTTAACTGACTTGTAACTATCCTTAGTTCAGATAAAAAGGCCATGGTTATGAGTGCCGAAAATAATATTTTGACGATAATTGAATGGCAACAGAGAACATTCAGCAATGAAACAAAGAGACATTCTGCTTGTTTTGTTTTTTTTTCAAAGGAAGCATTATTGTTAATTTCTACAATTAGGACAAAAATCCTTTCCATTATTAGGATGACCCACCAGACTGTGCTCAAAATAGGAAAACATCTGCACATTTATCAGATCTGTTTTTTGAGAAGAAGTTACTGGACAACATTACCCAACAGAAAAATCTGTTTTTGAGGGGATAGCACAACTAGTTGCATAATCTCACATTTTTGGATTGGAGCACAAATCAGGAGCTTCAGACTTCTTAATTTTACATTTTCAAGTAGAACAAAGTTTGTGTCTGATACTTTTATAGGATTGGGTTTAATTTCAATAAATAATGGAAGGTTGTCCTAAATAACCCATTTTCAAGGACTATAAATGTTTTTCTGGACCCAAATCTGCAGACGACAAATATTAAATTATAGATCAGTCATTAATAATCCTCAAAGAAATCCTCAGAAGATTTGTTAGAATCAGCTTTATTGGCAAAGATTGTGTGCACAAGAACAAGAAATTTATCTCTGATTTCAAGCACTCACAGCATACAGATGTATAAATATATACACTTTAGAGGAAGTACAATTAAGGATTGGGGGAACAGCATATATGTGTATATACAGCCAATTCAAGAAAAAAAAAAGAAAGACAGGTTGTGGTTGACAGCATTCATGCTAGCGCCTAAAAGTACTAAAGTTCAATATGCAACTTTAGTCGAAATAGAAATGTTGACATTGGCATGTGTGTTGCAAGCTCCCAGCACTTTTCTGTGGTTGTCCTTGAGCTTATCTGGGAAAAACAGTCTCTTTGTGTGTTAAACGGCCATATCTCCATGCATAAGTTACCATGGAGAACAATGTAGTCTGTTCCTCCTGAGAAATTTGAATGATCTGTTGTTTGCTGGCCTTTTTATTCCAGCAAATTCTATTTTCCCCCGAGTTGTTTTAGGCAATGTGATTTTTATTTGAGTCATTAGGGCCACTGCGAGGGGGATGCAGGACTCGGTCTACATGCTCTTAGTTCTTGACTTCAACTTTTAAAAAGAGCTGGTGACAAGAATGCTGTTTTGTGTCTTCTTTAGCTTTTTTGTGACAAACTATGATCATCAACATCAGTTTGTTGTTTAAATTTCCTTTACATTTTGCATAGCTGAATAAAAAAAAACCCAAATGTAAATCATTGTATGCCTTGATATATAGACTTTTAAAACCATGCAGATAGCCTCCACTGTCTGCTTGCCATGTTGCCTGAAGCTTTGTCTGATAATTATACTGTCATGTAAATTGTTTCTTGGTCATTGTAGATGTTAGCGAGAGCACCATTCCCAGGTGGATGTTTGAGACCGGTGCCGTCTACCTCCATGGCTACGACAAAGAAGGAAACAAACTCTGTATGCAAACACGCTGATACAGCTTCACCCACACACACTCACAGATGAGCTGATAGGAATTTTCCCAGTGTGATTTTGTGTAAAAGTACTACGGTATTTATGCAAATCGTAAATGAAAAATGTATAACATCATCTATGTGATTTTATTTAAAATCTAAAAGCAGTCAGTCATTTTCTACCGCTTATTCCATAGTGGGTCGCGGGGAAGCTGGTGCCTATCTCCAGCAGTCTATGGGCGAGAGGCGGGGTACACCCTGGACAGGTTGCCAGTCCATTGCAGGGCAACACACAAACAACTATGCACACACTCATTCATACACCTAAGGGCAATTTAGAGTGACCAATTAACCTAACAGGCATGTCTTTGGACTGTGGGAGGAAGCCGGAGTACCCGGAGAGAACCCACACAGACACGGGGAGAACATGCAAACTCCACACAGAAAGACCCCAGGCTGGGAATCGAACCCAGGACCTTCTTGCTGCAAGGCAACAGTACTACCAACTGCGCCACCGTGCAGCCCCATCTAAAAGCAATTATTCCCTGTTGCAGCTGAAACAATATAACAATATTATAGTTACAACAATGTAATTACTAACATTTAGTTATTGTTTAGTCAAGTAAATGCTCTTTGCTTTAGCGCTCCTTATAGCTTAAAACACGGTGTTACCATATTAAGAGTGATAGGTGTTGCTGCTTTCGTTTTAACCCCATGTCTGTCGATATTTTACTTTGACCGAAAACATTTTCAAGCAGCCAAACTTGTCTTCATTGTAAGTAAGGGAGGAGTGTTGCAGGCTTCTTTTAGCCAGCATGCCCAGCAACAGGTTGGGAGGGGGCAACTCTGCTTTGCAGACTTTGGTCTCTCTAGCACTTCTTTCTCCTTGCATCCCATTAAAAGGAATTTAAATCATAGGAGTGCTGTGGTGGAAAATATTATCGTTTTGATCTACTAGCCAACCCATGCCTAGTACACTTGTAGCTCAGCCATTATATTATCATAAAAGAAATAAGGGAGCTGTTCTGACCTATTTAGGGAAATAAAACAAAACCTGTCCTTTGCATTAAGTCTGGTTTAAGGTGAAGCTGCACATCAAGGATGCAAAGTCAGTCGTGGACAAGAAGAAGTATGTCGCCTTCTGGCTGGAGCGGTATGCAAAGAAGGAACCTGGGATGCTTCTCACTGTTGTGTTCGACATGACGGATTCTGGCATTAGCAATATTGTAAGGCTACATTTTTATTGTTTTTCAACTCATAAGGAAATATTCAGTTCTGTTATGGAAAATAACACCCCGTATTATATCTTCATATTTCCTGGGGTTTGAGACGGGATATTGCAGGGAGTCGAGCTCTTCAGTGGTTTTAACACCTTGAAGATTAAAGTAACCTTTAAATCTTGATGGTCGAGTTGGCCGTCTAATCCTTACACTCACTTCGCCACAGATGTTGCCTTCATGAGGGGAGCTCTCAGTCGGTGATGCTCTGCTAGAGGAATGACTGTTAAATCTGCAACCAATCAACACAATCAAGGCAGAAAGAACTATAGAGGCCAAATCTAAATTGATTCGTTTAGAAGATCATTTTGGAAAGATGTCGAGTGGGGTTCTTTTGAAGCCCATTGAGAGCTACACTATAACCGGTCAGTGTGATCTCATTAGGACTTAGGAGTGAAAGAGTGAGGTTTCTATCCATTTATGGAGCCTTGCCAATGTCTTAAACTCCTGTCTGCTGGCCATTTGGACAGCCTGTCTGATCAATTGGGTTAACATAAAGAGCAGAAGAAGAACCACCCCTCATCAATTATTTACAACATTTGAACCGATGATGAAACTTTACCAAGCTGTCGATTAAGTCTTCTTCAAGCCATACTTAATTTACCTGAATAGACTGCAAGACTTGAGTTGGAAGTTGTTCAAACAAGCTTACAATTAATATTCATTTAATCTTTGGTGGGTAACTTCATATCTGGAGGCGATCAAAAAAGAACAAACATCGTCCTGTTAAAATCATTTTCTTAAGCATATTTTATACTTGAAGTTTTGAGGTTGCTATCTTAATGAATCTCTTAATTTATCTTTTTTTTTTTTTGTTTTAGGACATGGACTTTGTAAAGTATGTCATCAATTGCTTCAAAGTGTACTATCCAAAGTTTTTATGTAAGTAACATAACATTTAAAGATATACTGTAACTATGTACCACAGATACTATGTCAGTCACTCATTACTTGCAGCTGCTTCAAAGTCAATCTCTGTACTTCTGTCAAATATTCTCACTGAGGAAATTTGTTTTATCATTTCAGCCAAAATGATCATAGTGGACATGCCTTGGATCATGAACGGTGAGAACGATTCAGCTTGACTGGGATCGATAATAGTGGCTCCACTCTGACTTTACTAACAATATATATTAAACCTGTCTCTTTTTTGCAGCTGCGTGGAAGATTGTCAAGTCCTGGTTGGGTCCGGAAGCCATCGCCAAGCTGAAGTTTGCATCCAAAGCTGAGGTCCAGACATTTATTGGTCCAGAATTCCTCCCGCCTCACTTGGGTGGAACGGTACGCTCTTTTATTTCTCTTCCTTGATGTGCGAAACTCTCCAAATTCCTTTTATTTAGGAAATAAATGTTAGAATTGACTGATAGTTCTTATATTTAATAGAAAGTGCATTTAGTCAGCCTCACTCCTTGGAACTTTTTCACATTTTATACACATTATGTTTGCCGATTCTTCTTTACAAAAGAAGATTAGACCATTCTGTTTCAGTTCTTTGTGTATGTTTCGGGTGGTTCTGGGCTGCTTCCATGGTTAATACTCTCCTTGCCTGGCCTTTCAGTTTAGCTGGATTTCTGTCTTGTTGGGGTTGCAGCTGCGCCGTATGCTTTCTATTTTTGGATGATGGATTGAACAGAGTTCAGTGAGCTGTTCAGAGCTCGGGGTATTGTTTTATAACCTAACTCTGCTTTAAACCTCCTCTTAACTTTCTCCCTGACTTGTCTGCTGTATTTCTTGGTCTTCGTGATGCTGTTTCACTAACGTTCCTAAATGTTCTTCCCCAAAAGGATCACCTAGTTTGTTTTTTCATCAGTCCATTATAAACACAATTTGTACCATTTAACTGTCTTCCTCTGCAGAATCAATGTCAGCATGTTTATCCATGTGTGAAGCCAACAGCTTTATGTCCATTTAGTAAAAGATAAACTGCTATAATCATAAATTGAGACCCATCAAGTTCACTTTATAAGCCAGACTTGTAGAAAACAAGGTGATGTGCCCTTTCGCCCCCAGGATCCCTTCACGTATACCTACCCACCGCTTCCAGACGATGACTTTCAAACACCGCTGTGTGAGAATGGGCCGATCATCAGCGAGGATGACATGGAGAGCAAAGAGGGTGAAATGGAGAGCAGAGATACCCTCGAGTCCAGCTTCAATTCTGAGATGGCAAAGCCCAAAAAGGTAAATTGGTTCATGAATAAATCAAAATAACGTTCTTTTTTTGTTGTTATGAAAACCCATAATAAGAAGAATTTCATTGAGCTCTCTACAAGATTTAGTTACACAAGTGTGTAAGACTCGGTAGCACCATGTGCTTTCTAGAAGTCTTCCTTTGACCTCATTGAAATTATGAAAGCCCCTTCTTTAAATATGGGGGAGTAAGAGTCTTATTTTTTCATACAATTAAGAAATCAGTGTGTTTTCTTTCTTCTCTAAAACAGTTGGCAGCACCTGGCTTTCTGTTGACACATTTAAAACTCACCATGTCCTTTTTCGTTCAGGTTGGACCACAGAGTGTAATCAGGCCAGTTGAGCCATTATCAATAAGCAGTTTTTCATGGTGTCTGTTGAGTTTGTTCCTCAGGGCTTTTTTGGCTTGCATTAAATCCAGCTAAGCCCTCACAGGCACTTCGTTGCTCCTCCGTTCTTCATGGTGTCCACAGAGGGTTTGTTACTTAAGCTCTTCCATGCTGTCACTGGATTCCTCCTCCCCGCAGCATGTAGCACTATCACTGAGACGGCTTACGCTCTGGAAAGTTTGAAGCTGCTGTAGCCTCCCTTTCCCTATGGTTTCTCGGTGCTGCACCCTGGATGTAGACAGCCTGCAGCTCATGTCATGTATGTCACAGATTCTTCTCCTAACTCCCCATCAGGGTTACCCAGCACTCCTATCATGATAGATTTAAGCTTCCTTTCCAGCTGGAAAAAAAAATGCTTTATGATCACGCACCATAAAGTAATGAGAGAGATACTGTTAGGACAGACAAATTGCGTTTTTATGCGGGCTGTAAAAGTATCGAATCTAATATAAGAGTTGTCCAGGTCTGGATTTGTGTGGAAGTATTTTGGAGAGAGAAAAATATTTTGTTTCGGACTTTTTTCTTCTTCCCTAAAAATAGTATCCATACATCAGTCTGTATGTCTCTCTGTCATCCATCAGTTTGCCGATCCACTCACGTATTTTTCCATCCATCAGTCTGTCACTCTGTCCATCCATTCTTCTGATTATCTATCATCTGTCAATCTGTTTGCCTACCCATCCTTCCATCTGTCCATCAGTTTATCTATTGGTCAGTTCATCTATCCATGTGTATATCTATCAATCTGTCTGCCTCTCCATCCATCCATCCATCCATCCACCCACCCTTCTCTCCTTCCTTCCAGTGCACTTTTGTTTTTGGCCTTCCATATTTAAAGCCTGGGCACTAAAGAAATATTTGACATAAATGTAAAGTGGTTATTTGTACTTAAAGAATTGGTTAAAATTACAGAGAACTCTGGAGTGTTGAGTCTGTGTTAGAACTTCTCATATAGAAAATACTGATTGAAAATAATTGAACATTTCTTCTCTGCTTGTGTAATTTCTTTGGCTGTCGTTTTCAGCTTCACGGAGGATTCATATTACAAATGGAGCACCAGGCATAAGGTTGACTGGCATATAATATGAGGAACACCAGACGGTTTACCTGTTGTATACATGTAACAAACCACGTTAGCCAGAGCTGCCCCCGCAAAGCTGCTAAGCTCTACTGAACACACAATCCTCCCATTGTTAAAAAAGCCACCACGCTGATTATTCACAAGAGATTTAGACTTCCAAAGCAAGCCACCACAATTATTTGTCAGCCTGAATGTAATCTACAGGCTGAAGTTTAAGCCTATTTTGTGCCCTTACTGGGAAAAAGGATTTCTTACATTCTTTATTTTGGTCGTTGCTTTTTGCTTGTTTCACATTTGACTTTCAATGGTACAAAAAGACGGCATCTTCCATCAGACATTTCATATAGAATATGCATCAATGTCCACCCATTTGTTCCCGATTTGTGCTTTTCATGCTTGATAGGTTGACTGATCCAAACAGGGATCAGACCAACAATAGAAATCTTTAGAAAAGATTGCACAAAATGTAATGAAATCATGTGAGACTTTAAGCTTTTTATGACTATTTAACCTCATAATGCGTCAAATTACTTAGACCGATATGAAACAGTTAACTACATGGATACAAGGTTGTCAAAACATAATTACACAATCGCTCTGAGGTAACTCCTCACAGACAAAGAAAACGTTACTGGATGCATGTCAAAGGGGAGTCTATTAATAAGCCTATTAGCACTCAGATGGATTTTAATAAACATTTCATGGATTTTCAGGGTGAAAAGCAGTTAAGCAGCTTCCCAGAAAACCCGAACCTTTGACTGTGGTAGTTTAAGTAACCTATCAATGAATTACAGCCACCCAGTTAATAAAATTATCACCCTGAACCCACCTGTTGGCCAAAAGCATACTCAGTCACAGCTCTGGTCTTATCCAGTAGTTCCTATCAAGCCCTTAGAGGCATGGACTGGCAGGAGATTCTCACGGTAAAACCTTGAGCAGAAAATACCAGGATATCCAGGTATTTAGTGAAAGTTTAAACAGAAAAATAAAACATGATCTAATTGTTTTGGATTTAAAAGCAGCACCTATTTGTACTGCTGCTATTACAGTTATATCAATGTCATTTATGTATTTTGTCGTAGTCCACAGTTTGACCCATAGACTCAGCCAAAGAATAGACTAAACATTTTTTGGAGAATTGTGTTGTGAATTGGCGTTATATAAATAAACTTGATTAAAATGTATTGTGTAAATGTAGTCATAGTTTAAGTGCTTATTGTGCAGAGTGATTGACCTTTTTGCCCTTCTGCTCTTTATAGCGTAATAGAAGTAAAGCAAGCTAATCTTAGCTGGTTAATTAGTCAGGTTATCTGCTCTAGTAGAGCAAATATGCTTTAAAACGGCTTTACCTCAAATAAGAGTAAAAGTGCTCTTTTGCTGCTGGAAATATTTCCAAACATGTCGGGAAAAGCAAGTGGGAAGCGTTGAAGCCTCTGTCAGCCAGCTGACCAGCAGTGTGTAGCAACAAGGGGTTGAGGCCCTGTGTACTTTTACTGGCATCTCCCTGAAAGGACCTAAAACCATAGAAACGGTGTTGAATTTTGTGTTTGCGGTTTTAAAACTGGAACTTTTTAAAACATTGGAACACCTTGAAACTTGTAACTGGGCTGAAATGTAAATGGAAGAGAACATTTGACGTGTGACTCTGTGTTGTTTACAACAGGCCGTGGGAACTTTGAGCCTTTCTGAGTGCATTTAAGCCTTCTCCTTCTGATCCATCTCATCTAAATAAATAAAAGTCTCTTTCCGACAATCCTCCACCATCCATCCGTTCCCAAAATCCTCCGAGATAGAGGAAACACTGAGCTGATAGCTTAATGGCTTCTGGAAGCTAATTTCCTGTCTCTTTTTTTTGTGTTTGTTTTTCCCTTTATGTTTTCGTAAACAAGGGGTGGCTGTGGTAAGGCAGCTTAGGATCACAACCACACCAGAAGCCCAGTGTCGGGACGATCTCTGCACACTGGAAAGGCAGCTCGTACTCATGTGACTCCCAACGGTTGAGTACAGCTCCCTCCACAGTCGACTGATGTTGCCACCACCACTCCTCCCATTCCTCCCTCCATCACGGCCCTCACGTTTCCAATTCGACCCCAACAAATTTCCGTCTTTGTGATTACCGGATGGTGCCTTTTTTTAATAGGCAAGCTTTTTATTTGCACGTCGTGGAAATGCATGACACACATTTCACAGTTTAATTAGCCCTTAGAAAAGGCCAGCACACTCCCTACTGTCCATACATATTTCACATTATTTGTCACATCTAACCTCCGATTAATAACTACTAAAATAATTACTGTTATATTACAGTAGAGCAACTTATTAACCCTCAGCACTTAATCTTCAATCAAACCTGCAGTTGAAGCTGCTTTTTGATGTAAGCATTCTGTGCCTTCTAATCTAACACTATCTTTAACCAAGTATGTGCCTTCATTTGTATTGCACAAAGGAGGATATTTTATCATGTGCATTTCAAGTATAATTTATTTGGCTTTGTGTTTTATATCTGACACAATGTGTGGAAATTATGTCTTAAGTGTCTTTTTATAATGGTCATTCATTTCTTGATTCAACAATGGTCACTTAATTTGTTCTTCATAGTAAGTTGCCCTCTATTTTTTGTCTCCTATTAATCTATAATGGATTTTTCTTTAATTGTGTTATGTGTGGCAGAAATGGGGCCAATGATTGTTCTCATCTCTGCAATGTACTTTTAATTCCAACATCAGTAATAAAGTGCAACCTACTTTAAACTTTTAACTCTAATTTGAAGTTGTTATGCTTCTGTCATCACATTTATTCATACATAATTGTGTTAAGCTTTCTCTTCAAATTGAATAAATAATTATACCGGATGCTGATTATCTCTTGAAGTCCTTTTTTTGGTGCAGTTGCATGACAAAGAGACACATTTCTTCGAGCTTTCACATTTTCTAGCCTATAAACAGGGAATACACACTGTTGAGTCAGCAGTGTTTCTGTCACGTGTTCCCATGACGACCCCTTCCTTTGCCTGTTTACCCTCTCCTGACGTTCTCGCTCACCCATCCACTATACAATCTTTGTGGTACAAGCATCCATCTTCTTCAGCTGGCCTACTTCATCGTTAAAGGCTTAGCCCGTCATGAAGCAAGTCTCCCAGTCAGCATTTGTGTGGTTTGTCCGGGAAGCATTTGGGTCAAAGCTCGTCAGCCTTTCGCTGCTCCCCCGTGTGAGAAATCTCATGACTTCTGTCCTGCTTGGCCTACTTATTCAAGGTTTTTTTTATTTGTGTCAGATGTCATGAGATTTCGGGTTACACTAGTTCTGTATTTTCATGCCTGTTTTGTCTGTTCCCTCTGGATGCTGCAAGGAACAAAGTTCAGAAGTCAACTTGAGAGTTTCTTTGTAACATTTCAAAATAAGTCTCTTCAATAAAGATTTTATTCTGACGACATTTGACCATTGTTTTTCTCTAACAGTTTATTAATTAAAGTTGACTGTAATATCTTCTAATAACGGATAGCGGCCTCTACATGGAGGCCAAAGGTCAATCGTTTCATTTAAGAGGCAGAGCTAGAGAAGGTTTAGATGACTACAGTGTCTGTTTTGTTCTCTCTTTGTGTGTGTGTGTGTGTGTGTGTATAGGTTTTTTTTTTTCTAATTACACGGCCTTTTCTGTTTCAGGTCAATTTTCTAGAAGACAGCTTGAGGTCAGAGGATGGTGAAAGAGACACAAACATGAGGGTGAAAAGAGTCAGGAATCCACAGACCACTTTCAAAGGTCTTCTGCTAGATGTTAGGTAGGCCCCATTTTATCTTGTCACCATTTGTTTATTTTCATCTCTACTTGTATTTATTTATTAATTGTCATTAATATTATTTATGCATGTGGGTTAAACACTTAACACTTTAAACATTGTAACATTATTTAATGTAGCAACCACATACTTTACTGTATTTTATTATGACTTTATGTGATTAAACCAACACAAAGCGGTGCATAATTTTAAAGGAAAACTATTGTAAGAACCCTAAATAAAAACCGACGCGGAAAGCTGTTGGTGAAAGTAAGCTTTAAGAAGTCCTGTTCGCTGTTTCTCACAAACCATGCATGGGGTGCAAAAAACAAACATGGTAGAAGTGACAATATGTGTGTTGGAAAACTAACAGAGCACATCACCCTGAACACATCAAAGCTCCACCTTGAAGCATGGTGGTAGCAGCATCATGCTGTGGCAATGATTTCCCTCAGGAGGGACATGATGACTGGTCAGAGTTGATGGGGAGATGAATGAAATGAATGAAACTGAACAGCGGGTAATTCTATTGGCGGCTGCAACACTTGGGATGAAGGTGGAGGTCCAACTTCCGACAGGAAAGCAACCCAAAACATACAGCCAGAGGTCCAGTTATAATATAGATCAAAGTAAATTCATGTGTTTGAATGGTCCAGTCATAGAACCTGTGGCTAGATTTGAATATCGCTGTTCAGACGCTCTCCATCCAATCTGACTGAGCTTGAGTGGAGAAGAACTGGGAAAAACATTTAGATTTTAGGCGCGCAAAGCTGAAAGAGACGAACCCCAAAACATGGAAGTGTAGTTGCAGGAAAGGTGTTTCTATTAGGTTTTTATGGCATACATTATTTTTTTGATTTTGATTTGTTTTAAATATTTAAAGACGTATATCTATTGTCCTTTCACCTATGGACTACTTTGATGTTTAATCTAAAATGCCTATAAAATACATTGAACTTTGTTGTTGTAACATGGAAAAAAACAAAAAATTTGGATCCAGAGGCATGAATACTTTTGCAAGGTTCACCTGTTTTCCCTCTTTCTTGTTTTAACCACTATAGACATGATTGGATATAATGTTATCTTGATGCCTAGTGGACACATTCCACCTGTAATCACAAGGTTTGCATTTCAGGTTCTGGGTTTCTTAGTCTTCATTACGTCAGTGGTGTCGTGGTTGGTGCCGTTGACGTTTATAAAGAACTAAATGGGACAAACTGCAATTGTGCTTTGTCTTTTATTACGTTTTTAAGTTGGTATCTTTAAAGATGCATTAAACTTAATTTTTGGGGAATAGTATTCATTTTTTAAGTTACTCTATTGATATTATTATCAACTTCTGAGGGTCTAAAGTTCTGCAAACTGTTGTGTTTAAGATGTTTATTTAAAGATCAGTTTATATGATCTTTACCTTTAAACAAAATGTCCTTTCTTTCTTTACCCTTCCTCTGAACAAACAGTCCCTTAGGAGTAAGTTTGAGGTTATGCAGACTATTAGGATTAGAGAGTGTAGCTGTCTATCATGATATGGACCCACATGGGAATATAAATATGCTTCTGCTAGTTTTCCAGCAAGTCGTGCAGCATTTTAATCCAATGTTCTGTACATATGCATCAATATTATAAAATATCCTGTTAAAATGGCAGGCTGTCTTCGGTAAATCATATGCAAACTCTTCCCACCTATAATGTGGCATGCATCCTGTACAGATAGGTGGGGCCTTTTCTTCCACATTAGCCTCTCTAATGCACCCCACAAGTTGTTTTTTGTAATAAGATTTAGGTTGCTTCTGCAGTTCGACTCTAGCCTCTATTGTGTTGCTGTGGATCTATGTATGGGGGTCTGGGGTCTAAAACTGTCCAGCGGGCACTTAAAATGTTTGCGTCCAAACTGACTTACCTTTAAATCTTTTTAATCATTTCATCCACCTCGGTAAGAACTCTAGTTCCAACTCCACATCATTATGCTGCCACTACCATGCTTCCCTGTGGGCGTGGTGGTCTTCTGGTGTGCCAAATGTACGTTTTGGAATTGTGACTTTAAGAAAACTTTAACTTTGGTTGCTTGGACCATAACACATTCTTCCACACGGTTTTAGGAGATTTTTAGTCCATTCTAGATGTTTGCAAGAAAAGGCTCCTGTCATACGTTCCCACACTTTAGTCCAGACACATATGGAGAATCCAGAAAAAGATGTTCTGGTTGTAGAGCACAACCAGAACATCTTGCAGCTCTCTGAGAGTTGCTGTCTGCCTCTTGGCAGCCACCTTGCCCTGTTTCTTTTCTTTAATTAAATTTGGAGGGATGTCCAGTTCTTGGTAATGTTCACACTGTCCCATAGTTTCTCTGCTTATTAATGACGGTCTTAGTCATGCTAATGACTTTGTTTCCTGGTAAACTAAATGCTGTGGGATTTTACCTTTCGACAATGAGGAACATCTAATGCATAAAAGCTCTCTAAGAGCCACTGTATGTCTCTTGTTAAAAGATGCAAATGACTAAATGTGAAGCTGATAATTATTTCAGTTTAATTACATTCACTGTAATCATTGTTAGTGTAGCAAGGCAGACTGATTGCTGAAACTGAATGAAAAGATAATTAAACAAACTATTAGTAAGTGGATGTGAGCACTTATGCAACCACGTTACTGCACTTATTTTATTCTTCACACTTTTGCTTCTAAACGATTTGATCGATTTTTCAGTTGAATTTTACTGGAATGATGTCCCATTAAAGATATGAAGGCTTTTATGTGTCTCTAAGACCTGGCCGTTTAACAAGGGTGTTTAAACTTTTTATATCCTCTGGATATGTTGCAAAGTGCTTAAAAGAATGGATAAAATAGCTGCTACAAGCAAAGCTAGTTTTGTTTTACTGGTCTGCATAACTGTCATCTCATTAAATTGTTCCTGTAACACCCACTAAAGCAGGAAGTCTCACAAAATACAGTTTTCCTGTCGCTGTTTGAGTGTCAAAACTATATCACGTGTGTCATGAACATTTACAGCCGTCGATATCCGAATGAAGGTCAAATATGAAAATGGCTACGTTCATAGTTGATGAATACAACAGTTCTTGTAACAGGAGGCATGAAAGACCTGCAGAGTAAAACAGAACGAATGGGGAAGTCCACCCATCTGCATAGCTTTGACAAGGCTGGTTTACAATGTGAGTCAGCTGTAAAAATGAGCTATTCTGTTTGTAACATCTGACCATGTTGTGTTCGCATGTTTTAGTTATTTCAAAATATCACTTCAGTTTTCTCTAAACAGTCTAACATGGTAAATTCATTTGTGCAAGCCCTGAACTTACCCCAGAGGTTGGTTGTCTTAAAAATATGTTTAAGACAAAAAAAAAACAAATGTAAGTTTAGTTGTTAAATTTTATTTAATCTAAAGCTGTAGTTGCTGAAACGCCACGATTACACCGTACTCCTTTTGTGAGTTTTAATCATGTTTTAGTGTGTTTGTTCTGGCCCCTGCAGAATTTGTCTTCGCAGCTTCACTGCAGGACAAACCAGACCGAACGGATCGGTTTGTTTTTACCCAACAACACTAACAGGCATGAGAGCACCTATCTGGCTCTTATCAGAGTAGCTGTCCTGCAGCTGGAGCCAGCTTGTGTTATAATGTGCTTCTGGACTTAGAACTCAGTCGTATTTGTGAGACCCGAAACCAGCTTACTCACCTAATGATTGGTTTAGTTATTTTGGTAGTGCGACATTCTAATTGATCCTTTGTTCACAACATATCCAGGAGAAAACCAAATGTAGGCAAAGATTATTCAGATTAAACTATGTGAAGGAAATATTTATCTCAGAATTGGTATAATTGGTGCCATTTAAAATATTTGCTTATGAAGTAAAATAACTGTAATTTAAAACACTGCACAATAAACCTTGTTTACTCTTTTCACAGTGGCAGAAAGTTTCGTTTTTCACACGTCAACCTGGAGCTTCTGGTCATTGTTGATGTTTTCTTTCTGCCTTTTTGCCCTAATTGATCTGGTGAGACAGGAGGAATCAAGGACGTTTCAAGGTCAATTTTCCATCGATTAAAAATGAGTTGGCGTTGTAAATCAAACACTGAAGCCCATTCTACTGAGAAACTCTGGCAAGCGATTAATTACCTCTAAACAGCAGCTCCATCTTCCTTTCCCTCACAACATATGATGCTTCATACAATGACTTGCAAAAGTAGTCTTACCCTTTGACCTTTGCAGTACAACCACAAACTTCAGCCTAATTTATTGGGATTGTCAAATGGAATAAAAGTATCCAGGTTTCAAAAACAATTCAGAATAAAACTGTGGAAAATTGTGGCATCCGTTTGTATTTGGCTCCCTTTACTCCGATACCTGAAATAAAAATCCAGTTGAACCAGTTGCCTTCAGAAGTCGCCTAATTAGTAAATGGAGCCCCTGTGTCTCCATAGCTGGATTTCAGTAGGTATGCCCCCGAGGTTTGTTGGAGGACATTAATGAGCCAAGACTAAGAAACACAGCAGAGAGTTGCGGAGAGGTTTAAGGCAGAGTTAGGTTAAACATCTCACAGAGCACCATTCCATCCGTCGTCTAAAAATGGACAGAGTATGGCACAGGTTCAAACCTACCAAGACAATGGTCATCTACATGAGCCCCTTTCAGATCATCATTTTTATTTTGTAATCTACATGTGTATGTTATACTTGCTGATTTACTGAAAGGTATAAAAGGTATTACCCACCTCATGAGGTAGTAATGAACCAGGATACACTGTGAACTCTAAAGGGACGCATGAGGATATTGACAAAGAGCTCATCCCTGGGGAAATCCCTCCAGATTTCCTAATTGTTGCTACACGATCTGTAAGCCCACATGGCCTGTGGTCTGGGCAGATCTTGTTGAATGATGTGAAGGAACAAAATGATTCGCATTAGGGGGGATTGGGGCTGCACGTTTATTTCAGAACCTTTTACATGAAAGGTGCTCTAAGCTGACAGACTGAGCAAGGAGAGCATTAACCAGAGGCAACAAAGAGGCCCTTTGTAACTCTGGAGGAGCTGCAGAGATTCACTGCTCAGATGGGAGAATTTGTCTATTGGACAGCTTGCACTCTGCAAATCTGGCCATTATGAAAGAGTAGCAGGAAGAAAGCCAATGTTGGAGGAAACCCGTTAGAAGCTCTGTTTATAGTTTCCCGTAAGCCATGGTCACATGAGACCAAAATATAAACTTTTTCTGACTTACATGCAAAGCACTAACATTGCACTTCTGCCTGACCACAGCACCCACACTGTTAAAACAAGGTGGAGGCAGTATCATGCTTATTCAAGTGTTAGAATGGCCTAGTTTTAACTCCCATTAAGATGTTTGTGGCAAGACTTGAAAGTCGCAGTTCCTGTTTTGTGTAGAAAAAGGAGAAAAATGTATTGTATTGATGGGCAAAGTTGGTAGAGATATACCCCAAGAGACTTTCAGTTGAAAGGTCAAGGTCAGATTTGTTTAAAAAGCACTTTTCCAACACCTCATGCTGCACAAAGTGCTTTACAGGTAACTGCAGCTAAACATAGCTCCACAAAGGTTTGGTGTGCTAACGACAGCTCTCTTTCTTCTACCACTTCACAATTATGCACCACTTGTGTTGGTTTATCATGTCATATTGAAATAAAACGCGTCGACTTCTGCTTGAATTTTAAAATTTGAGAAGGTTCAACGGAGTGTGAATACTTTTCCGCATTCTATGTTTTCCTGTTACTTTTACCCAATCCAAAAACATTGACATTCAGATCAGTTTGTTCAAGTGTTGCAACTGTCTTACCTCACACTATATGATGTCACTTTCAAGAATGTCAATTTCTGTTTTCTCTGCCTTTGAAGTGAGAATTTCTGACTGCCCTGATCTCTGAATTATAGTGATAAACCGATTAAATTGAGCCTTAAATACATTTATACTTAAGAGCTGCTTTTAATTTAAGGCTGGTGGCTTCAGAGGAGAGTAGTGGTCTTTGATCTTGTGTTTACCAAAGGTTCCTAGGCTCCCCGTGAGCCTGTCTCTACAGCTTTCTGAAGGGAGAAAGGAATAAACAAGGACATTAGACAGAGAAAAAGGCTTTATTCTTGGCAGTATTGGGGCATGAAACGTAACTAGACTGCATTTAAATAAAATATTAAACTCTATGCTGGTTTCCTTGTTTGCAAAGCTTAGGTCCCCAGTGTTCAGTGTGCACTGAAGCCAAGTTGGTCTAATCACATGCTCTGCACAGCCAAATTGGGCTGTTGTAAACGTGGTTGGAGGACAAATTAGGTGCTCCTCATCACAAGGAAAGCAAGCGTACGTCACGCCTAAATTTTAAGCCACTGTTGTTGTTTTTTTTCCTCTTGGCTATAAAATGTGTTGCTCTATCCTGCCTGCAGTTCAACTAATACCAAATTGTGATTTTCTGCTCCAGTACACAAAAATGTCCATCTGTAAATTAACTCTCCTTTGGGACAAAATCAGAAATTAAAATGGAAAAAAATCTTTTGGTTTTGTTTTTTTCCTGGAACTCTATCATTTATTCATTTAGTTCATTGTATAGTTGTTGTTAGACCTTTGAATAGCCCACGTTAAGGTTGTTTTTTTTCCAGTTACTTAAAAGTGAATTATGTCTAGACAACCAATTAAATAAATACAGCTCAAGCTGTCTCCATGGGTTTCAAATGACCTTCATCTTTTTATTATGTCACTAAAACAAAGTTATTCTCTTATTGAAGATATTTATCCTTTTAATTTGAGGAAATTTATCATTATGGAAAAAAGGCCTACATTTAAAAACGTTCTTTTTTTGTTCTTTGCAAAATCACCATTGCATGTGTTTCTGGCATGAAAAAAGGATGAATATTTGGAAAAACACTATATTGAGTTAGGAATGACGGAGGATCTGTCATACTGTGGGCCTGTTTTCTCCTCCATGGAGTGCATGGCATTGTTGATTGTTAGCAGGACATTTTAAATAAAATAAAAAACGTTGGCTTTAGGTTTTTCAACAGGATAATGATCCTGTGTGTTAAGCTAGAGAAAAAGGAGCACAAGAGAGGAACCAGCAGCTCTCAAAAATCAGCAAGTTGAAAGTACTTGTCGACCACTATTTTATTTTATTTTTACATTTTCAACAATAAACAAGAAATGCTGTATTTTATTGAAATTACTCTGATTTTTGTAGTAAAGGGATCTGTAAATCACTGTAGATCCTAAACATAATAAGGTCTGGCATGTTTGCCTTATTTAAAGAACGACCTACTGTTTAATAGTTTTGGGGAGGATAAAATGATTTCTATTTGCTGGCGTTAAAGTTTTTTTTTTTTTTCAGCAACAGAAGCCGAATATGAATCACTCTTTGATAAAAACACTTGCCTTATTTTGTCAAGTTTATTAAAGGGTTGCGCCCAAGTCTTTCTTTTTTGAGTAATACTCGCTGGATGTTTTTGGTCCTACTAACTATGAATTTTAAATAAGAGCAGAAAAATAAATAAATATATTTTTCCATGTTAAGATGATTTCAATTTCTCAAAATCTCGCCCTAAAAAAGTTAGGGATGTAGTTTAAACCGAAGTTGTCCAAAGGTGGCACTTTGGACATCCTAAATTTGAGTGTAAAGGGAAATGGTCAAAGATCCCTCCCTCTGTAGGCTCCAACCTTGTTAAATGGCTTAAAAGAGGACAAATGCTGTCCTATTGGCTAATGGGGGCTGTAAGAAGTGCTAACTGAAGGGGTGCCAATAACCGAAGAACTTGTGGCGTATAAAATAAATGAAATAACAAAAAAACGCATTGTATCTTGATGTTTTCCCTGTGAATAAATGTACTGAAATGAAAGGTTTTACATGATTTTTAGTGCAGGATTAAGCTAAAAGAAGCATTTATTGTAAAGCTTTTTGGACACTTTAGCCATGGGGGCCAATAAGTATGGAGGGCGCTATAAATACCACTTTCACCCAACTGAGTTTAGGATTCAGGGATTTATTTGCGTCATCCTTGTTTCATTGTTGACACATGAATAGTCAGAATGAGTTGGTTTTTTTTTCTTCACAGCGAAGCGAAAAATAGTTTGCAGCAAATATATAAACAAAGAAATCCCTTCTGTAAAATTGTCCTTTTCATTCCTTGAGTTGCAGCACATTTCTACAGAAACTGTCCCTTAGGGAAGGCATGGTGTTTAGCAGGAAAAGCTTCATATCCCCAGATAATTGGACCTCACAGAAAAATACACCGGAACAAAAATGTATTAAGATGCTTTCAAGAGAAATAACAAAGCCTATGGAATAACAAATAAAAACAGCATTTTCTAAGAACTGAGTTTTTGTCCAGTAGTTCACTCCTTTTTTCTCCATCTCTTTTCTCCTTCAGTCCTGCCGAGGAGCTGAGCTTTGGTTCCGGAGAGAATGAGAGGAAATGCCTCATTATTCTGAGCAACGTCACCAAAAATCAGGTGGCCTTTAAGGTAATTGGGAAATCGTTTCAGTCCGGCCTTAGGAGAGCGCATCCCTTAGCAGGCCTGGCAATGATTTAAAATGTTTAATCTAATTAAGGGGCCTCTCTGTGCGCAGGTTCGTACCACAGCACCTGAGAAGTACAGAGTGAAACCCAGCAGCAGCAGTTGTGAACCAGGGGCCTCGGTGGATATAGTGGTGTCCCTACATGGAGGTATAGCACTTAACGCTCTGCACGCTATCCGCAGCAGCTGAGCCTCAGAATAATCAAACGCTGCACTCTGTTACCTTCCAAAAGTGCAGGCAGTCACTTTTTCTTTGCCTGACATGCATATTTCAGGTGAGATAAAAGAATCGCCTCCTCCCAAAACAAAACCGTCAGCTTGACAGAGTTGAACCACAGTGTGACCGACCTTCAAACGCCAACCTGTCAGTTTGAGGTTTTGATGTGCTGAGCAAATCTGTGGAGAATGAACAAAGCCAGCTTTCGTGTTGCTGCTACCTTGGTTTTTATGCTATGGTCTTGAGTTTTTTCTGTCTTACAAAGACGTCAGACAGTTCTTTAAACGTCGCCACGCCTCTTTTACCAAACAGTCAAACAATTTGATTGCTTCTAATTCATACTGCTTTATAGGTAATTCTCACACTTTTTATTACAGAACAATTCATTCCTATCTTTGGATTCTCACGAAAGTGTACTTGCAGGTTCCCAGGCCTCTCCACAAGACAGATTTTTGATCATGGCCGCAGAAATGGAGAACGCCGGATCGCAGGAACTCGCTCAGTTCTGGAAAGAAGTCCCAAAAAACAAGGTCATGGAACACCGGTGTGTACCACTTCCCTTTCATTATCCCTGTTGATAAAATACGATGTAGACAGAGTGAAGGAAAAACCAACCGCTCAACCGCACATAAAAATTCAAACAATTAATACATGGATGTCTTTTTATAAAATCATCAGAAAATGAACAGTTTTCTCTTTGGAGGCCTTAAGATTGCTTAAAAGGTAGAAATGCAGTGCAGACACAAATCTAGTTTGGTCCTTTTTGATTGTTGGATGATACATAATCACATAAGAACAATTACTTTTTATTAAAAATACAGACATGTTATGTTATGGAAAAAGTGCTGACTTGACTGTGTCCATCACTCTGTCTTAAAGCTATATGACTTAAAGTGAATTCCGATTATAAATTAGTTTTTTGATAATATTTCAATTTATTAAGATGTGTATTTGCACGGTAGAGTCCGGAGTAATGAATTGTAGTAAGTTAATTTATAAGAAGGATAATTTGAGCCCAAATTTATTTATTTAGTGGTCTTATTTCTGGCTCCTCCTAAAGATCCTAAACAGGTGCATAAAGCAGCTGTTATCTAACCCATATAACATTTTCTCATGTCAACCATCTTGATCAAGTGGATCTGGTTTTCCCACATCTGCTCATTGGACTCTGACCTTCTTGCAGATTGCATTGTCATGTTCAGGATAGTGTTAAACCAGCAGCCAACTCTCGGAGAGACAGCCTGGTGGAAACGTCGACCAGTGGGCAGCAGGAGTTGAACACAGCGGTGAGTTTTAATACCAGGATTTTCTGTCACTACTTTGCCATCATTGCTGCTCCATGCATCACTTGGCAGAAGCTAAAGCCACCGACAATACTACAGACTCTTACTTCAGACAGGACTCATCCTTATCAATGCTAAATAGTTTTATTACAGCTTTGTTAGTCATTAATGATGTCAGCCTCCTGTTTGTGGCATCCTAGAAGCATCCCTGAATGTTATGAAAAGACGTCTGGTAAATGTAGGGCACACACTCCTTGGGAAGGGAGGATAAGAAAAAGTTGTCCGACTCAGAGCATTTTTTTCAGCCTTCCTGGCTTTTTTTCAGACACACTGGATAGACATTATACAATGTCATTACCATCTTATATAAGCTATTAGCATGGCTAGTATTGGTATGGCAAAAGGTTATTCCCATATATGTAATTTTCCCATAATATCGATTCATACCTTAGCTGTGATATTTCCAAAAGGCTGCCAAGATTTCTGAATACATCTTGTTGTATGACAGAACAAGATGTTAACCTTCCTGTTATCTGCTGAAAGTCTTGCTCTCTTCCAGCCTGAATAAAGACAATATTATTTTTTTCTTTGAATCTGTAGCAGCCTGACATGATGAATGGAGTACAACTAGGGCTACATGAAATCAGGAAGAGTTGCAACTTGCCATAATTTTGATAAATGCTGTACTGATAATACTTTTTTTTCAATAATAAACAAATTGCTATGCTATGGCTTCACCAGAACATTTTAATTTCCTCTACTTCTTTAAACAACAGCACCACTGGCATACAAGGCACAAATACATTACATTGCATATATTTTTGCTGATAAAAAATTCATGATAGACTGTCCTGCCCTAACTCCAGCTATTTCCTTTTTCTTTACCAGCTTATGCGAGTGATGGTCTGCAACTCTCGTCTGGAGCAGAAAATGAACTCGTGTCTGTGGGTGCAGAAGGTTCTCACTGGGTTGGTGCTGGTCCTCCTAGTGCTGAACTTGCAGTGTCTCTACCTGCTGGGTACAGCTCAGCGACCGTGCTGACCTGCCGCAGCACCCTCCGCCTGCGTCTGTCAGCCCTAGAGGAGGTGCTGACGATTTCAGCTGGGCTACAGTTGACCACCTGATGGGACGCTGGTCCTGTGCTCCACCGGCCCAGTTTCAACTGGCTGCTGTCTCGGAGAGGAGCATAGATGACAATTCGGGACACGTCAGTCAATGTGGAGCTAATATATGAGGAGAGATTGTTCCACTGTCTTCTCAGTTAATGTAACAGAGACAATTGTAGATTCTTTCATGGCTGATCATGAAAACATAATTTAAATTAATAAAATTTATTAAACTTTGTTGGAAAGATTAGTCATATTGAGCATCATGTAGATTTTTTGTAATGTATAAATTTACAAACAAATCCATTTAATCCTACACAATATAAAATAAACCCTTTTTATTCAACCTTGTGTTGCTTTTGCAGTTTTTGATGCGTCTTTGTTATGAAACTTGCCCGGTTACGCAATAATATTCCCTCTCTTTAATAAACCCCCTATTAACACCGAGCTTTGTAATTGAAAACATCACAGCAAATGACCTTACTAAACTTCTCCACGCTCAGACCCAGGAGCCCACGAAAAAACTCTGTCTCCACCATCTCATTTTGTTTTAATTACCCCAACACTAAACTCAACTAAAAATACCAAAGCAATTACTGGCAGAGCACAAGGACGTGGCACAACCCATTTGTATCTCAGTGGGAAGTGCTGATATCTGTAACAAGATCCAGCTCGGAGCAATCAGGACACAAGCCGGGGTGTGAGAAGTTTGCACACCCAAGAGATGTTTGAAATCAACAACTGCTGTTTGTTTGCAGCGGCTGGTTGCCACTTAGAGCGATTCATGCAACATGAGAAAACTAATCTGGCTTTGATTATAAAAACTGAGTTCGTTTGGATACCACCAAATGTTTTATCCTTGAGGATTTCAGTTACAGTACATTGAAAAAGTATTCAGATCCCTTGAATTTTTACCCAGTTTGTCACATTACAACTACAAACATCAATTTTATGGATTTTATGCAATTGAACAGTTGTGTAAAATTGTGACGTGCAAAGTGTGGTGTGCACTTATATTCAGCCCCTTTTACTCAACTACCCCTAATAGGCTTAACTGAAGGCAAGGGGAGCATTAATTACAAAAGCAGCCAAGAGGGCAGTAGTAACTCTGGAGGAGCTGTAAAGATTCAAAGCTCATAAAAACTTGTCCTACTTGGAAAAGAGGCAATAGCACAGCTTTGGTTGAAGGAAAGCCACAAGAACGTCCATTTGCACTTTGCCATGAAGAGGAAGGGGCAAACATGTAGAAGAAGGTCCTATGGTAAGAAGAGATACAATTTGTATTTTAGCCAATGACCAACACCCTATGTGAAGCTGAAAATTCACACTGCATGCATGACCTCCACTGTGAAACATGGTGGCTGCATCATCATGATGTGGAAATGTTTTTTGTAGTAGGGACAGGAAGGCAGCTTCTAAAACTGGTGCGGAGGTTCACTTTCCAGCGGGACAACATCCACAACACATAGTCAGAGCTACAATTAAATGGTTTAGATGAAAGCATATTAAGTGGAGCGAAGTCCCCAAAGAAATGACGCTCTCCGTCCAATCTGACTGAGGTTAAGATATTTTACAAAGCAGAATGGCCAGAAAAATCCAGTGAAGCTGGTTGTGACACACCACAAAAGACTTGAAGCTGTAACTGCAATGACAGCTGGAGGGCAGAACACTAATTTTGAATAAAATAGATTCAAGTTTGTGGTTGTCATTTCACAAAATGCAAAATAGTTCAAGGGATGTGAATACATTTGCAAAACACTGTAGTTTCCACCTTATCTCCATCTTGTTCTCCTGCAGCTGCTTGAAGAAGAAACAGGATTGTGTGATAAAAATGCTTTCACTAGATGCAAACTTGCACTTTCATGTGCAAGTTTCACCATAACTCCTCACAAAAACAACCATCTGGAACTTTTTTTGGTAGAATGTACCACTGTATATAAAGAAACAGGAAGGAAGGAAAAGGATGGGGGTTAATGGAGTGTGTTCCTCTGGAGAATACTAGTAAAAGCTTTGGTATCACACATACAGAGGCTGATTTTAAGTGCATCTGAGTGCCACGACGTACCTGGCTAAATGTAGGAAAACGTCAGGCTGTACTGCGTCGGAAATGCAACTTTGAGGTGGATCGTTCTTTAAATGGCCACGTAACCACCATTTCCTGACAGATTCTTATTACCAATTTGTCAAGATCCAACTAACTAGTGGACAGTGTGTACAATATGTGATTCCCTGCAGCTGCAGGAGTCAGAAGCTTCTCCAAGGAAATTGATTTTTACATTAACCAGTTAAATCAAAACATACCTTGGTTTGTTTCTGACTCCTGGGCACTTGTGCAGCATTTAAAAGCAGACAATGATTTAGTTTGGTTGGCAAAGTGGGACAAAGAGATCAATACAAACTTAATGAGTGTTGCAACTAGTTTTTTTTTTCACATTTATGTTTCAGATCATCAAAGACATTTTCATATCAGAGAGAGCAAACCACATTAAATGAAAAAACTGTTATTAATTGATGGTTTCATTTATATGCTTGAGTCTAAGGTCCCCATTTTATGGCCTGACAATCTCCTGAATTTTCTGGTTGAGAGCAGAATTTAGGGTTCCATCAAACTACAGCAAGTCAACCAGGTTCTAAAGCTGCCAAACAGCCCCAGACCATCACACTACCACCACCGTGTTTGACTGTCAGTAAGATTTTCTTTTCTTAAATGATGTGTTAGCAGATGTAACAGGATCCAAATTAACCATTATGTTCTACTTTTGTCTCATCAATCTACAGACCATTTTCCCAAAAATCGCCCAGATGTTCTTTAGAAATGTGAAGCTTGACCTTTTTGTTCTGTTTGGTCAGCAGTTCTTTTTGGCTTGGAACTCTCCCATAGGTGCCATTTTTACCCCATCTCTTGCTTATTGTTGAATCATTAACACGGAGCTTAACTGTTTCCAGACTGATGGATGTCAGTTTCTCATCTGTTTTTCCTCTTTTTAAAATCCTTATTTGCAAACTGCATGTTTGATAAGTGTGACAAAAAACAAAACTCTAAAAAGGCCAAGTACTTTTTTATTATTGCTCTTTTTGTGTGTTGGTCTATCATATAAAATCCCAACAAAATGCACTGACGTTAGTGGCTGTAACATAAAATTTGAAAAAGGTCAAGCGGTGCTACAAAAACCAGTTTTTTAAGTGTCTGCTACACTGCTAGCCTTGGTGTTTTCTTGCAGCCGCATCTAAACATGTTTTCTACTTTCGGTCCCTCTGGTATTGTGACAGAGACTCTGATCAGAGGTCAGTGTTTTTGAGGATGAGGAAGGATCTTGTTATAAGCTCAGAGGCCGCTAGAGAAGACTTTATCATATCAAATCAAATTATTGTTATATACTTGTGTATTAAATCACACACATTTTGGGAAATTAAGAGAATATGGAGGCCAACATTTTATATTAAATCCCATAAAATAGCTTGTGCACCATAAAATCTTTATCCTGTAACTGGTTTACAAAATCATATCCTTATTTTCTCTCACTCTGTACATGCTATCTCTTTATCACCCATGTCGCACAGTGTGTCAAAGATGCTCTTGTTTTTTTTTATCAGCAATAGATAAAACCTTTGTTCTTTATGATATGTCATTAATGGTTTAAAATGAAAAGCATTGTATTTAAAACAAACACCTCACATTAAAGAACAAATGGCTTTCAAGTAGTCATTTCAACCAGTAATTTAAACCTTATGAATACATTTCTATTCAACCCAGAGGAAACCACCTGAGAAACCTTTATTTAAATTATTTCATATGTTGTGGTTTAATGGTTTGATTTTTATCCCAAAAAAATTAATAAATCAATGTCTCTAATGTCTCTTCAGACATTTGTGAAACATCCAGCTTTTATTTACAACATTCAAAGAAATACAACATAAATGAGAATTCATTCTTTGTATTAAAAATAATCTGTCAGTAGTTTAACTATGTTGTGCTTTAGTTTTGATTTGATTTTTCGCTTGAAATGTGTTATTGCCTATGATTATTTTATAACAGCATCTTCCAACAAGACTTTAAAGTTTTTTTTATAATCCTAAATTAGTTTATAATAATTGTAAGGCTCTGGTGTTTTTTTTTCAGAAGGGAATTATCCTGCCAGGTTGTGCAAGTTCTCCCCCTGCTGGCCTAAATGTGGAAGACTCAGAGTCTGGGATTGAAGGGTAGTAGTGATTTCAGTGCTTTTGAACGTCGCTCTGCTCGGATTGGTAGAGAAGATACTGTATCAGCTTTGTGGGGAGGTGAAGGTCAGGAATCTCACCCATTCTGTGCTTCCCCACAGTTTTCCTGATGCGTAGCCGGCACAGCTGCTTCAGAGGAGTCATTCCTAGGGTCATCAGAGAGAGAGTTTGATTATCTGCTTACAGCACCAGCACCACGGCATAAAGGGTCTTGAATGCCAGCCCATTTCTTTTAGCTTACTCTGTAGCTCTGATCTGAATACCTCCTGCTTCTCTCAGCAGTCGTCCCACTCGGCTGTCAGGAGGGGTCAGGTCCAGAGGCCGCTTGCCCTCTGCGTTCACCAGGAGATGGTCTGCTCCGTGATCGAGCAGGTCGGAAACCATCTCAGGGCTGGACAGACGCACGGCGATGTGCAGGGGAGAGTCACCAGAAACGCTCCTGTTAACATCAGCACCTGAAGTGGGGAGGAGGTTGAAATATTTCTCCACATTCGACTGTAGCATTTTGATTGTATCTAACTAGAGCACCTTCTTCCACAGGTTTGCTGTTTCCTCTACATGGCCAGGGATAAACTCCAATGCAAATTCTTGTGGCTTTTCTTAAAAAAAGGTTCCTTCTTGCCACTCTTCCAAAAAGGTCAGAATTGAGGGGTGTATGACTAACAGTTGTTCTGTCAACAGATTAAGCCACATCTGCAGCTCCTTCAGAGTTACCATGAGGCCCTTAGCTTTTTCTATGACTAATGATCCTCTTGGTCGAGCAATCAGTTTAGGCGGACAGCCATGTCTTGTTGGACTGGTTTCTGATGATGAAAATTGAACATGCTCTATGAGGAATACACACCACACCTTTTAGACTTTTAGTTTAATTCAATTTAATTCTCCTCTTCTGTTTAGGACAGCGTATGCTTTAATAATGTAACATGTATGGTGGAAATTAACTGCATGTTACTTCATAATTTTGAAAGAGGCAGCTCAGAGACATTTTTAAACCGTCTAATTTGAATGGAAAAAATACTTTCAGCATCACAATATGCTTGAAGAACTCCAAGTTATTTTAGTCCATCATCAGCCTAAAACCCAAATGAATTTTTGTGTGGATAAAAGGTGAAACCAGACCCCTTCTTACCGAGCTGAAGAAGTTGCCTCACAGAGCCCAGCTGCTGATTGGAGCAAGCAACATGAAGAGGGGATCCTAATGTATCAATATGTTGATCCACATCTGCATTGTACTGAACAAGCTTTTCAATGCATTCAGGGTGACCTGGGGAGAGTAATCAGAGTCTTAAAAATGAAAACTTAAGCAGCTGAAAGGATCAGCTTTGAAATATGTTTGACACCCCTAATTAACTTTTCCAACTAAAAAGCTGCTTCAATACATCTCTTTCTCTCTCTTTTAGGATTTCTGTTAAAACTGACTAAGCTCAGCAGAGATTATGCATGCACATGCTGTGGAATGTGACCTCTAACCCTTGGCCGCAGCCCAGTGGACTGGAGAATGAGACGGGCTGTTGCCCTGGGGGGTCGCTCCATGCTGGAGAAGTAGGGATACGCAGGTCACATGGCCCCCGGCACAGGCATCTGTTAATGCAGTGCGTCCATCCACAGTTGCACTGTTAACCTGCAGTTGGAAAAACAGTAAAGCATCAGCTTTTGATGTCATTATGCATTAACAGATGGGTATACGACACATCTGGCCTCTGCTTCCCATTAAGCATTTTGCTTACTAATAGGTAGAGTTTGCATGTGAGGTGGTATGTGTATTTGATTAATTTTTCACTAATTTCTCTCATCTTCAAGTTAAACCTAGCAATCATTAAATATTGCTGTCACATGCAAGAATTAGGAGTTTCACTGAAGATTTCACAGTGTCTTCTGTTTACTTCCTTCTGATTTATATTGGGTAGAAATCACCTACATTTGCTCCGTTTTCCACCAGAAGCTTGGCACAGTTTGTGTGGCCTTGCAGACTTGCTCCATGAAGGGGTGAGACTTGGTCCAGGGTGCTTAGATTGACACATATTCCCTGCAAATGCACCAGGACACATGGATTCACTCAAAAACAGCGGCTGCACAACCTGCATTGCAAAAGTATTCACACCACTTTTTTACATTTTGACACAATTCAACAACCAAAGTCACTAGATTTTATTGACATGTTACGTGGTAGAATAACACAAAGTAGTGCATAACTGTGAAGTGGGAAGAAAACGAATACAAATCTACAAATATGTTAAAATCCAGTGCAACCAAATTGGATTTGATTGTGTGTAATATGTTCTTAGTGTAAATGCAGCCGGTAAAGGCAAAAAGGACTGGAGCTTACTGATCAGTCTTCGGCTTTATTGTGCAAGCTATGGTGAAATTGGCACAATAAAGCTGAAAACTGATCGTTGACCTCCAGTCCTTTCTGCTTTTGCAAGATGGATGTCCTTCAGCTGTGCAGCACCTGATTCAGCCACTGGTTTGTTGGAAGATGGGCAGAGTGCCTCAATTTTAGAAATCCAGCTGTTGTGAAAGGCCTCAGATGTTTGTCAGAGAACATTTGTGAACAAAAAGCATCATGAAGACCAAGGAGCACAGCAGACAGCTCAGGGGTACATTTGTGGAGGGATTTCAAACTTTTGTTAGTATTTAAAACAACATCTCCAGCTTTGAACATCCTACAGAGCACTGGTCAATCTGTCAACTGAAAATGGAAACAACATCACGCAACTCCAAAACATACCAACACATGGCTGTCCACCATGTCTTGGTAGGCAAAGAGGGCCATCCTAACTCTGGGGGAGGATCAAAGATCCACATCTCAGGTTGGCAAAATCTGATGACAGGACATACAATGTATGGAAGAGAGGCAGGAAGAAAGCTATTATTAAATGAAAGCCAGAAGAAATCTTTTGCTGTTTGCCACAAGCAATGTAGGTTGAAAGCAAACATGTAAAGGAAGGCGCACATATTTGCAAACTCCTGTGTGTAGTAATACTCACGGTGCACTTCAACCTGATCATGCTGTGAGAATGTTTTTCATTAGCAGGGACACAAAATCTGGTCAGCGTTATTGGAAAGATGGATGGAGCAAGATGCAGGGCAGTTGTGGAAGACTTGGAAATTGATGTTTACAGACATTCTTCATCCAGTCTGACTGAGCCGGAGCTATTTCACATACAAGTGTGGACCAAAGTTTTATTCTGTACACATGCAAAGCTGATAGAGAAATGCCCCAACATGCGGCTGTCATTGCAGCAAAACGTGGTTTGCCAAGTACTGACTCAGAGAGGTCAGATGAAAAAAATATCTTCAGCAGCCACAACACTTTTTTTCTTTTCCTAGTTTGTGTCAGGATAGCTAGAAAACGAAATTTGGGGGATATGAATACATTCACAAGACACTGTAAGAAGTGAAAAACACGTGAAACAAGTGAAAACACTCCAAAGCATTACTTCAAACCAACCTTTATATTTTTTTATTTTTTTTACTCAGAACGTAAGTTAAACATTACCTGAGCAATGAGTCTCCGCAGGCTGAGAACTTTTCCATTAAAGGCAGCATCATGAATCGGAGACCAGTCGGATTCAAAATCTTCATGTCAAAAGTAAAACGTTGCTCAGACTTTTAAATGATCAACATGAGCCCAAAAATACCATGATGAAAATGTTAAACTCACCACTCATCATAGGGTTGGAGAAATAAACTGCTGCTGCCCCTGGACATGCTGTGTCTCGCTGTGTCTCTTTGCTTCCAGTAGACATACTTCCCCTGTTTCAATGTCCTGGTTGCCTAATTGTCAAACTGAAAAATGTTTTGTCCTGTTTGAAGAGCAGTTCTTGGTGATATTATGGTGTTACCTCCCTGTCTGACTGTAATGACACAGATCCAACCAATGAGGGTGCAGATAGTGGAGTGGAAGCCAGTTAAACAAGTTGGAAAAATTTAGTTGAAACTTGACACTGGACATCCATACTCCTCCTCTCTGGTAAGTGACATGATCATTTTCCTCTCTTGTTTCTGACATGAGATTTTAAATTTGGACCGGTTTAGATGAGTAAAATGTTAAACTGTAGTTTTTACGTTTGTTCTAATTAGAGAATCATCTCCTGTGCAGGAATTCAAATTCTCTTTTATCCCTTTTTACTTAAAGTAACTGCCCATAGCCTCCTGACACTAACATATTTTGGTAATAAACCACATTGACCTCTGACTGAAAATGACACATCACAAAATATATTATATTTGTAGGAGGAATCAGGGATTCTACTTAGCAGTAACAGCTAGGTTACAAATATGTAATTACTGATTAGGACCCACTGTTACGGCTATGTTTATTTTTGGTTAATTAAACAACATTGTATGATCCTGCATTGCCTCTGTTTCAATAATGGTTTGTTTTTAGTTGTATAAATAACAAAAAAACAATACATGGTTACAAAACAACAAAACCTAACAAATTATAAAGAGTGAAATAAAAAGAAAACAAAAGCTCAACAGAGATGAAAACCCAGTAATAAAGAAAAAAATGGAAGATTGAGGTAAATGTGGATTAAGAATAGAATAGAATAAAATATTATTTTATTTGTCCACCAAATATACAGGGTTTGGACAATGAAACTGAAACACCTGGTTTTAGACCACAATAATTTATTAGTATGGTGTAGGGCCTCCTTTTACGACCAATACAGCGTCAATTTGTCTTGGGAATAACATATACAAGTCCTGCACAGTGGTCAGAGGGATTTTAAGCCATTCTTCTTGCAGGATAGTGGCCAGGTCACTACGTGATACTGGTGGAGGAAAACGTTTCCTGACTCACTCCTCCAAAACACTCCAAAGTGGCTCAATAATATTTAGATCTGGTGACTGTGCAGGCCATGGGAGATGTTCAACTTCACTTTCATGTTCATCAAACCAATCTTTCACCAGTCTTGCTGTGTGTATTGGTGCATTGTCATCCTGATACACGGCACCGCCTTCAGGATACAATGTTTGAACCATTGGATGCACATGGTCCTCAAGAATGGTTCGGTAGTCCTTGGCAGTGACGCGCCCATCTAGCACAAGTATTGGGCCAAGGGAATGCCATGATATGGCAGCCCAAACCATCACTGATCCACACCCATGCTTCACTCTGGGCATGCAACAGTCTGGATGGTACGCTTCTTTGGGGCTTCTCCACACCGTAACTCTCCTGGATGTGGGGAAAACAGTAAAGGTGGACTCATCAGAGAACAATACATGTTTCACATTGTCCACAGCCCAAGATTTGCGCTCCTTGCACCATTGAAACCGACGTTTGGCATTGGCATGAATGACCAAAGGTTTGGCTATAGTAGCCCGTCCGTGTATATTGACCCTGTGGAGCTCCCGACGGACAGTTCTGGTGGAAACAGGAGAGTTGAGGTGCACATTTAATTCTGCCGTGATTTGGGCAGCCGTGGTTTTATATTTTTTGGATACAATCCGGGTTAACACCCGAACATCCCTTTCAGACAGCTTCCTCTTGCGTCCACAGTTAATCCTGTTGGATGTGGTTCATCCTTCTTGGTGGTATGCTGACATTACCCTGGATACCGTGGCTCTTGATACATCACAAAGACTTGCTGTCTTGGTCACAGATGCGCCAGCAAGACGTGCACCAACAATTTGTCCTCTTTTGAACTCTGGTATGTCACCCATAATGTTGTGTGCATTTCAATATTTTGAGCAAAACTGTGCTCTTACCCTGCTAATTGAACCTTCACACTCTGCTCTTACTGGTGCAATGTGCAATCAATGAAGACTGGCTACCAGGCTGGTCCAGTTTAGCCATGAAAGCTCCCACACTAAAATGACAGGTGTTTCAGTTTCATTGTCCAACCCCTGTAGGTGTATCAGCAGCAAATTGAAACACACAGGTACGTATAAAATTAAGACATAGTAATAAAAATTCAATAGAAAGTCTATAGGATCTATAGGACAGGGCTGGCCTTCCTGATGAGCTTGCCCACTCTCTTAACTGTTGATTAACTGCTGCTCCACCAGAGAAGATGGCTAATGCCACAACAGACACAAAAAGGTAATCAGGAGCACCCTCTGTACTCCAAAACACCTCATTCTCCTCAGCAGGTAGAGTCTGCTCTGAACCTTGCTGTTAAGTGCATCAGTGTTGTTGCTCCACTCCGGTTTATTGTTCAGGTGAACACCCACTCCATGCCACAGCCAGTATATCAGGGTTGAAAAATTCTGGTGGGCATTAACCTCTTTTGAGTTTTATTAAATGCATGATTTTTGATGCATGAATGCCTGTGTCCCTCTGGGTTAAGATACGGCAGATTGCAGACTCTGATTCATTTGTTCTAGCTGTAAGTAAAGTATTCTCCAAGTCATTCCCAAGTGTTCTGCCCTGTTTTTTTTAGAGCTACTGTCTGATTACAGTGTATACAGGCCCACAGAGGGCAGCCACAGAGAGCAGATGTTCAGATTAAGTATAACTGTATTCCTATAGGCTTTGTTAATCCTTGGCAGCAGGCTGCAAACTGGCCACACAATTAACTTTGTGCCTTGGCAGGGAAGGTATGGATTAGAATACAACTGTACTAACTGTATGAATGCTCTCTCTGTTGTACTGAATCTTTGGAGGTCCTTCATGCTTTGTTTTAGATCTCCGGCCAAGCAAGCGGATCTAGTAGCTGACTTCTGTTGGATTAGGACGGGGTTGGGATGTCTGATGCACACACACAGGGGTAGGCTGACCTTAGCTGGCAGGGTACAGATAATGTTCACCCTTTTATCATTAATCAAAGAATGGGGAGAAAACTAATTTAATTCCAGACTTTTGATTCTTTACATCTTGTCCACTTTGTAAGTATTGCTTGCTGAATGAATTGCAGTTTTCACTGTATTTTACTTCTAACTTTACATCAAGTTATATGTTTTTAAGCACCCACTCACCAAAACAAAGTACATACATCACTGTGTAAAAGTCTACAGTCATCCCTACTCTTCTTTTCTGTTCCTGGTGAAGACCAGACTGGACCAGGACCTTGTAATCATTTTAAGTAATCTCGAACTGTAGTTTTCCAGAATTTCTGAGGTTTGTCTTTGGACTTTTAGATCGAAATATTTATTTCAGACAATGACAAATAACAGTAAATATATCAATTTCAGAAATGCTTAAAACAAACAAACAAACAATTATCCAAATACCATACAAAGAAGTGTTTGGTAAACATTAAATTAAATTAAATTTCCAGTTCCAAATAAATTGAATTAACTTGAACATAAATAGAAACTAGTAAAATAAACATTTTCCAATAAGTAAACTTGTCAGTATATGTAACCTGAGATCGGACATTGATTATTAATTAATATAAATTATCTGAAAAGGGGTATGAAGAAGTAAAATTTATTTTTCATACCCCTTCTCCCTCTAAGTGCACTTAAATTAACTTTAAGTAACCTTCCTAATTAACATCTATGTTTTTGATCCACAATTCACAAACAAAAAATAATAATTAAATATATATACACAATTATATACATATACACATACACATATACATATGTACACATACAGACATACAAACATGTACATCCACATATATACATGTAACTGCACACATGCATACCTACACACACAGAAACACAACACACATCAGGCCTAACTCCACATTCACACTCATGTATATCGGCACTCAGAGCCCTACACCCCACAGCGCAAAGAGGCGGACAAGATCCCCGGGACCCCCCTGAAACTACCAAGCCGTCCACAAGAGTCCCCTGAACCCCGACCCGCCCCCCACCACCCCGAGGGACAGAGCAAGGAGCAGCGAGAGAAGCCAGGCTTCAACAACTGCAGCGTCAGGCTGCAGCCACAGAGGACCAGAAGCAGAGAAGAAGAGGGCCCAGCACCCCCCATGCACCCCATGCAGACACACAGCAGAAACACACACACACACACACACACAGTGTTCAGATGAGATACCATTCACCTCACCTCCTCATCACAGTACATGTTGAAAAACATCAGTTTTAGTCTTTTTTTAAACAGACTCATGCTTGGACATTGCTTCAGCTCTTTTTGGAGTTTATTCCAGACCTTCACAGACTTTTCCTGAAGGATGATTTATATCTCGGGTTCTGGGTCAGGTCGTTCATAGATTTGTTTTCTTATTTCTTGCTGTTTATCTGTAAATACCTTTTTATGTCAAACACTTCTTTGTTTTCAATTTGTCAGTTTTCCTCATGCAAAGTAAAAAGAAAATCTTTGAAAGACCTCCAATCAGTCTGAAGAACTATTGATTATGACTACAGTGCAGTTTGAGAATGAGGAATGTATGCTTAGTGTATTGGCTGCATTTCGGTAAAGGCTACGGACCTTCTTGTTCACATGACAATATACTAGCAGACTGTTCTCTACACATATGACATATGCACATGACCACAACTCCCATACAATGTACAGGTCCTTCTCAAAATATTAGCATATTGTGATAAAGTTCATTATTTTCCATAATGTCATGATGAAAATTTAACATTCATATATTTTAGATTCATTGCACACTAACTGAAATATTTCAGGTCTTTTATTATCTTAATACGGATGATTTTGGCATACAGCTCATGAAAACCCAAAATTCCTATCTCACAAAATTAGCATATTTCATCCGACCAATAAAAGAAAAGTGTTTTTAATACAAAAAACGTCAACCTTCAAATAATCATGTACAGTTATGCACTCAATACTTGGTTGGGAATCCTTTTGCAGAAATGACTGCTTCAATGCGGCGTGGCATGGAGGCAATCAGCCTGTGGCAATGCTGAGGTCTTATGGAGGCCCAGGATGCTTCGATAGCGGCCTTTAACTCATCCAGAGTGTTGGGTCTTGAGTCTCTCAACGTTCTCTTCACAATATCCCACAGATTCTCTATGGGGTTCAGGTCAGGAGAGTTGGCAGGCCAATTGAGCACAGTGATACCATGGTCAGTAAACCATTTACCAGTGGTTTTGGCACTGTGAGCAGGTGCCAGGTCGTGCTGAAAAATGAAATCTTCATCTCCAAAAAGCTTTTCAGCAGATGGAAGCATGAAGTGCTCCAAAATCTCCTGATAGCTAGCTGCATTGACCCTGCCCTTGATAAAACACAGTGGACCAACACCAGCAGCTGACACGGCACCCCGGACCATCACTGACTGTGGGTACTTGACACTGGACTTCTGGCATTTTGGCATTTCCTTCTCCCAGTCTTCCTCCAGACTCTGGCACCTTGATTTCTGAATGACATGCAGAATTTGCTTTCATCTGAAAAAAGTACTTTGGACCACTGAGCAACAGTCCAGTGCTGCTTCTCTGTAGCCCAGGTCAGGCGCTTCTGCCGCTGTTTCTGGTTCAAAAGTGGCTTGACCTGGGGAATGCGGCACCTGTAGCCCATTTCCTGCACACGCCTGTGCACGGTGGCTCTGGATGTTTCTACTCCAGACTCAGTCCACTGCTTCCGCAGGTCCCCCAAGGTCTGGAATCAGCCCTTCTCCACAATCTTCCTCAGGGTCCGGTCACCTCTTCTCGTTGTGCAGCGTTTTCTGCCACACTTTTTCCTTCCCACAGACTTCCCACTGAGGTGCCTTGATACAGCACTCTGGGAACAGCCTATTCGTTCAGAAATGTCTTTCTGTGTCTTACCCTCTTGCTTGAGGGTGTCAATAGTGGCCTTCTGGACAGCAGTCAGGTCGGCAGTCTTACCCATGATTGGGGTTTTGAGTGATGAACCAGGCTGGGAGTTTTAAAGGCCTCAGGAATCTTTTGCAGGTGTTTAGAGTTAACTCGTTGATTCAGATGATTAGGTTCATAGCTCGTTTAGAGACCCTTTTAATGATATGCTAATTTTGTGAGATAGGAATTTTGGGTTTTCATGAGCTGTATGCCAAAATCATCCGTATTAAGACAATAAAAGACCTGAAATATTTCAGTTAGTGTGCAATGAATCTAAAATATATGAATGTTAAATTTTCATCATGACATTATGGAAAATAATGAATTTTATCACAATATGCTAATATTTTGAGAAGGACCTGTAAACATGTGTTTACCCAGTTTTTGTCCAGTTTTAAGCATGAATCTACAACATATATTTCCCCTATTTTGTATAAATGCATTAAATGAAGTTTCCAATTGCTTCAAACCATCACAACACCAATTGTAAACTATTTTAAAACAAAGTAGTACTTTTCCGTGTGTGGGTAACGTGTGCACATAACGAGTTTAAGACAGCAGATAGTTTCAGTCTGTCACACCAAATCTTTTGTGCTATTTTTAATTCACATATTGTAAACCTTACAAACAGCACAAATGATGAACCCATCCATGTGCATGTATACGCTGATACCAACAGGATCGGCGAATTAATGATCCGCCACACTCTAAAAACTGCTGGGTTATTTATTTAACCGAAATGCTGGGTTTATGCTGCTAGGTAGTTTAACCAGTGGCTTTTTGAGTGGTGCACAGTCAGCAATTTGATTCGAAACACGAGCAAAACAAGGAAGCTGGTAACTGACTTCAGGAAGAGAAAAACTGACATCCATCCAATAGTGATAAACAGAGCCTCTCTTCGTTTTTCTGGTAGTGAAACTGGAGGAAGATCGGATCTGGGGTCAAATACCAAGCAGTTGCAGAAAAGGGTGGAGCAAAGATTTTATTTTCTGAGGGGTCCTCAAGAAAAAACATCTCAGACGAACGCTATTCTTCTACCACTGTTCCATTGAGACGCACTGACTTACTGTTTGTGTGCATCATTCAGCAGCTGCCTGGCCTCGGAGAGGAAGGCTCTGCAGAGAAAACTAACCGGCTGCCCCCTGCCTACCATGGGAGAACTATTTGGATCCTGTTGCATCACAAAAACCCTGAAAATTAAAATAGATAAGACATCCAGGACAGACTCTGTTCCAGCTACCCTCAGGAAGGAGATGGTGGACAGTCAAAACCTGCACACCCCGTTTTGATCCAAAAATAATAATGGCATTGAACAATCTTGGCATGTGACACAGTATGGGCAATATTGGAAACCAAGTGCAGTAATTAATGTTTTTATATGTTGTTTTAATCTTTTTATATTACTTTATATTGACAGTAGCTATTATATTCTGTATTTGTTGTTGTACTTTACTGAGCAAAACTGCATAAATCTCATTGTTATTCATCTGAATAATTATGTCAACCAAAATATCTTATTTTATCTTAAACCAAACATGGGGTCAGAAATGTGAAAAAGTGTTCAAAGCTTGAAATGTGAAACTGGCACTTTGACTTCCTCCCACAGCCCAGAAACATGGTTTGTCCCTTTAACCCATGGCTTGGGTTGAAAACCCAACTCAGTAAATTGTGTTAAACCAATAATCCTACCCTATGGTGTTAAATCAACCTAGACCTGGACCGGTGCATATGTGTTTTAACCCAGTTTTTACAGTGTGTTAACAAAAGAACAATCAGTTCCTAACAGGAATGATGGAAGCTTGTCTGGACTTGAAATACACAGCTTTCAGACACAGAATATCTACCAAGTATATGCTTAACTCTTTTTATCCAAACACTATAAACTGACATAAAATACATAAACCTTCACTAAGTGTAAGTGAGTGAAGCATCCAGAATTAAAATGTGTGTCTATATGCAAAAGTATTCTTACCCACTAAACGATACATGGTTTTTCAACTTGAAATCTGGAAAAAATGGCATGTGTTTATAGTCAACTCCTCTTACTCTGATACCTCGTAAAGATATTCCATCTGTGTGTAATTTAATGTCATCACAAAGACCAAAGTACACATCAGACAGGTCAGGGATAAGGTTGTGGAGAAGTTCAAAGCAGGGTTAGGATAAAAGCTTTGAACATTTTTTCAATTGAGACATGCTGATGGCAGCATTATGCTGGTGGCAGCATTATGCTGATGGCAGCATTATGCTGGTGGCAGCATTATGCTGTCGGAGATGTCTTCTTTCAACAGGGACTAAAAAAGCTGGTCAGAGTTGAAGGAAGGACTGGAAGAAAACCTGCTGAAAGGTGCAAAAGAGATGAGTTTATCTTTCTACAGGACATAACCACAGCCAGAGGTACAACTGGATGGTTTAGATCAAAAGACTATTCATGTATTAGAATGGCCCAGTCAAAGTCCAGGTCTAGAGAAAAATACAAGCCATTCCCTGGTCGACATATTGACGATTTTACAGCAGGGTCGAGCTCAATTTGTGGCTGTGGCAGGCAGAACTGGCAGTTCCGGTGGCAGGTTGTGCCAGTTCTGCCTGCCACAGCCTGCCGCAGGGTGGCAGGGGACTCCGCGAGGATGCCACAAGGTGCCAGACCGGCCGTAAAACTTGCCAATGCGGTTGCCGCTGTTTTTGTGGAAGTTAATGCTGATTATCAGCAAATGGGATGTCATTGTTGTTATAGCCTGTTACCTTTAAATAATGATTTCATTATTGATTATTATTTAATGAACAGCTTTAGAACCATAACATAAGGTAATTGTATTTACTTGACATGGAAAATAAATAGCACTATGTGTATGTGTGACGTGTTGAAAGGATGACGAAGATTTATTGCACAAACAGTCGGTTTATTGTCACTCACAGAAAATTATAAATAAATGCTTAAAAACACCCTGGAAGTCCCAGGCAATAAGGCTGCCACGAGGGTGCCAGAGGATGCCAAGGGCTGCCAGGGATGCCACGAGGTGCCAGAGGATGCAAAAAGGTGCCAAGGGATCCCAGAGGGTACCAGAGGGGGCCATGGGTTGCCAGAGAATGCCAGGGGCTGCCAGAAGGTGCCAGGGGATACCAGAGGGTGCCACGGGGTGCCGGAGGATGCCAGAGGCTTCCAGAAGGTGCCAGGGGATGCCAGAGGATGTCAGAAGGTGCCAGGGGATGCCAGAGGATGTCACAAGGTGCCAGGGGATGCCAGAGGATGTCAGAAGGTGCCAGTGGATGCCAGAGGATGTCAGAAGGTGCCAGGGGGTCACAGGTGGTTCATTTACTTTGTCTATACTCTTTAGTGTCCACAAAGACTAATTAGTCTTCCTCAAACCTGGCAAAAATGTTTAGATTTTGTACATTGATCATTTCTGAGCATAATTTTTCATAGTCCTCCTTTTTTTGAAATACAAAAGTTAAAAGTTCAGCTGGAGCGCGGTCATCCTGTTCATCTTCCCGGTTCTTTATGGCCTTGAGGGTTTCAGTTTGTTCAGTGTTGTCCATGTCAAGTATTTTTGGAAGTGTGACTCTACCCTGAAATGTTATTTTTTGGCACCAATCAGCTGCAGTCTGTGCTGTCAGTCAATATGTTGCTTCCCTGCGAAAAAAGACAGTTTGTTGAGGGTATTGAGTATGTTGTTACCTGTTAATATTGTTACAGTATTGCAAATTAGCGTTTATTTTTATACTATCATATCTGCTTTACATAATCAAAACTCTATCAATCCCATATTATTGGGTACCTGTGCTATTTAATAACTGTCAAAACTTTAGTGAAACAATGTACACACAAATGCCTATGAGTTACTAAAGAAACAGTAGGTGGTTCCATCAAGTGGCTGCTGTTGAAAAAATGTTTAACCTTTTCTGTGTCTTTGGCTTCTGTTGAATCAATTCAAATCTTTCTCCTTTGACATTGTATAGCTTTCTTTTCTTACATTTTTTTTTTTTTTTGGGGGGGGGGGGGGTTGGATAATTAGGTAAAATCCTATGAGCTGTCTGATTTTTCTGTATCTAATGTGTATTCAGCCTCTTCATTGGGTGGCAGTAACTGGTTCTGCCTACCACTGCCACAAATTGAGCTTTGCTCTCTCTACGATTTGAATGCATGCATTGATGAAGTCAGTTTCCTCTAACCACTCTGGTCAGCGTTTTTATCTTATTTTTACACATGAGGTTGATGGTAAGGCAAATGATTTCGCCTTCAGATTTTGGCCAACATTAGTGTGAATGAGCCCATCCAGGAGATGTTAAGAGTACACCAAGGAGGCTCTACTTGTGCTCGCTGCAACAATCAGTCTCTTTCATACAACAGCCCTTTTGTCGGGGTCTTGCTTTGTGAGTTAATCATCAACTTCAGGGATTAAACAGAAGCACATGATGGTTCAGACCCCGTGATTTCTCAGCGAGAGCTGCCTCATGGACTCAGTCATTTCCTTTTTCTAACCCCTTCCCCTTTCTCCTTCCTCCTCTGAACACCACCTTCTCCTCCTCCTTCTCTCCTGCATCGCCGCTCCGTCCGTGATGGCCTCCCCGCGGCTGGAGACGTTCTGCTGCCCGAACCGGGACGCTGCCACGGAGTTCGCGGTCTCCTTCCAGCCAGGCCCGTTCGGGGCTCTGAGTCTGGGCAGCGCCGCTGTGAGCCTCGTATTCGCTGTTCTCCAGGTTCTGCCCAAGCGCAGAGGTTACAGGAGACTGGGACAGTACCCTCTGCCGAGGCCCGCCTCCTCCTCCAGAATATTGTTCATCATCAGTATATGTGACATCCTGGGATGCACAGGTAAACAAACCACCAGTCAATAAAAGCAGCTTTTTATTTCGTCTACGTGGAGGTTAGAAGGGGAGGTGAAAGAGCTGGCTTTCACAGCGTGGCTCTGGGTTTAATTACGCACATGAATAGTTTCTTTTAACCCTTTTATTGCACCACAAAATAGTTTTTTATTTAACTTTTAGCGTCTCTTCCGTATAATTCCATTAAACTGTAGATGAATTAGTCAAAAAAACAGTATAGTCAGCATTATCCATTACCCGATTTGTGTGGAGTCTAAAGATATTTTGGGAAATTTCCCCGACATAAACCAGTAATGATAAACAGAACCAACAAAAGCAGAATATTAAACGAAATATTAAACTGAAATTCAAACAGCTGTTCTTTGTTGTCAAAATTTGCTGAGTAATTTTAATTTCATGTGGTTTGATTTCTTTTAAAAAATATACATTTTAAGATTTGTTGTATGATTTCAAAAGTAATGTGAAAAACCAGTGGGAAAGAGAAACGAAAATGTAATCTTTTTTAAACCGACATTTTTATTTGCATAATTACATATATTCTAAAACAGGCTCCTACATTTTCATCCATCGTTAATGACTGTAGGGGGCGCTGTTTCATCTGTATACGTCAAAAGTGCCGTGAACTACAATTCTTTTCCACAATGAGGAGAACACATATTTCATACACTACCGGTTTTACAGGTTTTCCCACTTGCAAAGCATGTAGAAGTGTTTAATTTTTTATCATAGGTACTCTTCAACTGTGAGTGACGGGAATCTAAAACAAAAATCCAGAAAATCACATTGTGTGATTTTTAAGTAATACATTTGCATTTTATTGACTTTAGTATTTCTTGTTGTTAATGTCATCTGAATGAGTTGCCACTGATTTGCTGTTTAGTTCTCTGCTGGATTTCACTGCCTGCCAGGAAGATGGAAACAAAGAAAAAAAAGCAGGTTATGGGTTCCTTTGAGCAACATTACCAACTTAAAATAGGATATAGAGTTTTATTTATTTAACTCAGATGTGTATTCTGGTCCTGTATCTCTGAATGCCAATTAAAAAGCTCAGTTATGAAAATGAAATATTCAGCCATGTATTGCTGCTCCTGAAATGCTGCGAGGGTGTTTGCTCCATGTATTTGTAGTAGTTTGTATACGCCTGTTAATAATTTCTTTTACAGGCAGCCAAACCCACCTGCTGTTCCTTTTGTATTATTGGTACCTGTTGTGGAAACTCCATGCACACATTGCATGAAGCTGGAAAAGCAGTAAAACTAGGCTTTCCTATTGATGGAAATCTAATAAACATTATTAGATTTCCATCAGGTAAGATTTAGAGAGAGTCCCTGCAGGGTTGCTGAGAAGCTGCAGATTGCAAACCCCAGCAGAAACCGGTGATTAAAAAAAACAATAATAATAACAGTTCCGGTTAATATGAAGATGTTTTTTCAAAATCCCTTTGGAAGTGTTGACAAAACGTTTTGGCGATTCCATTTAATGTGTGAATAAAGAGGGAACTGTATAGGATGACAGCAAAATGAGCTGAACACGTCACATGACAATCATGGTTGAAGCCTCAAATAAGTCGTTTTTACTGCTATAATATGACAATGCAGGACTTGTGAGTGTAGACAATAGGATCGGCTCAAAAGTAATTTTTAGTCCAAATTGCTCATATGGTTTGTCTGTTTGTTAATGTCAATCCTGGAGACAAAAAAAAAGCCCAGTTCCTGTATACTTTTACTTTTCTTTTCATCATAAAAAATGCTCATTGAGCGTAAAAATAAATTTTTAGGCTTTCAAGAGAAAAAAGAAGATGCCTCAATCAGATGCTTTCATCCAAAAGTCAGGATTCTGTCATGTGAGCAATAAAATGATTAATTTTTAGGATTAATTTGCTTTTTTGCCAGTTTTGTAATACAGCCTTATTCTGGAATCACACTGCATGTAGACGTGGGTCGTTTTCTGGTATCAAGGTATATGAAGATTTAAAACATTACTAATTCAAAAACACTACGGTTTTCTGCGATTCCATTCCTACAGCTTAAAATAAATTGAATGAGTGGCCATAGAAAGTGTCGAGTCAAGTCCAGAGATTTTTCTGAGCAGAGTAACACGGCGCTACCCCTCTCCAACCTGTTACTGCAAATTGCCGGTTAACTGGCTAAAATAAGGCTGCTATGCTTTTCCCTTGCTTAAAACTAAGGCTTAATTTGACTGCTTGGAAATATTACTGGTTAAGGTTACAATACCAATCCAAATATTTTAATAGTTTTGTAGCAGTAGGAATAATTGTTGCTTTTCTGTTTTAAATAGAAGTTAATAGATCATGTTGTACACTTCAATTTAAAATCTCAGTGTAAATCCCTTAACAATGGTATTTATACACAAGATACCACACCAAGAGAATATTATACCAGCCCTTGCCTACCCACATATTTTCAGTCCAAGGTGTTGCTCAGCATGCAGAGGAAGCGCAGCTCTGACACTTTCACTGTTCACTCATCACTGTTCCTGGCGAGAAGATAAGCAGGTGAAGTCATGTTTCTTGGCCCGGTGAGATCCATTCACTGCTCCGGAACTAGAACCGCTCGAAGCACATAGACGAAACATGGAACAGCGTGCAGTCTGTTCCATAAGACCTCCTTATTTTTTCCAGTTTTGTGAAGGAAATGGAAACACCCCAATAAAACACACCCGCTGGAGGGTCATATTTCCATGATGTAAAACTACCATTAAAAGGACTCCCTGACTGACAGTAATTAATTCAAGCACTAAACCATAACAGCTTAGAAAAGTTTCTATACTCATTAAAGCCAGGTAAATTCCACATGCCCTGTCTGTGCCCATGTTTGTGTTTACTCCTCTTCTCTTCCATTTCATGTGTTAAAATCATGCGACTCTCTCTGTTTCAGGTATCATTGTCAGGTCTTCTGTGTGGCTGGGTGTGCCGAGCCTCATCGAACGCGTCTCGGTGACCAACGACACAGACGTGTTGCCAGAAGCCTTCTGCGTTGGCAGCGCAGTAAGTGTAATGATGCTCCTCAGCAGATCTTCATGTGGCTTCACAGTTCAGTTACACTTCAGCTACACATCATGTCCTGGGTTTACACTAGAAAGATTAAAATCATGCATGTCTGTGGAAAATGTAGATGCCATTGAAAGTCATTTGTTCTGTAGGTAGCTGAGAGTAAAGTATTTGTCTCAGTTTGTAATTGGTAACAGTTTCCAGCTACTAAGATATTCTTATGGTGTGATGACCTTGAGTAAAAATACAGTTTCAAGGTATCTACATAAAAAAATACAGAACATCAGCAGTTATTTCTACTGCTGCTAAAAAATATAGCATATTGATTATTGAAGTAATAGTAGCAGTGTGAATCTACATTAAACTATATTCATGTTCGCATATCAGTCAGTCTCATAATCTGTTAAAATCAATCCGTAGGATTAATTCTTTTCTTCCTGTTGAGTGTCCTCTATTGCATATTAAAAGACATTATCAGGTGATTTCCATATATTTATCAGGATTACAATTTTTATAAAAACAAGCAAGGATACGATAATTTAAAAAAACATGACAACTACTAATCAATGGTAAAAAAAAATAAAAATTATTATTGTACTTTTTAAGGTTTAATTTACCAAAGGAAAACTCTCAGTAGAGCAAATAAATCCTAAAAAATGAAGATGCTACACTAATTTCAACTAAGGAATCAAAAATATTAATTAAAATGATTAATATTTAAGAATTTCCAGGAGCTTTTGAGGTACTATCGAAAACCTAAAGTAAGGGGTTTTACAACCTAATTTTGATTTCTAATATCCAATTTAATCTGAGAGGGGAAAGAAATTGATAGATTATCAAGATTTGGGTCTAGCCAAGTCTACTGAACCAATCAGAAGCTGACCTGGAGAATCATGAGTAATATCTCTTATTAACATACAGTCAATTATAAAAATTTATTATTTTATTTTTCTAAAACACATTCTCTAGACTTAGACACCTCTCTGAACTCGAAAACTATCAGCATCTCTTTACTTTACAATGAATAAAAGGCAATGTCACACTTAATATTCCAGGTTACGGCTAAATGTGGGTTAATTTAAAGCTTTCTACATTTCTAAATGATCCAAATAAGATGATCAATGGGTTAACGCTGTAAAAACACGGGTTTTGGAGATATCAGGACCACCTGCAGGAATTGTTTTAGCTAGATCTAAAGTCCGATGAGGACATTTTGAAAGGACCTGGAGAAGAACAGTTCTTGTAGGTGAAAATTCAGATCACAGAAAGGCAGGCCTCTCTACATAACAATGTCTTTAATAAGTTATTCATTGGTATTCTCAGACAGACTTAGTTACTATTGCAAGTGTATATGAGGTGGCTAATTAGTTGGGCTATCTGCTCTAGTAGCCATCTGGCATTCAGCTGCTTAACAGACATGCTGCTAGCATTGTTAGCTAAATATCTGATATGCTGTCTTAGATTCCACGCTGCTGATGTCTATATTTTTGGGACTGGAAATGTTTCAAAACAACCAAATTTGTCTCTCTTGTGAATGAAAGAAAAATGTGTTAGCAACAAGTAGGGGAGGGGCAGTGTTGTGTTACTGCATGTTTCAAATATCTAGAGAAAGCTCATTCTCAAGGTTTTCATCAAGAAGCTACACCACAGGAACCTTATGAGGGACAGTTTTAATAATTATGAAACCATTTTTTAAACTGTGGCACAGATAACTGCCCCATGCCTTGTTTCCACCAAATTCAGTAGATTTTAAATCTAAGAGTTTTAAAAATCACGATCTATGCTGATTATCATCCATTTTAATGTGTTGCAGATGTGGATCCAGTTGTTTTTCAGCGCTTCATTTTGGTGGACCTTTTGCTATGCCGTGGACGTCTTCCTGGTGGTGAAAACCTCTGCGGGGATCAGGTTCTTTGAGCTCCCCGTCTCATTCACATTTCATTATGATCGCAAACATTCCTCCTATAGAAGACAGGATGAAGCAAACATATTTGTCCAAAGCTGACAAGGAGCCATTTAGATTCAGCTGAATGTGTAAAATCCTTTTCTGTCCCTTTGTTTCGCTGCTTGCTGTTAGTGAGTAGCAGTTTGATGGTACAATAATAGCTGTTCATTTTCCTCTCATGAATGCTTTCCCCTGCTGTCAGAGCAGTTCGTTTGTTTTCTGTAATAGAAGAGCAAAAACATACCATTCAGAAGAAACAGATCTGCAGCATGTGCTGCGAGTCCAAGTCTCATGACTTTCTTCTTCACCCCCCCTCAGCACCATTGTCCTCTACCACATGATTACATGGGGTCTGGCTGTGCTGCTGTGTGTTGAAGGCGTGGCCATGCTCTACTACCCATCCATTTCTGAGTAAGACACTTTTCTGTTTTCTCAAAGATAAACCGAACAGCGTCATTCAGTTTTAGAGCTAAACGTTATGAGAATAGTTCATCAAATGATCGTCCTATACTGGAGAACAATACAATTATTGTTATGTTTTCAGGCTGCTTTTTCCATAATAACGTTTTTACATAAAACGTCTCCAATGACATTAAGATGAAAGCAGCCAGGAAAGAGTTCTGGTTTTATAGGATCTCTCCTGTGCTTTCAATTCAGTTGATCACAGAATCCAAACCAACAAATTTAAATACAACTGTGATTTGAATTGATTAACCTCATACCTTTCTGACAGATCTCTCAGTGTCATTGTCATCATGTATGAGATTACAGCTCTGTCATGTGGTGCTCCTCAAGGTTCTGTTCTAGGTCGTTTTTGCTCTTTAATTTATGTACCTCCACTGTAACCGTTTATAAGGTACTATGAGAATGTGTGTTATCATTTCTGTGCTGAAGACATGCAGCTTTAGTGTTTTTCTGGGAGTATCTGCTTGATAGAACTATACAGCTAAGTCCAGAATCAGTGTGGCAGATTTAGGGTTAAAATTTTCTGTCAATTTTACAAACATTGTTTCTTCTGATTAGTGTTAATATCAATGTTTTTGGAGTGGGCCAGCCAGAGTCCCAACTTGAATCTAATGGAGAATCTGGAGATGGAGCTAAAGATTTACTCATCGCAAAAGATAAATAGTCAAAACTCTAGTGGAATAATGCAAAAAGCTGGTCACCAACTACAAGAAAGGTTGAATGTCTGTCTGTAAATATTTTTTCATTGATTATTATGAAAGGTAAAAATAACTTTTGGCATGCTATTTTGCAGTACAATCTAAATATAAACAGATAATGTTTTTTTTCCTCAAAACTACACTTGTGTAGAATCTCACATCCAGGACATTTGAAGAAGCCTTTTGGATGAAAGGTGTAACGTCTTCGTGAAACAAGAGAAGAGGTTCAGTTGCCTTCAGGGTTTTTGCAGAACTGATTATCTATTTACATGCCTGTCTCACTTCCTGTGAGAAATGAAGTTACTAGATAAATGAAAATACTTTTAAACCCAGATCTTACAGGGGTTTGAATGAAATTGGGCCTAACTGTAGTAATGTTTAAATGCCCTCAGTTATTGACCCTAATTAGAGGATTCCTGTAAATTCCTGTAAACAACATCTCAGTTGTTTAGGCAGCTGTTTAGATTTGAGTCTTGGCAAACATGGTAATGGTTTTGACAGATGTCACTTCAGTGTAACTTCATTTCAGATAATTGATTTGGAATTTCTCTCATTTAGGTAATATCTCTGGGGTCAGATCAGTGGTGGATAAACTGGAGACGATTATTCATGCTTTATTTCAACTCACCTGGATTACTGTTGTAGCCTTTTTACCTGTTTCAACAACTCAACTTTAGATTGACGTCACTCTGGTTTTGGCTTTAAATCCAACCCAGTTAAGTTTAGGACTCGTTTTTAAATGTTATTCTACCTTTTAGGGTCTTAGATGAACAAGGTTCAGAATATATCTCAGACCTACTAGACTTTATTCTTTCTCTCAGGCCAAAGGTTGCTGGTGCTTCCTCGCGCTCACTGTACAACTCGAGGGTATCCGTCTTTCCAGTCAGTAGAACCGAGACTTTGGATGCACTTCTTCTGTCTATTTGCTGCATAGACACTATGACTCTAAAAAGTAGCTGAAGGTGCTTTTATATAGACTAGTCTTCAGTTAGATCCATATCTTTAATATTTCTACAGCTTATTGCATTTCAGTTTCATTTGATTAAAATGTGGTATTTATTTATCTGAGAGCATGTACGATTAGATGCAACTTCTCAAATCTAAGGTTTTGATTTCTGTGAGTGAATTAATGATCGTCCTTCTCTTTGTGCAGCTGTGAACAAGGCCTCCAGCATGCTATTCCTCACTACATCACCACTTACGCCCCTATGCTGCTCGTCCTCACAGCCAACCCTGTGTTCTTTAGCCGGACCGTCTCCGCAGGTCAGTTCATTTCGATCAATGCTCGCAAAAATTATTGTACGTCACATATAAGAAGAAAATAAAAAGTGACCTCCTTTTCTCTCCACAGTTACATCTTTATTAAAAGGACGACAAGGAATCTACACAGAAAATGAGAGAAGGCTGGCTAACGAGATAAAAATACGCTTCTTTAAGATAATGCTGGTGTTCTTTGTTTGGTGAGTTACTGACCTTTAAAGCTCTGCTCAGCTGCTCACCTCCTTATGTTTCAAGGAACATTGTCTAATTATCTTCAGAATTATTTTTTCCACTTAGCTCAGTTTATTCAAACAGCATCAAATTACAATATCATTTCAAAACACTTCAGAAGCATACTCAGTTATATACAGTACAAATTTACCTTACATTAATTCAGTTCACTTCAACCCAGTCCATTCATATAGTTCAGTCTACTATAGTACAATTAAAATCAGTTGATCATATGGTCTTAAATTTGTAAAAATGTGCTCAGCATACATGGCTTGCTCTTAAAAAGCTAAAATACGACGTATGTAAATGTGAAATAATGCACACAGAAGCCGTTTTGATTACATATGATGTTGTCAAACAGAGTCTTTTTCAAAAATAGCCTCCAAACCTTTGTAGTCATCTGGAAGCGTCTTTCATCAGCAGCTAGTTCAGGTCTCTGTTGCTATATAGCCAAGCTTTATTATTTTGCCTGGGGAAATGTTAGCAATCTCAAAAGCTTCCAGTGAGACATCAAATAAAATGCCTCTTGGAATTCTAAGTTGGAAAGTCAGTCAAGCCAAATCCAAAGTTTGGGTTTTAATTGGCTGTGTGTGCTTAAAGTAGTCAAAATTCAAGGAATAAACGGTTTATTAGTCCTGCTGGCAGTTTACATTATATTAGACCAAAGGCACAAATAGCATAGTATAGTCTTACTTTGTAAACATGTTCCTTTAGTGTTTCAATGTATACAAGAGGAAGAAACACACTATGAGCCTGGTCATTAACCGCCACTATTAGCAAAGCCAAGCTGCAACTAAAACTCACCCAACTTTGGTGTGAAGTCATTCCCAGGTCTGTGTTACGACTTCTGAGTCGAGTTTGAACGCAGCACAGGCTACTCTATTTCAAACATTGTCCTCCGCTGTCATATGTTTGCTTCAGGTCCACAAAATCTCAGACGGTCTCTTTTTGGAAACTGAATTGTGGTTTTTGTGCAGCTGTAAAAAAAAACAAACAAAAAAAAAAACCAGAAGAGGTATTTTGTGATAAATCATGCAAAACTATTAAGTTCATTTAAAATGTTCTGTAATCTATGCTGCACATTGTTTGTTTTATATTGAATGTGTCTTTCATGGCTTTTTGTAAGACAGGTCTTCTTTTGCTTTTAAACTTTTTTTTACTTTAGTTGGACTCCAAATATCATCAATGAGTGCCTCCTCTTCTACCTGGAGATGCAGCCAGACATCAATGACAGCAGTCTTAGAAATATCAGGAATGCTGCCCTCACCACATGGTTTATCATGGTTGGTTGAACAATGCTGGTAGATGCAGATAGATCATCCTTTTTTATCCTATTATTACTTTTTTATTATTATTTTATTTCGCATCTTACTCTTTCAGGGCATTCTGAACCCAATGCAGGCTTTCCTCAATACTTTGGCCTTTCATGGTTGGACGGGCTTGGATGTGGACCTCAACCCACAGCGGAGCAGAGAGCTGGCCTGGGACTCGGGCTCTACCTCAGTGCCTAACACGATGGGACAAAACCCAGTAGTGGGAACGACTCTGCTTTACCAGAGCCACATTCAGGAATTGCAGAAGGACACGATGGGGAACGGACAGCAGCACTCTGATGCCATCAGTGTCCTCTCTGAAGGTAATTGGCTTGCCAGTGGTGCAAGCAGCTCACCAGTATATCAGGGCTGGTGATGCTCATGAACAGAAATTCAACCATGAGTGGGTTTACCTTTACAACGTGCCTTTTCCTCACATACATCTTTGTTAAAAGAATATAAACAGGTAATCTTTAGTGATCCTCATGAGCACAAAATACTTTCATTCATTTTAAAATATTTTTTTAAATCAATGTTGTTGGTGACTCCTTTTATGCTACATTTTATTTCCATCTCACCTGAATAATGCAGCTGTGGCATTTGGTATGTGAATACACAGCTAAGACACATGTTTGTTCACTGTGTAATTTAATCGGTGTCTTTGTGACTTTCCCTTCAGGGTCGTTAAGCATCATTATTTACAGAAAATCAGATGATTAGCAGAGGGGATAGATGGTAAATAGGCACATAAAGAAGATACAAATTCCCATACAGTATTTGTAACTAAAGCGATCTAATACAACAATTCTGTGAGAAATATTTGTCAAGCTTATATTGTTGACTTTCTGCTCTCCTATTAAGCTTTTAACTGAGGTAATAAAAACAAAAAAAACAAATGGGTTGGTTGTTTTGCCTGTTTGTCAGCAAGAGCTACGCCCTGAGATTTCAAGACAGGCAACATCTGAGTGCCATTCAAGCCAAAACTGTTAGAAAGTTTACTAGCATGCCTGTTACCCATCTTCTCAAAGATCTGAGAAACTTAACCTAAACTGTTCAGGCATATTTTGTTTTTGTATTAGACCGTATCAGTTTTAGCCAGACGTACCATGCAAACTTGAACTATAGTGTATGCAAGTGTGCATTTACTGCAAAAAAATGTCATTTTTATTCCAACAATACAGTTCTGTTTGTGCACCATGTCTTGTCACTAGCACCTCTGACAACTATTTAAAAATAAAATTATTCTTCTGAAGGACTTATGGTTTTCATTCATTTACTGAACTTGTTTTCTTTCACCGAATGCAGTAAGACAAAACAATTCTTGAACCTAATATACTTTTTCTATATTATAACTACATTGTATGACACGTTTGTAATACATAACTAATTTAATTAAAGTGTCATGTGCAGTAACAAGTAATCTGCCCCTATTTTGTCTTGCTAGGTTCAGAGTCTAGTACAGTTGAAATCCACATTTCCAGCGAGCTACGAGGGGACGTAGACGCTGACGGAGAATCCTTGGAGAACTCTGTGAGACACTAGCTGGCCTCATCAACACTCCAACTCCCTCTCCTTTTACATCATATTGGTTTTCAGAAGTTAGATCTTGATAGTCTTAGTCATGTCTTATGATGGCTGCTGCTCTTAAGATAGGTGTTCTCACACAATGAGTCCTTCTCTCTTTTGTAAAACCTTTATTTTCCGCCAAACCTGTTAAATCTGCAGTATAGTTCAGTTTTTAACTGATCAGCTAAACAGCTCCAGGATTATTTTTTCTTGTAGCTGTAAAGCTTGCAAAACAAACTGACATTTTTTATTATCTATTCATAGACTGACCATTTAGTGCTTGAAGAGATGTTTCTACGGTCAAATTCTATTAATTTAGCGCACCATTCTTGTGAAATGGATTCCATTCATAAGCTAACAAGACACTACAAATTCATTAAGCTTATCATTTTGTGCTCTTTTTTTACCAAGGTTATTGTATTTGAAACTATCAGTCTGTATTTTTGCACAGGTCTATATTATGTCATATTAAATATCTTGCAGATTTGTCGCTGCCGAGTGGTTGCATTGTAGCAGACTTGAACATTCAATTATATTTATGTTCATAAACCAGTCTTTCAAAATCAATCTGAAGGATGAATTCTAGATCTTTCCATTGAATGAGCTTTATCACATAAATAGAAAGGTTTCCACACAATTTTTTCAAAACCCCCCTAGAACCCTGTGATAGATGCCTCAGGAGTACCCAGCCTCTCGCCCAGAGGGCTGGGTACTCCCTGGTGCCTAGAAAATGGGAACTTTGCAAGAGTTCTGCACTTGTGTTCTTGTGAGGGATGAAATTTCCAGGCCAGAAGGAATGAAGTATTGGCTTTTAGACTCATAAGACCAAAACTGCTAATCTATGACTCTAGTTGCTTTACTATCTCATGGCTAGGCTGTTTTCACATTAAAATAAAGATCTAATCATTCCGTTGAATAAAAACAAATTCAAGGTTTGACACCAACAATCAATATTTGCATTTAATTCAATTCAATTCAGTTTTATTTATATAGCGCCAATTCACAACACATGTTGTCTCAAGGCACTTCACAACAGTCAGGTACATACATTCCAATTAGTCCTAACCATTGAACAGTGCAGTCGGAGTTAGTTATTTATTCAAATTGGATAAAAAGTTTTTCTATCTAAGGAAACCCAGCAGATTGCATCCAGTCAGTGACTTGCAGCATTCCCTCCTCCTGGATGAGCATGTAGAGACAGTGGACAGTCACTGGCGTTGACTTTGCAGCAATCCCTCATACTGAGCATGCATGTAGCGACAGTGGAGAGGAAAAACTCCCTTTTAACAGGAAGAAACCTCCAGCAGAACCAGGCTCAGTGTGAGCGGCCATCTGCCACGACCGACTGGGGGTTAGAGAGAACAGAGCAGAGATACAAAAAGAACACAGAAGCACTGATCCAGGAGTACTTTCTATGTGAAGGAAAAGTAAATGTTAATGGATGTAGCTCCTTTAGTTGTTTCACCTAGAAAGAAAGAACAGATAAACTCTGAGCCAGTTTTCAAGGTTAGAGTCTGAAAGAGAGCTCATATAATTAGTTACAGTAAAAGCTCAGTCAATCGCCATGTCTAGAAGAGAGAAAGGGTTAAACACTAAAAGACAGGGCTATGTGGATCATCGGTAGAGGGTGAGCATTAAGTTGTTGCCAGCAGAAGCTCGGACGATGCCACTCTCCAGAAAGGTGTCACAGGTAGACACAGAGCCAGGCCAGGTGTAGCTTCTAAGAAGAGAAAAAAGAGAGAACAAGGTTAAAAGCTGAAATAACAGCAAATAATGCAAATGTATCCTATGCTGCCTGATAATTTGACCTATTGGTAGCATATATAGTAAAGAGAATTAGCCCAAGTACTGAACCCTGTGGTACTCCACAATTAACCCTGGAGTTTAAAGATGATTTATCATTTACATGAACAAACTGGAATCTGTCAGACAAATAAGATTTAAAGATGGATATTAAAACTTTCTGAATTAATGAGAAAAGATTATTAATACAAGAATGACGGATATATGGTCTTCAGAAAATTGTATAATATATATGTATAAATACATTTAAACCTATTTGAGACTAGAAACACCAACTACACATAAGGTCTGATGAAAATTTGAAAGTAGCTAAAAAAAAAAAAAAAAAGCAGTCCTTGTAGGTGAAAGGTCAAAATTGAGGTGTTGGTGCACTGTAGCATTAATGGGTTAGAAGAAAAACTCCAGACTCGGGTATGTTTTCAAATATCAAAATATAGTAATTTATTCGAAACAATGAATGACTTCAAAGTTTTGTCTTGGAAACAGGTGACAGCACCCTTGATCAAGGTACAAGAGAGAGAAAATAGCTGTCACCTCATTTTTTTTTTTTGGGCTCTTGGCATGCCAATAATGGTCACTTCCCCCCCAGAGACAGCCCAATTCTCAGTCTGACACAGACAATAATGGCTCTCAGAAAATAAAAAAGAAACTAAGAAAGCTTTGCAACACCTTTTACAATCCAATCATTAAAGACATTAAAATCAAAGAAAGAAAAAACAAACACTGGAGCACTTTCAACCAAAGCCGAACGCTCGCTGAATCCACCATCACAAAAAGTGCACTTCATGTCGCTGTAGCAAAAAATGCCAACAATGTGAAAGAAATCAATAACGAGATGGCCTAAATGGGTTTAATAACTCTGCAGTACTGAATCGGCATCCACGTCACAGAAATTTCAAATGACCAAACTTAACCAGGGGTAAAATACCAATTTAAAAAAGGCTCTTTTTGTTTCCAGCAGGAATTTTTCATGATCTCAAATTTTCTGCAGCTAGATTTCACTTAAAGTGCCACAGAGGAACCGTAGGGATGCTAATCAAACCCTCATAACCCATTTAGGTCAGGTTGATTCTCTCACAGGTTGGATTAAATAGCAATAAAGGTGTCAAACACGCTGAATCAGCAAACCAAGAAGGAGGCTGACGACTATTCCCTCCCTTATTTTGGACAAGTTAACCCTCTTATGGCAACCAGCAATCAACCGAAGACAGATTTGGGTAATAATACATCTCACCATATCATTTTTCACCTCATTAAAAAAGGAAAGACGTTGTATGTAGCTGACCGTGTTTAGAAAGACTGTAATAAAAGAGAAAGCCGATAAGACATGCACTTTGTTGTCACAAACTAAGAGCGAAGATGCGGCGGCTCTCGCCAATAAAGAGCCCCTGTAGATGGCGATAAAGTGTACTGTATATAAACATATATACACAGTATATAAGTCTGTGTTTTCATCTGATTTACACATCTTTACATTCTTGAAATTTACATCCAAAAAGGGAGAAAGATTCTCTTTGTAAACCACAATTTTCACATCTTTTCTTCTTTCTTTTTTGTTTTTACAAAATGAAAATTTGTTCATTTCAAGACAACAGTTCGGAGGATTACTTGGCAAGTTTTCCTCTTGTTGCCCTGCTATTAAAAATGAACTAGGATCTACCTCGTGGCGGCACATTCAATCTGACTCTCAAAAGCCCATCTGTGGATAACATTAAACAAACAACAAGTATTGTGGAAACGTTCTCCTCCAGGGGGAGAGGTTAGGCACCCCGTCAGCTGACAGTGGCAGAGTTGCTGTGAAAATTGGTAACTTTCATCCTCTTGTATGTCCGATCATTTGGACATAAAGCTACATTTCCTAAGAGGAAATATAAGCCCAACGCCTTTACTTTGCAATTTGTTGCTTTCTCGAAGCCCAAACACCTGTCTCTTATTTTCCCTTCTTTCTGCTGAAAACTTGACTCATCTTTATGTTTCCACCCCTATAACTCAATAACAGCAGGACCTGCAGCCCGCGGGGACCCCAGCGCGCCCTCATTAGAAACCTTTTAATACATGGATGCACCCGGGAGGGAGTACGATCCACTTTGAGTGCTTTATACGCCAGTTTCCATCCTCTCTCAGGCTCATCATAAAAACACACATCAACAAACTTTAAGGTGCAATGAATTTAGTTGGTGTTCGAGTTGCTGCTGTCATCTGGTTAAGGTCCTGTAAAGGGCTTCATTTCAGTCCACTTTTACGGCTCTTCTTGAGCGAGGAGAGTGCGTTTGCTGATGTCCGAAGAAGGCTGATCTCTGCATTTGTCAGGATTCATCATCCTATCAGGAGGGCTATTTTCGGAGATCGAGAACACAAACCTAGAAGGGAAAGAATTGGGTACAATAAAATCAAAATGCCCTTCAAGTGCTCAGAAAATATTTGAAAGGGTGCATAAAAAAAAAAGTACATTATAAATATATTGTTAAGGCCATGCTTTGGTCTACACAATCATGGGAACGACTCTTGACTGGAGGAAAAAAGTGTGGTAGGAAAAGGTGCAAAAGGAACAGAGCTAAAATTTGTGCTCATTTGGAAAATAAATGTTCGTAGAGGCTATAACAAGACTAAGAGGCAAACAATACAAGTGGCCTGAGGTTGAATGTAGTTCCACAGTTAGTGAGGATTTATAATAATCTTACAATGCTACATTGATGCCGTAATTTAATTGAATGCAAAGAGAGCTCTGACCAAGTATTAAGTGTGGACATACTTTTAAGTCAAGCAACATTGTTTTGCGCTTGAGCCCCTTTTTCTGCCACAGTTTTTCCTTCCACTTAATTTCCCATTAATTATACTTGGGACACAGCCTGCATCCTTAACGCTTACCTTTTGTCACCTTACCTTGTTGAGGTTGAACGTGATTGTGTGGTTCATAACATGACCGTAACAGAACATTTCTCTATTAATGGTTCTTTCTTGCTTTCATGAAATATTCTGATTTTCTGAGACACTAAGAAATACATTCTGTAATACTACATTCTGTGTGTAATGAATCTTTAATACAATTTACTTTTTGAATTGAATTACTGACCAATTCACTTTTTAATGATACTGAAATTTGTTGGGCTGTACCTTTGAATTAAACAGAAACTACAATAACCGTGGCTTACCGAGCCGTCTGATGCACTGGCTCCAACTTTGTCTCCCGTGCTGTTCCAGCACACCTCAAAAATGCCACCAGTACCCCTGTAGCTGTGAACCAGGGCTCCAGTCTGAAACAAAGGCGTCAAAAATAATATTTTATAACCTGAATAAACCATGTTTCGGCGGCAGTTTAACCACATTTTGACTCTTACCATGGTGTTCCAAATGTGGACGCACTTATCGAAGGAGCCGCTGGCGAGGTGTTTGCCATCAGGGCTGAAGGCCACGCTGTAGACAGGCTCCTGGTGCTTGGTCAGGGTGTGTATACAAGCCCCTTGCTCAACGTCCCACAGTCGCACCGTTGAGTCAAAAGATGCACTGCATGCGGAAAAAAAACCAACCATGAAAGTACAAGAATTGCATCAAAGACTCTTATTTTTGTTGTGACAACACCTCGATTTTTGGCCTTTCAAATTTATTTTTCCTCACAATTTATTAAAGCAGTTGCAGAAGCTGCAGATCTTGATTAAAACAGTTTCACAATGCTAATGTGTTAGATTCAACAAGCGTTTTACAAACTGGGGATAACAAAAATCAGTTATCAAGTTTCCTCGTCCCGAATATATACATATGTAGTACGAAAAACCTGTGGATGCAGAAATATACTTTGGAAATGGGTGTTTGGAAATGTAAAAAGCACAATGTAGGGAAAAAAAACACCAACAATAAGAGCAGTTTTATTCTGGGCCGTTTTCTTTTATACAAGGAGGTTGTTCTGGGTTGCCAGGTTGGACTGAATTCCCACAGCAGTGAAACATTTACACATGCATGCACATCTGGGTCAGGATGTGGGCCAGTGGTTTCAATCAACAATGAAAACATGGATGGAGCACGTTCTCGTTTTAATGTTTGTGTCTTCTTTACAGGTACATATAAATCAACATGAGGTTTGCTCAGAGCAGGCCCTTGGCAGAGCAACTGTGCCTAGCCAAAGTATTATTACCCCTTTAACCTTTTGCATTTTGTCTTCTTACAACCACAAACATTTATGTATCTCTTTGGGATTTGGTGATGAATTTACCTCCACCCCAATTTACCCTGATACCCTTTAACAAAACCCAGTGCAACCAATTGCCTTCAACAGACAATCCAAGGAGAGCATTAATCAGGGAAACAGCAGAGAGGCTCACGGTAACTCTGGAGGAGCTTCAGTGGTTTGCAGTAAAAGGTGATTCCAAACAGTACTGAGTGTGGGGCGAGGAGAGGGGGTTCCCAATTTCCAGATTTTTATTTGTGAAAACATTTTAAGATCATGTAACATTACACTTGTGCAATACTTTATGTTGCGCTGTCACATAAAATCCCAGTAAAATACATTGAGGTTTGTCGTTTTAAGCTGACAAGAAGTGGAATGGTCCAATGGGGTGTGAATACTTTGGCAGGACACTGTAGACCCAAAACAAATTCTTACCTTGCCAGCATGATGTTGGAGTTAGGGTTATTTGTGCCTGGCCCGGTCGGGCTCCACTTGATTGTATAGATTTCTTTACTGTGAGCTTGAAGGTCGTGGACGCAGGACTCCTGTTTCATACTCCAGATCTGTGTGCGACAGCAACAATAAAATATGAATACAAATGATGTCTCATGCTTGTTGTCTGCAGCTTTAAATGTAAAAAATAAAAACTGGATTTACCTTTAAGGTCATGTCATCCGAGCAGGAGGCAAGCAGCATACCTGATGGATCCCACTTAATGGCATTGACCTCATTCTGGAAAACACAACGCTCATTACGAAGGTGTAAATAAGGTCAGAAAAGCAACACGGGTAAAGCTGCTCACCGAGTGACCCTGGAAGGTCTTGAGAGGCCGGTCGCTGCCGAGGCGACACACGTGGATGCACATGTCTGTGCTGCAGGAGGCAAACGTGGTGTTGTTCTGCCAGTCGACGTCCAGCGCAGGGGCTGTGAAGCATTTGCAAGCACAATGATTAGAGGTTGGCATGTTGGTGATCTCACATTATGACAGGACATGAAACAGTTTGCATCATGCACACAGGCACATCTCAGTAAACCCGAGAATCATTGAAAAGTTGATTCATTTTAATAATTAAATTCAGAAAGTGAATGTCTTATATTTAAGTGTTTATTTCTCTTAATCTTTTGTTTATTTCTCTTAATTAATACAAAGTGTACTGTTATCTGAAAAGAAGACTAGCAATGACTCCAATGTCCCTCAAACATTTGAGTAAACCTTACTTCACAATCCCCTCAAGCCTGTGGTTATTGTTGTTGCTTCTGTCTCTTTTTTTAGCCACACTTTCCTTCCGCACTATAAGGAGCACTTAAAAACCTTTAATGTTTTCAAAAAATGACAGTGCGCCTTGTAATCCGGAGCGCCTTATATATGGATCAATTGGTTAATTGGTTGATCCATACTGGTTGTACACGGCGCTCTGTAAAAATGTTTCAGTACGACTGGTAAACTACAAAGCCGCACCACTTGCAGCATTACGGCTACCGTAGTCAGGGGCGTCGCCGAAGTAATAGCGGTAAACACCTGTACTGTGCTTACTCCTAGTCCAACACCACTTGTGTGTGTATAACGTTTGAATGTAGTGTTGCAGGAATTGCCTGAACTATATGTGATTAGAAGCTCAGTGTGTGGGGTGTATGTTTGGTGTGTGTGTATGGAAGATGTTGACATTACTCCTCCGGACAGAGGTGGCGCTGTGTGCTGCCGTAGCTGAGAATCAAGAGTGAAGGAGTGACGTCGGTATTATTGTGTGTGTGGGGTGGGTAGAGACGGCGACCGGAGCAGCGGTGTATGAGTCTGTAAGCCCTGTGTTTTTACGTGCTGCAAAGTCATTAAAAAGAACCCCGAATCTCGTCAACAACTCAGTGTTTTGATGCTGTTTCTTCATGCTCAACTCAGCAACGTATGAGTGAGGGAGTTAACCCCGAGGAAACTAGTAACTTCGGCCCTGGAGAAAGCGTCTCCCCTGTGTTATCAGACTACGGTCAGGGGACAGAAACAGGAAAGGTTAACAGCACTAACGTTTGATTTAGTGCATCAAACTGTTTCTTTTACGTGTTTACTGAATCAGGGAAAAGTTCCCTTTCACCTTTTAACTAACGTTTGATTTCAACTTCAACTTCATAGACTCCAATGCATTCCTAACGTGCTGTTGGCTCTATTCAATAGATTTCTATGTAGAGGAGACCTTACCATGAGAGTGAATGGAGTTATCAGAACGCTGGTTTGTAGTGTATTAATAAAGTTTGACTGACTTTCTTATCTGACTGTTTTGTTGACATTCTCTTTAGCACAGCTCCATCTAGTGGATGCATAACGCAACCCCAGTCAAACGTTTGACTGCAGTAGCTTCTATTCTATGCGCCTTATAATCCGGTGCGCCCTATAGTGCGGAAAATACGGTAAATGTCCAGTAATGTGTCTGGATAAAACACTCAGACTTTTCATTAACTGTAAGCCATAATTATCAAAATCAACAAAACAAATGCTTTATATATATATATATATATATATATGTATCAATCTGAGTGTGATGAAGCTAAATCACAGGTTTCACTTTTTAAAATTAAATTACTTGAAGTCAGACAGACAAATGTTCACGGTGAGCACACTGACCTGAGTGAAAAGGAAACTGCTGCTTGGCTTCTCCTGTATTTGCATCCCAAATGATTGTCGTCTGGAAAATTAAAGATGCAAGTTAGAAAGTGGGCAAAACAGACTTGTTTTCTACCCCCAACAAATTCTTTAAAATTAGAGAGAAAATGTGACCTATCACCCAACTTCATTCTGTGGGAGATTGTAGAACTAAATTATTAACAGTTTCTGTTTATAAACCTAAAAACATGTCTAGTCCTAAAATGTGTCAGATTTACTTGTCTGCAACTTGACTTTGTATGACTATCTCTAAAGCAGATTTAGGAAGGATCTTGTTACCAAAATGCTCAAAGCAGTTCTTTGGGATCTTTAAAAGTACCTTATCTACGCCAGCACTGAGAATACAGTTCCCCTTCTTGTTCCATTTGAGTGCAAATATGGGCCCTTTGTGCTGCCCCAAGGTACTGGCCAGATTTCCTGTGGAATAAAAGTATCTTTAAGATTTCTGGATTTTAGGTTTAATATATCACTTGTGTAAACAATGCAGCTTCAGAAAAACACAATGTGTGACAGTGATGGAGGACGTACCGTCCTTTGTCCAAATCCTGGCAAATCCATCATACGAGCCGGTCGCCAAGAGTGTCCCGTCGCTCTGTTGGACGGAAAGAAAACAACCGTTACTCGCCTGTTTAGCATATGGCAGGGAAACAAGACAGGCGATGAAGATAACCGATCTGAAACCTACATTCCAGTCCAGTGAAGTGACGTCTTTATTGCTGGGGACATCCTGGCCACCTTCTCGGATACAGTGGCGGAGAACCAGCTGGGTGGAGCTGGAGCTGTTGTTCTCGTTCAGGTTCCAGATCCGAGCCGTGGAGTCGCCCGAGCTGAACAGGAGACCGACACACCCAAGACAGTTCAAACGTTTGTGGAACGCGCGCTGTCCTAAGCCATACATCTCACAAATACAATATGGACCGACACATCCCAGGTCCACTCAGGATCCATCTTAGCACGGACTTACTCACCCTGAGGCTAGCAGGTCGCTGACAGGGTTCCAGGCACAGATGAACACTTCGGACTCGTGACCTCGGAGCACCGTGGATTTACTGGCTGGTATCTCAACATCCCCATCCACCTCCATGGCCTCACTGTGGTTATCTGACAAGAATGGGTGAGCACCAAAGGTGGTCAGATACACACATAATAGACATTACTATAGAAGTCAATTTGCATAAAATCACCAATAAAACTCCCTGAAAAAGTCTCTATTTTACTAAATGTTTTAAAAAAAGAGGTGGCACTAAGGATCAATTTGAGCTAAAAGAGCTGTTTCCATAAGTCCCGTTACTAAGTTACCAAAATACCTACACCAAGGGACTTTAAGCATATATTATGTTATCAGTATATATAGTGCAATTATGTTCTAAGCTAAATGGCTTCTTAAACATACACTGACTGAAACAAAGCAAATCCACGTTTGCATTCAGACCGTTAATCAGCAAACCAGGGATTATTATTTATCAAACTCTGGCATGCACACACTTATAAACCTCATTAGTTATTCTGACACCCTGTCAGAATAACTAATACAGCCTTAATGAGAATATTTGATATTGTTCTAGTCTATGAACAACAAGCCTCTGGCGTTTTTAAACAACCCCACTGTATGCTGCTGCCGCCACCATGCTTGAAAGCTGATTCAGTCTTCCTAGGTTCGAACTCTTCACCATAACACATCCAAACATTCTTCTCATTGTAGGCAAAAAGCTCAATCTTTGTCTCATCTGACCATTAGATCTTTCTCCAGATGGCACTTATCCATGTGAGCAGCTGACACATTCAGTGGAGCTTAAATGTATTGATTTTGGAGCAGTTTGGAGCAGGCGGCAGCCTCTCAGTCCATGGTGAGGTACAACTGGTTTCACTGTGAACAGTGACGCTGATGTTCCAGCTTCTTCAAGTTTACAGCAGGCTTAAGCTTTGGAGGTTCATGGGTTGCTCTTGAACATCATAAACAACTTATGACGGACGGTTTGGATAGCTGAGTTTTCCAAACACACAACTAAACTGTTTTTCGAAATGGATTAAGAAAGCCAGAATTAGGCTTCGGGAACAGCCTTCCTGAAGCTCCAACCTCAAGTCCACTGGAAATTTTGAAGTCTATGCTTTAAACCCAAGAGCACAACAACGACCTAACTAAACTAGAAAATAATTTATATTAAACTCAGCTAAATCTAATAAGAACAGTAATGTAATATCCAGTCAGAATTATGCCAAATGCTTATTGATGGCTATAAAGAAAACCACATGGTTTCTCTGCAAATGTTTGAGGAACATTCATACAGATGTTAATTGTGCGATGTACGAGAATACTTCAGCCTGTTTGTAAACCATGTGCACACAATTCTTGTTTTTAAAATCTCAAACTGCATGCTGTACAATTATTCCACCCTTTAAACAACTAAGTAAAACCCCTGAATGACATTGAAGCCTATAATGACGGTTCATTTCTGACCACATGTCTAACTTTAATCACAGCTTACTTGTGTTTCCATCAACACCTGCGAATGAATCTCCAAGGGGATCCAAACATTCTCTCCTCATCCCACTTGTCCACCTAATCTCCAGCTATCTGGTTTCACCCACAGAAGGACTAAACACCAACCATCTGTCATTGTGATGATCTATGAAAAGCTAAAAGTTTGTCGTTTTTTATTACATCGAGAAATATTCTCAGAGAGGGCAGATTTTCATTCAACAGGTTACTGAATGGCTTTATCAATTTATGCCAAATGCTACAACTGATCAGAGCATTATTCAGTCACCATTTTAAACTCTACAACACCTAAATAGTCAAGGTGCAACATTTTGGAGATGTACCTCAAACAACAGATGAATAAATAAAATTAGGATACAATTTTTAACCACTTTTAGTAGCTGCATGTATTTATTGTCTTTCAGAAGACACATTTGTCCCGAACCATCCACCACTAATCAGTGAGCTAACTGGGATGATTCGACTTACTCATGTTGTGAGTGCCGTTCTCCTCTCCGTTGACCGTGGCTTCTCCATTCTTTGGTGCATTAGACTGGTTTCCTGAGGTTGAAGCAGAGACGGCGCAGGTGGCGTGTTGCTGGGCTAGCTTGTCACGGAAGGCCTGTTGCCGCGTCTGCACCACGTCGGGCATCACAGCATCGATAAGCGACAGTGACTCGATCGGCCGACCGTCGAAGACTGTGCCATCCTGTGAGGAAGAAAGGGACATTCAAAATAAGATTCATTTACTCTGGAGGAGTAGAGGTATTTTGTTTCATCTTCTAATAAACAGCACTGTAAGGGATCAATGTTTGTCTTTGTGTCAACATCCATTTGAGGAGATCTGTGGCCACTGGTTTTAATAATTACCAGAATAAAGGTTTGCGATGGTAAGTATTCCGGTTTTAAAATGAAACTACGATTCAAACCACATTCTCTTACAGCACTATTAAAAACTCTGGGTCTAAGCCAATCAAAGAACAGCCAGAATATCTTAACCACCAAAAAAAGTCCTGAACGTAGGTGTTTATTGGAAATTATAACAGTGCAAGCAAGGCTTTTTAAAAGTATTTTTCTTCTCTAAATGCAGAAGAAAAACATTATTTGAAGTTCTTAGTCTCCAGCAGCTACTATCTGCCTGGCAGCCAATTTTAAACTAAGACAATGTTTAGTTGCGTACTCATAAAGATAGCCGAAGTAATAATACAATTGATTTTAGCCTGAACAAGCCAAACATGCGTCCATTTTCAATACAACAGATTTGGAGACAAATTTTCCCTCTAATCATTCTCATTAAGAGCCTTGAACATATATACTTACTTAAAATGTACTTAAAATTTGACTGACATATTTAAAACAAAATACAGCAGCTTATAATATACCATCTGGGTATACAAATTTGGTGCAGTGTGTTCGAGCTGTAGGCTGTAATTTCTCTGTTTACCTGTTATTCACTACCTGTAAAAACACTAGAAATGTTCCTAGTGCTGGATGCATCATAGGTAATTCTCAGCAGGCAGATGTTAGGCTGGTACATATTTGCTCATTTAATATTTTTATTTATATTTTTAACATACATTTTTACATAGCCATGATAATATTGACACCTGTACTGGAATTGCACCCCATAATCATAAATAAAAAATATTCCAAACTACTACATCCCAAGTCCCTGCTCTCACCTCATTAATGCTGATTTCTGCCTCAACATACTGAAGCCCTTTCTGCAGGATGGAGATGAGGGCTGCAGGGGGCACTAGTGTTCCATTGATGTTCGACTGACTGATGTGGCTCTCAATGCCAAAGGTGAATGCTGAGTGGGTAAAACCTACAAAAACAAACAACAACAAAAAAAACAAGCACAAGATCGAGAAAGACTCAGGGACAAACACTTTAAGTGAACAAAAATGTGCATTTACATGTTATGTAACTTTGGAAAGTAATAAGGCCTGAAAACGTCTGTTGAAATCCTGCTTCTTTTCCCATCTGATAGTGTTTACACACAAGCACTTATCCTCAGTCACTGTAACCACTAATAAAACACATCAGCAAGGATTTTAATCACTTATTTAATATCTCAGAGTAAGTATGCTCTGTTTAAGCGTGCACATCAGAAAACAGAATTAAATTATGCGCTTTGTGTCAATAACTGCACAATTTAATTGCATTTATCTACCTCGACAATTTATTATTATACTAAACATTAATGAGTTTTCAGCTTCAACAGTTCCACTGTGTTAGCCAGATGATTGTGAGACGAACCTGACTCTTGGAGGTATCTGTAGACCAAGAAATTCACTTCGTCACTGGTAATACTCATCTTAGCCCAGCGAGAGGGGAGGGGGGGGGGGTTGTTGGAAGGCTGAGCTCACTCCTTTAATAAAGCAAAAAAAAACTGTTAAATATCTCAATATGTGGTTGGGCAAATAGTAGTTAGAGAAGTGTTTAAATATTGTCTTATTTGGCATTTAACAAATAAAATATGAAAATGTATTAAAAACATATGCACATTCTGAACAAATCAGCCTGTCCTGACCCGTGCTCAGTCACACAACAAGCCTTTTTTAGCTCATGATCCCTTCAGCTCTCGTCTTGAAGCAGATTTTCTGCTTTAATTTAGCCATCTCTGTAAATTCAAAGTTGCTTCAAATTGACCTAGTTAAACAGAGTGGGGGGGGCTCTTATAACACAAGCGGGATAATAAAATGCAAGGCTTTTCCCAACAGACGGAGAACTGCAAACACAAATAACACCCAAATGTCCAGTACATACAGCTGAGAACGGTTTACAAAAAACATAAATAAAAAGCACAAAGGGAGATGGGAGAATGAACTGAGACATGCAGGTGTAAAACTGTTTCCCTGTTGCATTTGGAACAAAAGGTAATATTGTTGAGCAGATAAGAAGTGTGGAGATACAAAGAGGTTGTGTCATGTATGGAAACCTGACACAACCTCTGTGGCCGTCATTCCAAACATTATACAGGCCCACTCAAGGTTTCCTCTGGTAGCGTAGCAACAGGAGAGAACGAGCTAAATAGACGTGGAACGGTGTTGTCCTAATTACCAGTGGGCATTTAGCCAGAGGGTCTGAACATGTTGCACATAATGAATTATTCACTCTTTCATCTTGGTATGTTCTTTCAAATGGAGTTAACCTTGACTGTGCCATGAAAAGCATGTGAAAGACAACAGTAGTAAATAAAAGCTTAAAAAACTGAAACAGCTACGTTAGTCACTTCCCAACACTTAAAATGAAAAAAAAAAGGGTGTCAGTCATTGTTCTGATCACAGTGAGAGCTTCTTTTTAGTTACTTAGCTTACACATGGGACTAGGCAAGGGCTGACCACATCAAAGTTAAGCCGCGGCTACTCCCAGAACGGCTGCAGCCACATAACATACAGCTGGAAATGTAATTAACCGGCAGCCTGAAGGGACTTAGATCCCATCAGTTTAGAACAGCAGCAATAATCCCTCTATCAGATGAATGCATGATGCCACCACCCATTACACAACTGCCACAGTATTCAAGTCTCCCTTGACCAAACAATGGGCCCTGCCAGGAAACAGACCCAACTGTGTTAACCCTTTGAAACAGTGCAACAGCTTTAGCTCCACTAAAGTGATAAGTCAAGTCAGAGTCAGGGAGATTATTACTTTTCACAAACTATAGACTTGCAAAGGTCCTCGTCTAAAAAAAAGATTTCCATAAACACTGGGTATATACAGCTAATGTGTAGCGAGATCTTACATTAAAATACCAAAAACCTCTAGCTGCTGTTAGCATATTAGCATGCAATTTCATCTGGTGAACTCTTGTCTTTTGAAGTAAGAAAGGATGTAGTTTGAGTTGTCGCCTTGTAGTGCTGCCAGTGTTGAGTTGGCTTACTTATGCCCCTTTTCCATTAGTACCTAATCTATTCGGGTCACTCTGGGTCAGTTCAGTTTAACGCTGTTTAATTCATTTTCCATTACAACCGAGTACAATCTCAATAGGGCGGGATTGTTAATAGCGAGGCAGCCCCACGGTCCGACATGATGTGATTTAGAGACGCAAAAACACGACAACAGCCCAGACTGCTGTTCTGTTTATGGCTTTTGCCAGACAGAGAGGGTTCTGGGCAGGAAGACCCAAAGCACTATGGATAAGTACAGGAGAGAGAGCGAAGCCATGGAGTATTATCAAACGGAAGGATGTGGACTAGAGGACGTGTAAGGGTAAGCTAACGCTACCTAATGCTAGCTAGCTGTAGTGCTAGCATTTGTGGATTTACAAAGGATTTACCAGTTGAAGATACTAGTTATTAAAGTATGCAGTGACTAGTGATGCTGCCCCATACCCGACGAGTGACTGACAGTCTTCTGACGACCCGGTCTCCGTGTGACTCAGAACCGTTGAAACCACAAGCCAACAGGTACTGTTCCAGGTAACCATTACTAATGGAAAAGCCGAAAAAACAAATCAACCCAAAGCGAACCGCTCTAAGTATGGACTAGTGGAAAAGGGACAAACATAAAAGAACAGTGATAATACCACAACTGGATTAACATCAAGTGCTAAAGGAAATAAAAATATACAAATAATAGTCGGCAGCCTTGTGCATTCTCACCTTTATATTTTCTATGTAAATACCATGGTACCATATTACTTATTTTAAGAAAATATTTTAAAAAAAATTGGCCTATGCCAATTCTACACAGAACAGAGATTATTTTCCTCCTTTTAAAATCTATTTAAGGTATTATCCTTTTCTGTCTGACTAGTTGAAATAATCTTAAAATGAGTGTATCTACAATTTTAAAGTAGAGAAAATTTGTTATAAAATATATAAAAGAATTAGGAACTACGTTTACCAAGGTGTGACTGACAGAGGTGCAGATTTAAAGTTGATAGGGAAAAACATTTCAATCTGATGCAACTAAATATCAAGAACTTTGGACATACGGCAGACAACATGAATGGCCTGAATTAGATGTAATCCTCATAATCTTACTCGTGAACAAGACCCCGAGATACTTAAACTGAGGGGGAAATGGAGCGGGAGATCGACAGATGGATCACTGTGGCTGCCAGAGTAATGGGGGCGCTGTGCCGTTCCGTTGTGGTGAAGAGAGAGCTGAGCCGAAAAGTGAAGCTCTCGATTTACCGGTCGGTCTACGTTCCTACCCTCACCTATGGCCATGAACTTTGGGTCATGACCGAAAGAACGAGATCCCGGATACAAGCGGCTGAAATTAGCTTCCTCCGTAGGGTGGCTGGACACTCCCTTAGAGATAGGTTGAGGAGCTCGGCCATCCGGGAGGGGCTCAGAGTAGAGCCGCTACTCCTCCACATCGAGAGGAGCCAGTTGAGGTGGCTCGGGCATCTATACCGGATGACTCCTGGACGCCTTCCTCGGGTGGTGTTCCAGGCACGTCCCACTGGGAGGAGGCCCAGGGGACGGCCCAGGACATGCTGGAGGGACTATGTCTCTCGGCTGGCCTGGGAACGCCTTGGGCTCCCCCCGGAGGAGCTGGAGGAGGTGTTTGGGGAGAGGGACGTCTGGGTGTCTCTGCTGAGTCTGCTGCCCCCGCGGCCCGATGCCGGATAAAGCGGAAGACGACGAGTACGAGTACCTCATAATCTTAGGTTACTATAGCCATTTGAATTGTGTCATACACAGAAGGTAAGGAAGTCCAAAGCCACGCAACTTCAAAATATATCAAGCAGCTTCACTGCATTCAGTCTACCAAAACAGGCATAGAACCTGCATTTATTACTGAGCAATAAAACAATGTATTGTGGGCCATAAATAAATTCAAAACTACCCATTTCTAATCACCATTTAATAAGTATCTAAGATAAAATAAATAAATTGACCCCGTTTTTCCCCATAGTCACTATGCTGTCAAATATTTCAATTGGTTCCTTTAAAGCATCTCAGTATTAAGTATTATACTCTGCCCAGACTCATATCGTGTCAAAGGTTTCACAAGAAATTTTCACAATGGTATTAATAATGCTCAACAGAAAGGCCCACTCAGAAAGTAAAGACAATAGCTAGAACTGACAAAACACCTAATGGGTCAATGATGAGAATGCCTGCTGGGAATATAGGGCTCATTAGGAGGTTTATTGCACTTTTGTGGAAATTACTTTACAATGGCCACCTCTCCTCTGTAGAAACACTGGACCAAAAAAAGGGTCCTGTAAAATGTTTCTGTCTGCTCAACGGTAACACCTGCACACACACTTCAGACATGTAACAGCATGGTGCAGCCCATCAACGGCAGTCTTAAATGTGAGGAGCAATTTAGGATGTGGGCTGCTCTGTTTGGTGGTGTTGGTGGCTTTTAGATTTGCTTTGATTTGAAAAAAAGATTTAACTTAAAGTGGACAACAATCTGCTTTAAGGTTAAGAGAAAGTAACTTATCACTGACACCATCTTATGTGTGTTTGATAGCCTTGTTTTTTCAGTTTCAGTTTTTCGTGTTTCATCCTTTTGGCAGAAAAACTAGAGATGCATGAATCAGAATCTTTTTTTTAAGCTTTGATTGGCTAATTTTGAGTTAGATTATTCAAACTCCTAATTATATTAAAAGAACGGCATCCAAAATAAATTTCTCTAACATTCCTGTTGTGACCAGTCTTTACTTCAGGAGCAGAGGCAACATCACACCATGTGTTGAGAGAGCAGCTGTGTTTCAGATGTCTATTGTATCCTATATTAGCAGGTAACACACATAGCACTTCTACCATGATTTCTTCGAGTATTCCCTAGAGAATGTAGGCCCTTACCTTAACTCTGACATTTCTAAAACGAAGCATCTAAAAGGAAAAGTCTTGCTCTCTCTTACCAGCCCGAAGAACCACAAACATGATCCACACTGAGAATTGATCTCTCAGTGACACTCACCTCACAGAAAATTGTTTTCGTCAGAGCAACCTGGTAGCACTTACGATTTACAATTGATCGTGACAATGAAAAAAATACTTCCATTTATGGGAAAAAGATCAAACTTTCAACAGCTAATTTCTTCATTCATTTCTCAGAAAAAGAGTTTTTCATGTCACCTCGCATCCCAAGCTAACTTTCAACAAATTAGCTTTAGTCGTGCCTAAAGTATCATTCCTCAAACCTTACAGCATTAGCTTTTTGCAGTATTATGTGCACATTTTAGTTGGCCAAATACTCACAAATAGACAGATTCATGCAAATGGAAATAATAAATAACCATGTCCCAGGCCAACCGGGTTATAGACATGAAACCACTTTAGGAAACCACTTTCAAACCAGGAGTTAGATGTGTTCTGCACATCTCTCTGCATGTTACACAATGACAGACACTGACTTGGGGGAGGTCAAAGTTGACCTACTGCCATTACACCTCTGAGCAATCAAGGGCAGAAGTCACAAAGCAGTTCTGGGCTATTCTTTAGTCATAAAATATTAAACTAAAACAATATTTGGATACAGTAATTCTTAAGAGAAAAGATTTCAACACAGCCTCTATAACACAGAGTAATGTCACCACCTTTGAGTATTCTTGGGTTACAAAGCTCATCTTCTGGGAGGTTTTAGTTGTCTTTGGCTGTAACTGTGTATGTTTTCACTCTCACCTTACTGAGGGTTAACAGAATATTTCTAAAAAACAGACAAAGGAATTATTCAGTATGCTTGAGTGGCGAAAGAAACATTAAATCATCATCTTGCCAGAACAAGGTTCATTTATGGCCAAAATTAGAAAGGCCTTCAGACTGAAGTTAATAGGGACTGGGACTGTATTTCAAGGAAAGAAATCTTTCTACAACTAAACTCAACAAAAACTGAATAGTGTAAATTTGAACTGTTTTAGCTCATACCACAACTGCTCCCTAGGAAGACTTGTTTTCACCACATTATGAACTTTGGGGTTAAACTGGACAGACAAGTCACAAAGAGTGCAAAAATAATTGGTCATTTTCTTTTTCAACTGACCCAAACAGGCATCAGAACAAATCTAATTTAATATGGGGAGTTTTCAGACATTAATGAACAATACACACATTTAACTATACGCGAGAGTTGCACTATTTTACAATTATATTTCCCTATAATTTATTAAAAATGCTTAACTACAAAGAAACCTACGCAGATATGCAATGGTTTAAGTGTAAAAGTAATGACATGGCAATGCGTTGGTTCAAATCGACTAAGCAGTCCTGAACAACTGGTTGAATTGGGGGTGGGTGAAGGTAAAAAAAACTGACATTTGATTGAGATCAAATACGGCTTTCTGACAACTAGAGGAAGCCTTGTTTAACACTGTACTTGAATACTGTAACATTAAGTAGTTTAAATAAATTAAAATGTCTGAAAGAACGCATGATAATGACGTGTTCAGGACATATGCAAGAAAGAAAGAGAAAGAGAGAAAGAAAGAAAGAAAGCCAAACCAGTACAGACATCTGCTCTTCATATCTATCATGTATAATGCACATTGAAGATAATTTTAGATTCAGAACTCAAATCCATAAGCCCAACATTCCTAAAACACCAGTTTAAAAACCCTTTCCACAGCTGATAAGCAAGGTTTATCATAGAACACATTTATCCCTTACATAAAACCATACGAAATTCCTTCTGCATACAAACATTTGGGCGCAGAAACCACACAAGCAAGGAGAACCAACCAAGCAGTCGTCTCCTACGCATGCAGTTTTGAGTACAATGAAGTTATAAAAAAATAAATAAAAAACCCTGCATACCACAGACCCCATTTTCTCCTGAACGGTCACCGCCTGACAGATGTGCAAACAAGACATGGAAACAGCAGCCATTTTCTCTTGAACTGCTCTGCTGAGTAAAACCCGCCTTTCAAGCCTCTGGTTGGACTGCAGTCTTGAGGAGGAGGAGGGGAGGGAAGTGTGTGTGAGAGAAAGAGTGAGTGTGGGGGAGGGTAATCAGACGGTGGGTGTGGGTTAGGGGAATCTAGGTTATAAATAATGATTTCCACACAGGTAATCACAACAACTATTTGTGTGTTGTCCTCCGTTTTTGTGGGTGAGGCAGTAAGTGACAGTCAATGTAGGTCAGTAAGCAGTGGGGGATGGGAAGCCTTTTCAGTTGCGAGGGGGAAACACTTCTCCTATGGCTCCTTCGGGTGGCAACACATAGTGTTTACCAGCAGCGGCAAGCTGTGCCCCAGAGATACAATAGTCTGCAGGTTTTCACTCCAACCTAAAGCTCCACCCAAACACCAATCTCCTTTCAGAGTACAGTAACTCACACATGAAATGACCCGTTTAGTTAATCTGCCGATATTAAAACCTGGCGAGTGAATGGCGTAAAACTGGAAGTTGCAGGGCCGATCTATTGGCTCTATCAACAGCTACAGAAAAGCAACGTATGTACAGAGATCTTGTGGTTTTTAAGACAGCCCTGCTTTAACTCAAACAAAACTTAATTCCTACACTTATATTTAAAAATGAATAATTCTCAACACAAATGTTTCAGTTTTCCTAAAAATCACTATTTAAGCAAAACCAAAGTGGGATTTTAATAATTTTGCATCCCTGAATTTATTAAACAAGACAATGATTGAGTTGCCTTAAGTTTTGGCGGTGTGGTACAATACCTCTAATATATTGTATTAGAGGTAGTCCTTCAATGACTACCACTAATACAATGTTGATTTTGTTTAAGGTTTAACTATTTGAATATTTTTGTGAATCAAGGAGAAACATTTGAGGTCACATGTCTAATTTACCTTATTAGTATCTTAATACTGTCTTAAAAACATTGTATATTGGTCTACTTTATTGGTTTTGATTCCATCTGCTGCATGGACCCATTGACTCTTAAGAGAAATAAGAGATTATGAAACATTACAGTAATTTTGGTTGTCAAAGCAGGTACCAAACATCGGCCTGGCATGTACAAATTAGTGCATGGTTGGTAAAAGTCTGCATGAAACCGCAAAGTTATGAAATGGTGACAGAGCGAAATGACCAGCTCCCAGTAAAAGAGGAGTACTATATTTAACAGATTCTTTACAGTACAATTTCTGCCCTATCTCATCCCAAGTTCAGTGATGTGTGGCATCTAAACCAGCTCCAGAACCAACGATATGTTGCATTTGTACCCAGAAGTTGGAATTTCAGACCTGCAAGTAGGAAATTTAACTGGAACCCCCCCCCACCAAAATTTCGGAAAGTTGAAATTACGAGTCGGAAAGTTGGGATAAGACGGCCATACCAAACTTCCGCATTGAAGATGGTTGCTACTCGCATCAAAAATAGTAAAATGTTCTTACTGTAACTGTTTATTATTATTTATGTGACATTTAGTCAGTAGTACACGTGCTACTTCAATTCAATAATACTTTATTAATTCCAAAGGAAAATAAAATAAAATAATACTTTTCGGTGCTTATAAGACGAGATGTTTCAACGCTGTTTATATACCTGAAATACCACGTAGAACAGTGTTTATTAGGCCCGAGCAGGAAAACTGCAAGGGCCTATTGTAATCGCTCGAATTCTTATTATTATTCCATTGCGTCTTTGCGGGGCAATATGGGGACTTTACCAAGCCCCTAGATGCACACGCTTTTACCCAAAATTGTCCCCCGCGTAAAATTCTTGTTCCATAATGTCGTTGTCAGTGGGCGTGGCCAAACCACTTAGCCACACCCCCAAACGTGAGATAGGCCCAACCGTAAGTCGTGGAGATCTGAAATTTGGCACACTGCTAGAGCTCCTCAAACCAAGAAAAAAAGTATCTTGGGGGTATGCCTTAAAACGTACAGGAAGTAGGCCATTTTGAATTAAAGGCCGATTTTTGCCCATTTTTCACTTTTACTCACCTCGAACTTTAACGAACTCCTCCTAGAGATTTTAAGCTATCGCCTTCATATTTGGTCAATATGCAGATAAGGGATGGGGGATTAAAAGTTATCAAAATCGTGAGTTTTTGAGCATGTTTAGGGGGCGTGGCCGGGGCACAAACTTGGCGTTCGCGCCAAAAGTGAAAAATTGCAATAACTTTCCCAAAAAAAAATACAAATCACACCAAAGTTGGCATGAAGGAGGGCCTTCGGCTTCCCGACGATCCTATGGGGTCATATGCTGACATCATCAAAGCCACGCCCCCTCAGAACCGGAAGTCACTTTTTTCACTTGGAAAGGTGCCTCTCTGACCCTCTTCACCCAATCAACTTGAATCTGCGTCAGAACACAGATAACTAGTGGGTCTAACTTTGTTTGAAGCACAGTAACTTTTCATAAAAGGGCGTGGCCGTGGCGGCGCCGCGAAGTCAGACGTCACGCCATGGCCATACGTTTGGCTCTAATTTCCACATAGATCATCTGATCTGCACCAAATTCAATGTGATTGATCCTTGTCCAGTCCCCAACAGAGATCTGATGACATATTCGGTGGGCGTGACCTAATTCGTCCACAGCGCCCCCTACAATATTAGAAAAAAATCAGCCCCAAGCCATGCTTTGACCGAGGAATCTGAAATTTGGTACACATATGTATCTTCTCAGGACCTACAAAAAACTCTATTGGAGCATTGGTCCAAACACAACAGGAAGTCGGCCATTTTGGATTGAAGTTGCCATTTTGACCCTCTTTTGGGCGTTTTTAGCCCGCATATCTGAGCGAACTCCTCCTACAGCTTTTGACTTAGAGACTTGAAAATCACTCAGTATACTCTTAAGGCATTGGGGATCAAAAGTTATCAAAAACGTTTTGCTACATGAAAGTATGTGGGCGTGGCTAAGCCTCAAAATATGACTTCTCGCCATAAAACACTAAATTGATATAGCTCCTACAAGGAAAGTCACAGACAAATTAAACCTTCTGGGATTGATCTGCCTCTAGGCCTGAACAATATTCACTGGTCAGATGCTGACATCATCGAAACCCCGCCCCCTGCGAACAGGAAGTGTCCTGTTTTCCTTTACAGAGTCAATTTTTTTATTTTCTTCACCTAATCAATGTGAAACTGTCCCAAGTAACAGATAACATGATGGTCTTAGACAGTCGCCAGGACTTACTGCTTTAGCTGGAGGGATTGAATATGATGGCGTGGCGAATTCTGATGTCACGCCACGGCCATACGTTTGCCTCTAAATTACACATGCATGGTCCGATTCACTCCAAAATGAATATGCTTGATCTTTGTCAGCCCCCAAACAGCTCTATTGGATTACATTTAAATTTGGATCAACAGCGCCCCCTAGGACACTTCAAGGGCTATATCTCCCTCATTCATCATCGGATCCACTTGAAATGTAGTATACATGATCATGACTTAATGATGGACATGTTGACACAGTCAATTGATGATGTCGTTTTAGCCCCACCCACAAACAAACAAGTGAGTGCAGCTTCCATCTGAAAGGTCAGATTTACTCGAAATTTTGAATGCTTTTTGCCAGACTGAAACTCTGCATGACCGAAGATAATATGACATGTTGCTCAAAGTGCCACCTACTGGCGACGTGTTGAAGTGACACGGTGTCATCGTATGTGGCGTGTAGGAGACGATGCCAGGCTCCTGCGGTCGCTCAACAGCCCGAGTTGCGCTGAGGGGTGCGAGGGCCTTCAAAGCTGCTTGCAGGTTTCTAGTTGTCATTGTTATTTGTGTAAGACTACTGTTACAGTTGCTAGCAATACAAACCAAAACAAGGAGGAAACTGGAAAGTCACAACACGGAGATGATGTAAACTCCGACTTCCCAGTTCCGACTTCTGAAGTTAATGGAACGCAGCACAAGAGTAGAGTTAAAAGATTCCTAATTTATGAGGGTCTAGAGGCCTAAAAAGTAGGGTTCGTTGGATTTGAGTGTGCTCTCAGTCATGCTCTTTACACCAAAACAGTGAAATAACAGGAGCTGGGAGGTAGAGAATCTAAGATAACATTTCTCAATGAAATATCAGTCTTTTTTCTAAGATTTTTCTTTTTCTCTTTTTTAGAAATGTTGACCTTCATCTCTTAGATAATATATTTCCATTATATTATAACTGAATTATGTCCATACTTATCCAGACCTGGAAATGGATAAAAGCAAATTCCATACTTTTCCAGACTTGAATACAAATACGGAGAGAGCAGACATTTCCTCACAGGAGCATCTTGGTTCCTGCTGGTTAGCTGCAAACTTTGTCTTCAGAGAAATGGCCGCTTGACAGATTGTGTGCAAACATGACACTGAAACGTCAAACCTCTGATATTTGTGCCTCAACAGAAATACCTGTTACACAAGAGAGCCTCTTTGGTTTTCTGACTGCATAGCCACCTTAAATGCACCTTTACTACAAAATAAACTAATCACAATAATTCCATCATTAACTTACAACTATCCTTCAGCAGTTATATATCTATTTGGTAAAACTCCACTATAAAAAGGTGAATCCAGCAAGTTTGCATTTATCTCTGATTGAGAATAATGACATGTCTGAAACGTCAAACATCTCATGTTATCATGCTGAACTCATTGACCTCAACTAAACAGCTGACTCCCACTTGGCTATTGTTGCCAAGGTAGAAACCAAAATACAGCAGCAGTCACCTCCTGCTTAAACAGTGAAACTCTGGTTTTACTTCCTCATGTGGATGTTAATATTCATATAAATCTATGGTTTACATTAATGTGGGCACAGATAGTTCACACAGACTTTAACTTTTTCTCATTTTGTTACATCACAACTACAAACCTCTTCATTTTATTGGGCTTTTATGCACCAATGTAGTCCAACACAAAGTAGCACATAACTGGAAGGAAAAGATACACAGTTTTTATAGAAATAAAAACCTGAAAAATGCACGAAACAATGTATAAGCTTTGAACATTCTACAAAGCATGTGTTATTCCATTATCCAAAAAAAGACAGACGGTGATCCATCAAAACAGTGGACACAGTAAACACGTGGAAGAAGGTGCTCAGCTAAGATGAGACCAAAATTGAGATTTCTGGTTCACATACAACACTTTATGTGCGGTGGAGAATTACAATGAAAATACACACACTGAAACGTGGTTGCAGCACCATGCTGGGGTTGTTAAATTAGATGCCTGAAAGCAAATTATAAAGGGAAGTACAGCTACTGTATCTGCAACAGTGAAGTGGTAAACCTCCTGAATGACACAAGCTAATGCAAAAATTACCAGAAAGGCAAAAACTGCACAGGGCAAAATCTTGTTTACACTGTAAAAATTAGGTTTTGTATAATGCATTATTTGTCCCTTTATAGTAATAAAACTTGTTTGTATCAACATAAAATTTACAAGGCAAACAGAAGCACACACTGGCACGCTAAAGATAATCAATATATTAAAATAAAATTTTGAACGACTGAATCAAAGGTACACACTTTCATATAGGAAGTTAAAACTTATACCAGGTACTTCAAATTATATATTTTTCTAAATGAGGGCTGAATTGTCCCTTCCTTCTTTGTTTTAATGTGATTAACAAGGTTAAAATATTGTTATATTAATCAATTCTGCTCTCAACAAGAAATAACTTGTGCCTTCAAAAAAATTTGTGGCAGTATCGAAAATGTATTCAGTATTTTTCCTAGTATCAGTATTGCGTTTGATAGTATTGTGACAACCCTAGAAGCTGGTCAAAGTCTATAAGAAATACACAGCTGAAGGAAAACACTGGACATGCATCCTGAGCTACAATAGAATGCTTTACACCAATGCATGTCCATATACTAGAATGGCCTAGTCCAAGTCCAGACCTAAACCCAAATGAGAATCTGTGGCACAATTTTGAAAACTGATGTTCACAGAAACTCCCCATCCATAATGAGTGAATTTATTTTAATGCAAGGCTTTCCACTCAGTTAACCCAAAAACACTTTGACGTTTGTGGTCGTAACATGACAAAATGTAAAAAAGTTAAATACTGTACTTTTGCAAGACCCTGTTCATTAAAGAAAAGTTACTGCCAAAGATGGGCCACAGCAGTTAGAACAATCCCCCTAACTCTCAACAAATTTATTAACTGCATGGTGGTTCCTGTTTCATGAATTATTTAAACTAACCCTCCTGGATGCCCATTTCCAACTGTGTGTAAAGCAACTTGCCCAGATGGAAGTAAAAAACATTTTGTTTTAGGTCTGAACATCAGATGACCTTAAAAACAGACGTCACAAAAACATCTGCATGAGACAGAATAGAGACTGCCATTCTGTCAGGAAGCAGCGAACTATTAACTCTTTTTGAAATATTTATTCCACCTCCTAAAACAATAAGATGGCAGAATCAGATTAAAAATACTGCAGGGAATGGATCTGATGGATGAAAAGCTAAATGTAGAGGTGCTTTACAATCAAACAGATCAGTGGGTCAACACTTTATCAGACATGTCTCAATCTGGTTTCTCCAAATAACATGGTTGGTCTTTAGGTCAAGGGTGGCGCAAATATATGAGCCTTTCTTGGTGGTTTACTACAGAGGTCAAACTGCCAAATTGTTGGTTGTATAATTCATGGCTTCAGGCTTAACTTGAACTATTACACACATACCATATGACATTTTAATCTGAAGCCTTGTGCTTGCTCTCATAATAAACTAATAATAATAATAATAATGATAGATCATTAGGTGGGAGGTGGAGTGTTGAAAGACTAAATGCATATTTTTTTGCAGAATCAAAGTTATATTTCTACATTTATTCAGCAGGAAGAAAAAACAAATCCAGTGTTTTTTAGCGAGGCCCTTTTTGTTCCTCCTTTCATAAGTGAGATGAGAATTGTACAAATAAGCTGTACACACAGTCAGACCAGTGTGGGCAATACAATGGTTGCTATGGTGAACAGAAGATCTTGCTTTTCCATCAACAGCTGCTCATGCCACCTTAAATACCCCACACTCATCTCCTGGCGCTTTCCCTCCATCTGACATCAGGGTCAAACAAACAAGACAGACAAGTGCGACGAACCCCCGATCCTCATTCTGAGTCACTCCTTAGCCGTGTCTTCAGCCAGCATTTACACACAGTGGCATAAACGCCACACGAAATATATGCAGTGTGCATGTGTGCTGTATAACAGCACTTTACATTTTTTAAGATTATTCTTGTTGTTTGTTTTACAGCTAAAAGGAGGGCAGTCATGTGCATATCGTGTAGCAACGACTGTATTTTGAAGTGCACTTGTTTTTTAGACTATTACTACAGACCATGTCTACAGAAACATGTCTTCAATGTCATACTGCACGCTTAAAGACAATGGACCAAAAATATAGTTGCCTTGGTAATCTCTTTGAAAACCATCTTTCTAATACCAGGATTACATTCATGCATTACACCCCAGCTTAGCACGGTTAGGGTAAATGTGTTTTTGGATCAGTTTTTACACCTAGCAACGCAGAAAAAATGGTGCAGCTGGTGAAACGTTTACTTCCACTTCCATGATCAACATTGTTTTTTCCACAGCAGGGTGTTCAGACCAGTAATCAATGAGTAAAAGAAAAAAAGAAAAATTTTCTAGCTGCCTGAGAGACGCGGCAATTCAGACATATAGCAAAACAATAAGCCAATCATCAACCTACATGGTGTGAAAAATGATGTAGGGCTACAGAATGTTAAGGATGTGAGATTGATAGATAATAGTATGGCCATAGTTTATTAATGTGTGGGAATGAGACAAGTAAGGTGTAGCTATGAGCTTCTCAGTTACGCAATAACAGAACAGAGTATAAAGAAAACCTTGCCCAGAGTTTGTATTTCAGCCACGTTTCAAACCAACATCTCATGCCATTGCTTACAAATATTTTTTACAGGGCACTGTCTCACCTCTTCCCGGTCCATATCAAATAAAATAAGCATGCGTAGTAACGTACGTTATTTCATAGCAAAAAACGGAACCATCTGAGCCTTTTAGTATCGATGGCATTGTGTTTTACCTGCGATAGAATCATTTGTAAAGTCCTCCAATCTAAGAGAAAAAGGAGACAAATTCAAATGTATCCTTGCATATTAATTGGTGATTGACTAATTAAATGGTCAATAACTAAAATGCTAAAAAGTTTTACTTTGTTTCCAGCTAATAAAATACATCAAAACTGAAATCTAGCAAACATGTCATTTGATGCAATTCGTTTTGGGTGTAGCAAAACAAAGAAACTAGATAAAGCTTAGGGACATATGCTTCAATGCATGTATGGGGATAATCTAATAATATCGTTTTCAATTAAATTCAATACTATTACCTCTATCAATGAACCTGGAGCAGGGTTTTTTAACATCAGTAATTATATTTAAATGTTAAGTTAATGAAAAGGTTACTATAACTGAATTTGTTTGTTACTAGTCCTTAATCTCCCCAAAATAGAAATTTGTATCTGCCAATAAAAGACTAATCAGCGCATCGTTAACAGCAACAATAATTTGATGTAGACAGTGATCCATATAAACCAAGACAAAACCAATTACTGTTTGCACCAAATTGAAAGAAATATTCAAAACCCAAGAATGCACTAATAGCGACAAATGATTAGTCTTAACTTTGAAAATCCAATCTTTTCCTGATCAGCTGCCGAGTGTTCCTAGGCCACGCTGACAGCGTCATTCTTCAGAGTAGATGATGTTATTAAGTCAAAGATAGCTACTTTCAGTATCAGTGATGCATAATACCTATCTAAAGGAAATGTTGCAGCATATCACCAGATTATTGAGGCTGCGAGAGAGCGTGAGAGAGCAAGACTTCAGCAGATGACTGGAAGCCTGAATGAAATAAAACATACCTGTTGTTATTTTCATTTTGATCTTAGAAACTCTGTCATGGGACATGCTAGATGTGGACATGTTGTCAGCCCTTAGGAAATTTCTGAGAATAGGGTTATCTTATGTATTCTACATAAAAATACACAAAGACTGCTGTTTTGGGAATGCTAACCATGCTAACCACTTGGATTTGAGATGCTAAAAGACAGTTTAAAATGTCTCTATTTTGGTTTTAAAATATTAATCGAAAACAGCTTTACAGCGACTGCTCTCCAACAGTGACATGACATTACCTCTACTGCCATAACAAATAATTAATGACCCCCCCATGGCAAAAAGGCTAGAAAAAACATATCTTCAATACTGTTTATATATCTTTTTTAAATAAGAATCAGCTCAAAACAGTATTTGCAAGTCAGAGGTTCACAAAAAAACAGATATCGCAGGTAGCCACCGAAATTCTGCCTGGTGCATCTCAAGTTATGTTCATAACAACACTTAGGCTAAGATTACTAACTGAATAATTTACTGTGTTTACACACTTGCACCATTAAAAGAATCTGCAGATTGGCGAAGAAAGAAAAGATGAATTGCAACACCACTGGTGACTTAAGCAATTAAATACTTTCTATAGATGTCACCTGATGACCTCAGAACCACCCACACCCTACAAAACATGTTTACAGTTGTTCCAAACAGCTACTCTTCAGGGTGCCGAGTACATGCTCCAACATGGGGCGAGACCTGATAATAATTTATGTGCGAAGAGCCTTTTGCGTCTTTTCGGCACAGAGTTGTAAAATAGAAATACAGATCACCACACATACCTCAGTAAGTTCAGCTGTTAGATTTATGTTGACATGCCAAAATATTCAAGTGCTATAAAATAGATTTTAACATTTCCATACTGCGACAGCTGGCATCTGTTCAAGCAATGCTCTACATTGCTTGAACAGGCTCAAAGGCTACAGTAACATTGTTTAGGCTAACATAGCAACAACTCATAAGGCGAATTGGGCAGTTCTAGTGCTAACAAGTCGCCTTCAAGCAAGAATGTGCAGCAGTTTGTTTTATAGGAATGTCATTCAAATACCTCTTTTCTTTAAAAGGAACGTAACAACCCGAGTCAAAATGACTTCCATTGGTCTATAGAAATGTTTATTTATTGTGGTTATAAAACAAAATAAAAACAATCACCCTCATAATTTCCCTTTTAGATCTATTTCAGTCTTGTTTGTACCATGAGAAACTTGTCCATGTGAACAGTAAAGCATTTACTTTTAGCTGCATTGCTTTGAAATGATGCCATTAAGGAAGTCCCCTCAATTTTTCACTGAAGTCATTAATTTGTTCACATTATGGTAACCTCACACTGCTCAGCAAGATAAGAAGATTCAACACATATTTTGTGCCATTAACATCAATCCATTAAGTCCAAACACATCTTAACGCCTGCATCACTACACTCTTCACTGAAATACAAATATAAATCCAGCAGTATCTTTTTTATTTGATACATTTTAAAACATACTTTATTACTCCCAAAAGGCAATAAGATCTTATAGTAACTCTAAGTTTCTTCGAAGAGTCGTGAATGCAAGTGAAGTCAATGAAACCGAGAATTTATAATTCTCTCAGGCAAAGACAGTGACGGTGCAACAGAGATTTCTACAGTGCGGCGTTGACATAAGACTGTTTCCTGTATCAAAGTATACAGAGGTTTAAAAAAAATTTGGACGAAGTTACGGAAAAGGTCTTGATGTCAAAACTGCAAAAATGTCTATTATTTTAACGTGATTACAGAGAAAGACCTGTTATTCCTACAGTATGAAGCACAGTATGATGTGGCTCTGCCTGTGTTCATGTGTCAGAATTTAAAATACCTAAATAAATGTTATAGATAGCATTGTTGTAACTGCATTAGTCAAGGCTATAATTCATTTTGCAGTAGTAGGAAAATAAATGGGTTTCTCTTTTAGGGAAAATTCATTTCATCATGTTACGAGTTTTTGTGTAATTATACAAAGTGTGGTATTTCTTACCACTCATACCAACCCCTGGCCAATACAGTCTGTAGCAGCAGGTTTTTGATTTGTTTTAAGTGCAATACAAGGTATACAAGATGGCAGAATCAAAAGTTGTGTTCAAAGGCTAGAAATCACTAAAAGAACAATATTTACAATAACTAAAGAGGTTTCTCAATCTGGCATACACGTTGTTTCACAATTTCCTGAACAGTTACCACGAGCATTATCAGTCACCGTGCACGTCTTTTCCTTTCTGAAAATGTATTTTTAAACACTTGGCACATAGGCTAACGCGAATGCAATCTTGACCTATGTTAAATATATAATTTGAGAAAAACAAAAACATGCAAAACACTAACAGCTGAACATTAATACACTGTAAAAGGAACATGGACCCATTTTAATTCAAATAACTACAAAGCAACCACAAAACTTAACAATAATAAACTGTGCCAAAATAAATCTCGAATCCAACCCAATACCTTCGTACGCCAGTACTGCTATGGGTGTAATTTCAGAGTAACCACTGGTGAACCAGTGGGTTGGTAGCCAGTGAACATTGCATTTCTCTCTAGGGTAGAGAATAACTTACCTTCCCCCACTGCCTATCATAAATAAATACTGCTACAGAAATATTTGGATAGCTCGAAACAGAGAAGTGTTGCACCACAAGACTGACAAAGCTCTTCTCGGGGACTTCCTTGCCCTACTTTTTAGCAGAGGATGCCTTTCTGCTTTAAACTCAACCCACCCCAGGGACTCAGCTCTGTTGCCACACACTCAATAGTTCTGAATCTTGCCTTACAAAATAGATTTCAGGCAGGACAAGAACGACAAGGCAAAATAGGTTTTTTGTTCTTTATTTAACTCAAATTAAAGACAGTGGGCTTATGGCATTACCGTCATGGACCAAGACAATCAGAGGATTAGCTACTTTCTAAATAAACTGGAAGAAACAGTAAAACTACTTATGATACCTTATATACTACAGCTTCTTTGTCACTAGATGAAAGACCTATTAAAGGCCATTTGACTTTAACTGATTATGGAACTATCAGCATAACACCTGGGTCAAATGACTCAGGAGTAGCAAAAGCATTTATCAGCTCCCACTCTGTCTTAGAGCAATTGAAACAGGACACCTAGACAGACATCTCAGTCATCTCAACCACAAATTTCATCTGCTTCCATTCAAGCAGGCGGTGCACACAATTAAGAAGAAATAAGTGTGAAAAGACTGACGTTAAGTTGGGCGTATGGTGTCATTTTTTGGGTATTCCCAGACAATTTCGGCAGCCTACATTTAAATAAAACACTAATGTCACACATTATTATATTTTATGCATTTACCATAATCACATTTACACATAAAATGGGGGAATACTGAGATCTCTGTTCCCCTCACCAAAATTCAAGCTTAAACAGGAACAGGTCACCATGTAACCTCTTAAGGTTAGAGCCAATTCAGCCATTCATGTTGCCAGTTCTATTAAACATACATTCATTTCAATTAGTTAAATTATGAACTGTTTTGTTAGACAGCAAAATCAGTTCAAAAATTACACATGGCTTTTCAGTTATATGAGCTGAATGTTTGCTAAATAACTTAGGGACGGTGTGAGTTCCTATCTCGTTACGATCCACAACCATTAAAATAAAGGAAATATTATTCCAACCCCTGGTCTCTCAATAAAGGGATTATAACTGTAAGGCTTTGAATAACATTCTCATGATATAACCTTGAGTATTAATATTAGTTTCACAGTACTTCGTGTATATTCAAAACAGGAATATAGCGTATTTAATAATCCAATTGGTTTTATATGAAACTGAAAAGCTAAATTTTCTCCTGCTGCAAAGACAATTCTTAGTTATAAGATTATATATATGGCATTAAGTTAATATTTCAATTTTGATACACAGGTATACGCAAAAGAGTAGTAGACCATTTTCTAATGCTCACATCACAGAACATTATACTTTTATTCTGTCTGCTTTTCACAGAGTAACATGAGTCTAAAAAGCTAATGTAGGCTGGTTTATTACTAGGGCTATCAGCTCTGGTAGCCAAGTCTGCAGGCTTAATAAACACGCAGCTCATACCATACCAACTGTATAGAATAAAAACAATGACATGTGGTCCTCATTTAGCTTCAAAGCCATGATTCTTTTTGTTGACCAGAAATATTTTCAAAAAGACAAATCTATCTTTTGTGTAAGCAGGTGAAAAGTGCAGTAGTCATCGTCATATTTTGGCTGTCAGGCAGATGCTAAATAATGTACAGATTGTTCACAAATTTAGGTATTTGGTATACAAACTACAAAGTTTTTTATATCATTTGGCATAAATCTGACAAAGTTGTTTTGATAAGACCTTAAGAACGTGTGGAATATGCATCAACCAGCATTGGCGGGACACATGCGTCACCATGGCTGCAGTAAGACTGAAGTTAGTTTGAAGCGAATCTGCAACAATGGCCTACAGGGGATTAAAGCCAGTTCACTGGCAATGCATAGCAACATGTGGAGGGATGGTAGATGTGCCACTACCACGCAACTTCACACGGCTGGTGAAAACTCTGGTCACTCTGACACTTTCTCTGGCATTTCCATAAAGGACTTTAAGGCATAGGAATGTTATCATGGAATATTTTAGAGGTTTTTAAAAGAGTAACTTTTTAAAACCTTGGTAAACCTTAACACCAGTAACTTGACCATGCTTAGTGAAGCTTAAAATTTGGGTCACTGACCTGAAGCAATCAATAATAGAGTGTTCTAATGTCTTGATGAACACTTCTTACTCTAAGGCCAGGTCAGACATATTTTTGCATTTTGTTTCTCTTCCAAGAATGATGATAATCGGAGTTTATCATTTTGATATTTCAGTCGCACTTCGGTAGATTGGCAGCTGCAGAATTAGACTGTAGTTATACAGTAACACAAACTGCCCCTTGAAACTGGTGGCAGTCTCTTGTACAGTTGAAAGTCTTCCCTTCCCCCACACGTGCGCTTCCTAACTGTGAATGCCAATATAATATTATATCACTGATAAATAAGCTTTGATATAGCAACAGAGGGGGTACATCCATATGAGGGAGGGTTTGTATTAGGAAGGGGGGGGGGGGGGGTATAGTTATTTAGTCACAAATTATGATGCAACCTTTAGCCCGTTCAAACTTACTGTAAATAATCATGATAACATAAGAGCAAGAAAACAAACAAAATAGGGAAGAACCATAGACGTGGCTTGTTTTGGATAAGCAATAATAATTCAAAAACGCAAACAGGACTTTCACAACACACGTGTGGAGTCACAGGGGTGACTAAAAGCCGCGAAACACCGGCAAGCTCCTGCTTAAACGCCACAATAATCTATTTTTAAGAGTCCTTATAAGAGCCGGGCAGAAAGAACCGAGCAGTCAGCGCATCCTGAGCTTTTACCCACCTTTAGCTGTGAGAGTGAACTCGTGGTGTCCGCCGCCACCTCTCTCTTCCTCTTCCACAAGGAGAACCTCCAACAACTTCAGTGAGCGAGCAAACACTTTCCTCCCATCTCGACTGCCCACATATTTCGGCGCGTTTTAAGTCAGTTACACGCGGCCGGTTCGGCAGGGGGGAGCGACCCGGGGAGCTTCTTTCGTCTGGCGGTAAAAGTTGGAACAAGCCCGAGTTTCAGTGCAAGGCTATGGCTGCAGGCTGACTACTCCGCTGGAGTTTCACCGTTCACTGAAAGACAGGAGCGCAGAGAGACAGCAAGCAGCGAGTAGGAGAGACGTAGACACCGAGGAAGGGGGAGGGCTGCCTGACCTTAAACCTGAATACTCAAAAACACATTTAAGCTGATAAAATCGATTATTGTCTATTAACATGTCTAAAGCAAAACCCAATTTAATGTCTCGCCTCATCATATAGCGAGTCGATTTAAAAACACGTTCCTATTATATAAACACAGATTACATTTCAGCATTTATTTAAAATCAAATTGAGCTTTTTCATCAAAATATTTCTTCAGCATATTACTACTTTTATTATCAGATATTTTAGTGTAGGCAGAATCCAGTTCTGCGTGTTGCCTATCTGGGCCTGCTTTCAGTCGGTTCCCCTCCCCCACTCCCCGGCTGCTTTTCGCCTGCCTGGTCAACCAGCGGTTGATTAATTCTCCTTTCGCCTTGCTCAGTCATTCAGATTTGGAAAGTAAATAACAAGTTGACATCAGTGTGACACATTCCTTCGGTTACCGTAAACGCCGCAGTTGCTGCGCAACGCACATTTTTGTGCTACTGCCGCTATATTGTCCATAAATCATGCTTTTCTTTAAACAACGTAAAACAAGCCAAGTGTGAGCAAATTACATAATGGGTTCCAAGGATTCTCTAAAATAAAGTAAATAAAATACAATTGCTTGTGATGCACTGGAAGTGTATTGGCTTTCAAGCCCTCATCACGTGTTTCAGTTAATAAAATTGGTATGTACAAAACCAGTGCAAAACTATTTAAAAACAGTGGCGTCATATCTTCACCTCTAACTTAACCCAAAGCATGTCAGATGTATCAACAGCAAGCTTTAAGCCCATATTTCAGTGATGTTGCCCCATCAAAATACAGGCCTAGCACAGGTCCGGGAGCCACCTTTTTGTTCAATTAAATACATTTGTAGAAATTAAAAAACTTAAACTTGATGTGTGCATAACAATTAATTGTTTTAAATGTGTAAAATAAACTGGTGTGGGTGGGGCATCAAAAGTGGCGGTAGCCCAGTTGCCCACATCCGCCTAAATCCAGCCCTGATCAAGGGCACGTTCAAAGTGTTCAACGAAGTCAGGAAAGCCATTACTTTTGCTCTGACAATACGCTAATGATGTATTTTTCTTCTATATCTATGGATCAAATGACCATCCAGGAATTACATTTCAATGGTCTATGAGTGTCTTCAAGTGGTTAGATAAACATTAACCAAAATAATCATAAAGTAGTCAGTTTTATTTTAGGATTGAAGAATCTGGAATTACTAGAAAAGTGAATCTTCATATACACAGATAGAGCATTTGCATAGTGTAGCATGAGATTAGGTACTGTTAATTTAGGGTCATTACTAAGTATTTAAGTGTCCACACGGCTGTAGCAGTGGGACAGATGTGTTATATACAAATGGCATGCGAGAGCAAATTACGTCAAAACAAAAAAGTGTCAAAGATGGATTTCAGCCTTCGCAGTCATGAAAGAATTAGGAAACCACGTTACATAGTTCATTTTTTATTACAATATCCCATATCAATATCTAGGCTAATTTATTTTTTAGCGGGTTTACATCTGATATACTATAAAATTGCTGAACAATTCTATGATGGTCCCGCCAGGTCCCGCTGCAGCAAAGCCTCACAAAAGCAGTGACACCACCAGCTATGCTTTACAGTGGGTGGGATGTTCTTTTGCCAGAGTGGTGCATTTAGTTTAAGCCAAACATTGCCTTTTTTCTGATGGCCAAATGATTCAATTTTGGACTCATCCGTCTAGAGATAGTCATTCTGAAAATCCTGGTATTTATCTGTGTTCTTTCATGCAAACTTTAACCTGGGCTTCATCTTTATCTCAGAGAGTAATGGTCTTCGCTTCGTAAACCTACCATAAAAGTTAAACTTACGAAGTCTCTTTCTGTTTGTACAAGCACACACATTTACATCAACACTAGCGAGAGCCCGCTGCAGGTTCAGTGATGTCATTTTATGGGTTTTGAAGACTTCTTTTAGCGTCTTGCAGTCTGCTCTAAGAGCGAACCCGCTTCTATGGCCACAATTTAGCTTGTTGGCTGCTGTGTTGAAGGTCTCTCATTTGCAGACTGATATCCAACACAAAGACTGATTCCAAATTATTTTAAGATTTCTCTAAATCCCTTAACTGGCTCATAAGATGCTACAATCTTCTTTCTGAAGGCCTCAAACTGCTCATTTGTTGGCTCCATGGTGTTCACTCTCGCTTTAACAGTTAGTAACACACCAAACTAAATCTCTGAGGTTTAAACAGGGTTAACCTTCTTCTTAATGCTGTTTTCTAATGAGGTTTTTATTATATGCACATTGTGTCATACATCCATGTATGATTAGTGCCATTTTAAGTGGGAATAAATGTAGGAGGTTTCCTGATTTATTCCTGATTTGTTACATTTACAGATAATTTTAAAATGTAGCTATAGAGATATAATGCAAAACATTGGAGCTTTGCACTTTACTCCACAAATATATAGGTGTTTTTATGGTGGTCCATCCCATTAGTGTTTTAATTTAAGGAACAACATTAAATATGAAATAATAATATGATCTAAACCTTGACTCTAAAGGGATGAGGAGCCGCTAAAAGGACCATTACACCTGAAAAAAACAACCAAATTAAAAGCAGATAAGTCAGTTTTTCCTGTCAAATGGGTTCTCTGGAGCAACTAAAAGACATGTGCAGTCATCTCTGTCTTGTATTCATATTTTTTGGTCTATCACAAACTATTTCCAGCTACAACCTGTTCCTGCTGCCTGAAATTGTCTTCACGCCTGAATCAGAAGAGTAAATTTTTTCACTTCAGGCTGTTTTTTTTTCACCCTACCACCATGTTTTTTTTGACAGCATCTGTTCTCTGAGACACTAAAAAGTCATCACTTTAACAATAGCCTCATTCCAACCCTGCACCCTACAGAAAGAGATTACTGTCTGGTACAGCTGGAAGCAGAACGTCTGCAAAAGGACTCTGCTGTCTGTTACTGTGAAATAATCCCAAAATGTTTTAATTTTATTGAAATGACCAAATATTTCTGTCTCCTTGTGCTTCTATTACATGGAGTGTGGTAGAGTAGCTTCCTGCCATACAGCTGGGACTGACCTCCCTAACAAAGAACAGGTTCAATCTGCCTCCCCTCCCCCAACTGGGGAAGCTGATGAGGGTCACATGACCTTTCTAGACACCACTGAGAAGCATTGGTAATATGTAGGGGTGGGGGAAGGGCACTGCTAGTCACACGCCTCTTGTTGTGTCATTTACCACAAGGATAGATCACTCTACAGCAGGGGGATATACAGTGGAGTATCTGGTGTCAGGTTTTTTATCTTTATTTTATTTTTGTAAATCTGCAGTATAGAGACCAGACGAAGAAAACGCTTCAGTGAGATTTCTTGTGTGTAAATAAACCTTGTGGCATCTGATGAGAAAAAAGCAAGCCTTTTGTGTGTGTGAGTACACTATGTAACACCTCCCCCACTATCTTCCTCCCCGCCCCCTCTGCAGCCATCTACACTAGCTTGAAAAGCAAAAGGCTCTCTGTAGCGCACTGTTATGTCATAGCCTACAGACCTATTTTTCAGACAAAGCAGGCTACACAAACAAAGACGTCTATTTTCAGCTACAAATGCCTTGACCACTCACATAAGACAAGGGGAGTCTTAATGAACCATACAGTGTATGGATGTGGGGTATTTATCACACTGAGCCATGATTGTTTTGACAAGGGCGTCTGGTCTTTGTAAAATATCTATTGTACACCAGGAAGCCACATTTCTACCCTTTGACATGGCTAAATTCCTGTTATGGAACAAGGGGGGGGGCAGGGAAGGCGGGAAAGCAGAACAGATGCCAGAGATTGAAGGGTTGGGGACAAAGGTCAAGGGTTGGTGACCTGGGCAACCAGAAGACCTGCCATTCATGCCCCCCTGCATAATAGCAGACAGAATTACTTTACATCCTGTCTTACAGTGACGTCTAAATCTGCCCTTTTAAGATGGTGGCCCCCAGGATCCAATTTTACTTTGGTCCAAAGTCTTAGTTTTGCTATGTTGATACTTAACCAAGCTATCCAGTACTTAATAAATATCAGATAATTATTATTGTTTTGTATGTGAAGAGGAAGGAAAAGGAAAACCAAAATCTTTACAAATAAAAATCTCAAATGATGAGCCATGCATTTGTTTCCAGCCTCCATGATTCAATACTTCAATATAGTAAAATGTTCAAAGCTTTGTATGTAATTTTGTAACCTAACACTGCGCTAAACGTTTCTTCAACTCTGTCCCTGACCAGTCAGCTGTGTCCCTTGTTCTTCAATATGCTGTTTGTTCACTGTTGTTCCATAACAAGGCTTTACAGAAAATACGTGTTTTCATTAAGATTAAATTACACACGTGGACTCCATTTACCAGACAAGTGGTAAAGGTAGTTATACTGGATTTTATTTATGGTATCAGAGTAATTGGGGTGAATAAAATTGCACCCGACCTTTTTCAGATGTCACTTCCTTGTTCTCTAATGTTTTGTAATAAACCTCTGAATGTATACTGCGACTGATTTAAATGCAGGTTTAATCTGCTGTTTACTAATGCTGAGTTCAGTTTGTTTCAGAAGTCAGAATGACATCACACTGACTTCAGGGTGTTCTAATTAGAAAACACTAGAATTTGCAGATAACATTGGATTGCCCTCTATTTCCTTCCTCTTAAAACAGAAGAGGAACAAGTTCAGACCTAGATTTTTTTTACAGCACCAGTTTGCACCACTCATTTAAAGAGATACTGTCAGAAGTGCTAATTTCTACATTGTACTTGTGCAACAGCCATTTTGGATGCAAATTGTGGTTAAGCTACTGCTCTGTAATGGTAAAACTTGGAAAATCAGACTTCTGAACACTGTAATCAGGCAACTTCTAGAAGCAATTTCTTTGCACTCAATTTTATTTTGGGGAATCAGAGTGAAAATACACACTGCACTCTTCTTTACTCTTCCATAAACAAATGGAATTAACTAATTCTCATTATTGCAGCTATTAAAATTTTTTTTGTGGTCCTTAAAAAAACATATTCATTGCTAGGCTGAGGAAAAAAATAATCCAGTCTGTATTTAGGTGTTTATAATATACCTGTTTTCACAATTAACACAATAAATGGCTTATGAAAAATATTGTACCTGTTTTTGACCTTATGAAAATAAGCTACTAGGACTGCAGACTCCAACAATAGAGGGTGCAGAGTTGTTTTACAGAAACCGTTATGTTGTATTTCTATTTCTTAATGAAGAAAGGGAAATTTTTCCAGGACTTAGTGGCTGCACCCAAACTGTGTATAATTTTGTCTTTAGCCTGATTAGAGAAGGTTTACCTGTATTATTATTTTTTCCATTTTGTCTTTCTAGCATCAAATGTTTATGCTCAACTTCTATGTCAATACGAGGTTAATGTTGCTCTTCCTTTCAGCAAATATTCACAATACATTATATAAATCAGTACACTAGCTGTTCGTCAGTCAAAAATTCATGCATTGAGCCATATAAAGGAAAAAAGGATATATGGGATTCAATTTTTCTGTCTGTTATTCTGTTTTCTGAAGATCATCTAAGAGTTTTTTTTTTTTTTAGGGAAAACTGGTGAACAAATAGCATTGTGAAGACCAAGGAATAGATCAGACAGGTAATGGATAAAGTTGCTGAGAACTTTAATGCTGGGTTAAATTATCATCTCCTGAGTCAATCATCTTAAGAGTTTGGAACAACTGCAAACCTACCAAGACACAGAGCTCCACCTAGACTTGACTAGCCAGGCAGAGAGCATTAATCAGAAAAGAATGCAGGACGCCCATGGGAAGTTCTGGAGAAGTTCCAAAAAACGCTCTATTGAAGCTTGTGAATGGATAGGCTTTGAATGCTTTGACATTGCATGATAATAATGAATCCAGTAAGAACGCTCCTCACAGCCTTGTGACTTGTCCCACTCCATTACTACCTTCCTGGCTAACAGTTGTGAGGGGTTACAGGCAAATATGGTTGCAGTCTTTTTGCATTTCCCCCCTTTGGATACGATCAGAATGAGTAGCAGAGAGATTTACATGCTGGGTGAGAGTGACAGCTTTGTGATAAACACAAAGGAAGCAGTTATCACTCATCCTGATGAAAATCATTGATGTGGAGATGTCGGGCACCTTGGGAGCTGATAAGGAAATTAAAATAAGCACAGAGACCACAACCATCAATTAATATTTCCCTTCCAAATTACGTTGTTAAACTTGGATAAATCCCTCCACAATCTGTATTAGCTGTATGCTTGCGTTTGTGTCAAAGCATTGGACAGAGAAAGTGTAAGAGATATATCAAAATGTGTAACATCTGAAGATTGTTTGACTCAGTCAAGAGAAGAAAATCTTCCCAGATAAATTCCCCATAGCTGGATATTAAGTCTGGATCATCTCCTGGAAAATATTATGTGAAAGAGAGAGAGACTCAGAGAGAGAAAGAAACAGAGCTGCTGTCTACTCCTGAAACTTATCTGTGGCCACATTACCATCTAGTGGTACAGTAGTGGAACAGTACTCTAGAAAAACCTTTAAATACCAGTCCAGCTTCAGGACGCTGTCTTCCTCCCTTCTTTTCTTGTTAATTTTCACACTGAATTGAATATATAGAAGCTTATTTATCACCCGCATTCTTATCCAGCCTGCTAACAGCCACAGAGGGAGAGTCAGCAGCCAGTCATCCATCAGTATCCAAGTATCTTTAGCTTTGTGTGGGTGGTGTTTTATGTGAAAAAACAGTGTGTCTCTTTAACACCCTTTCTTTGCTCAGCACTGCATTGTTGTGGAATATGGTAAGAGAAAAGGAAAATGTTAGATTCAAGCTTGTGTTTAGATTTAGTTTTTTTAAATCGCACATACAAGACTAATAATTTCACAGTGAATGTCAGAAATTGTCTGAAACACACCGATGAATAGACAAAAGGTTGACTGTACAGCTGAAGTGAGAAAGCCTTGTTTGAGAGAGATGTTTTTCACCTAATAAATTTTATCGCTTTCCATCCACAGCATTACCATCCACTCGTGGTTCACCTGAAAGAATATAAGTGCAAACTATTGAATGGATCTGCTGCTCTGAGACGTTTGCATCTGAATTAACTTTTGCCAGATGTTTTTACCAATATTGGCCCGATCATATCTCCAAGATATGCCCTTGGCATAAATTCCTATCAATGTAATGAAATAAAAGTATTAAAATACATGTTTTTTGACTGAAGAAAAAAGGGTTAGTTAACGAAATAAATTCTATTTAGATCTCAGTGCTCAGAGTATATTACAAATAACTTGTTTACAGTGGCTTGCAAACATAATCACACACCTTAACGCTTTTCCCATTTTGCTGCATTGCAACCAATAACTTCAGTACATGTTACTGTGATTTCGTTTGGAAATCCAGCTACAAAGTGTTGCATAATTGTGAGGTTGAGGTAGTCTGATAAATCATTTTCAGAATTTGTTACAAATAACAATATGAAAAGTGTGCTGTGTGTCTGTATTTACTACACCTGCATCAAACTTTCATTGCAATTAGAGCTGAAAGTATTTTGGGGGATGTCTATACCAACTTTGTACAGATAGGCTGACATTTCTTCCAATTCCTGTTTGCAAAATGTTTAAACTCAGTCAGATTGAATTGAGATCATTTGTGATAAACTATTTCCTATTCTTTTCACAGACTCTCAATTGGAATCAGGGCTGCAGTTTGACTGGACCATTCTAACACGTGAATTTTCCCTAATCTAACTATTCCATTGCAGCGCTTGCTGTATGTTTAGGGTTATTGTCCTGTTTCAAAGGTGAACCTCAGCTCCAGATTTTCTTCCAGGATTGCTCTGTATTTATAGTCCAATCTGTATTGCCATCAACTGTGAGCAGCTTCTCTGTCCTGATTCAAAGAAAGCATTCCCACAGCATGATGCTGCCACCACCATGTTTCACTTCTGAAATGGGGTGTGCTGGGCTAGTTTTCTGCCAAAATCTTTTTTTGGATGTAGACAGAAACTTCAATTGTTGTTTTTTCTGACCGGAACCTATTGTGCCAAATGTTTGCTGTGGGACTTACTTGGTTTTCAACAAACTGCAAATTGTACTTTATAAACAAAAGCAGCTTTCTTTCTTTCACTCTTTCATAAAAGCCAGATTTGTGGAGTGAGGGACCAAGAGTTGTCCTGCCAACAGATTCTCCCACCTGAGCCGTGGATTTCTGCAGCTTTTCCAGATTTACTATATTGCTTTTCTGATTACTGCTCTCCTGCCTGACCTGCCCTTTTAAACGTTACATCTAGGTAGTTCTGCGTTGCGCCATACTCTATTTTCAGATAATTGACTGAGCAGTGGTCCATGAGATGTCCAAGCCTCTACATTTTTTTTTTATAACCCATCCCTTCTTTAACTTTTCCACAACCAAATCCCTGCTCTGTCTGCTGTGTTCCCTTGTCTTAATGATGCTGTTTGTTCTCTAATGTTTTCTGACAAACCTCTGAGGCCTTCACAGAGCAACTGGATTAATACTGATATTAAACTACACATAGGTGAACTGTAGTAATTAGGCAAGTCTTGAAGGAGTGTACTGGATTTTATTCAGGGGTATAAGCGTAAAGGGGGCTAAATATTCTTTTCAGATTTTTATACGCAGCACGTTTTAACATTATCTATAATTTTACATCTACCCACCTTCTATGTACTAATTTGTTTTGTTCTGTTGCAGAAAATCCCACTAAATACATTAAAGTATTTGGTTGTAATGTCACAAAATTCAAAAAAGCTCATTGGGTCTGAATACTATTGCAAGTTACTGAATCTTACACATTAGGAAGAGTTTAGACAATTGGTACATTGCGATCATCTGTCAGTGTTTTCTGCCAGTCAGATGATATGTTTGATAACATTTGTTGCAGTGATGTCACTGTTCTTGCAGATTTGTTGCTATATTTCATTTTGCATGATTGTCTAATCTACACAGAGAAAGAAGTGACCATTTCAGTGTGGAAACTAAACTCATATCTTTTTGGCTTTGATTAAACTGGAGGCTTTTTCTGTAATATCTTCTCACACAGTTAATTAGAAAAGTAACTTTTCTCCTGTACTTGAACTCGCCATCTTAGTCACCAGACCAATCTGTCTGTCAATCTCCTGCTTCTGGGAGTCTTCAAACCAGACCCCCTCCGGCCATGGCTGTGCCTAGAAATCCTGTCTATAAAAGTTATGCACAGGACCGGTGACAGAGGGCAGCCCTACTGGAGTCCAACAATGCACAGGGAACAACTCCACCAATGCCAGCACTGTGAACCAGACTCCTGCTCCTCTTGTACAGAGGGCGGATGGTCCCTAATAAAAGGTCCCGGACTCGGTACTCCTGAAGATTTTTTCCTCCATTTTGTCATAAATGTCCTTTTAAAGTTATAAGTTAAACAACCTCAATATGCTTCAAGAAAATAGAAAAATGTTTTTAGTTTGATTCACACAGAACACACAGACCAGTTTGATGTAAAGGTATGCTAACACCTATAGCGTCACAGCACTTTGGCTTTATCTTCAAATAACACCTTAATCTGAACTAATCTCTATTTTTCTTTGTTTTTCTCAGAGCTCCCAGCAAAACACGGTGGTCTGATCTGATCCTAGTGGTCCCCTCATCAAAGTGGGAGTCCACCTGCACCTTTAAGCATAAAAAATGCATGAGTGTTTGATCATCTTGTATCTTCTTTGTCAGGGGTATGCAGGCTGAAATCTGATACCAGTGTGTTATCTTTTGAAATGCTTTCATGTGATCATGTGACAGAAAGCCCCCCCAGTTCTAGGAGTGTATGCAGTCGGCCACCACACTGGCACATCCAGTCTTCTCTCTGAGTTATATCTGAAGTGGGAGCAGTGAATTCTCTTTGTTGCCCAGCATGTTTCTGAACAAACAGCTTAGCAGAAAACAGATGAATTGCATTGTGAGGTAATTGGATTGGATGTGAACCAAAAATATTCAGTCAAAGCCTGTTTTGTAGTTCTGAGCCTAAGGATATCGACTGGCTCCGCACTTCTGATAATGCTGATGTTATTTTAGTAGAAAGGACAGACTGAGCCTGAAGGGGAGAACAGAAAGATGGTTCTTCATTAAAATAATTGGTTAGAGGGGAAAATGTAATGGTGGATTAACTGAAATGTGAGTTTTAAACAGTAGATTTAACACATCTGAGAAGAAGTCTGGATACAGTGCCTTGGAAAAGTATTTAGATTGCTTCAACTTTATATGTTACAACCACAAACATCATTGCATGTTTTTAATTTATGAACTAGATCGCCAAAAAATAGTAACATAATTGAGAAAAAAAGATATATGGTTTTCAGTTTCCTACAAATAAATATGAGAAAATTGCGGCTTTGCATTCAGGCTTCTTTACCGCGATACACCCAAATAAAACCCAATGCAAACAACTGCCTTATGAAGTCATCTAATTAGTGAATAGGATACATCTCAGTGTTATTTAATCTCAACATACATTCACATGTAAAGGCTTCAGAGTTTTGTTAGAGAAAATTGGTAAACAAACAGCATAATGGGGGTGAAGAAATGATTCAGTTCATTTTAAACAATAAATCCATCCGTGTTGTCAGGTGTTTTGCCCCAGAATCTAAAAACAGCAATTACTGAACTACTGTTGAAAAAGAATAATCTATACAAGTTGCTTTTGCAGAATTACAGACCCATCTCAAACTTCCCATTTATTAGTAGGGTTTTTGAAAAAGCTGTGTTTCAACATCCGCTTTGACATCTTCCAATCAGGTTTACATGCTCACCAAAATACCGCGACAGCTCTTGTCAAGGTGTTCAATGACATCAGCATAAATGCAGAGTGTGGAAGAACCACAGTTCTCGTATTATTGGACCTCAGTGCAGCATTCAACATTGTTGATTACAGTACATTGCAAGAGCATCTGGAGAACTGGGTCCAGCAGTACAGCACTTCGCTGGTTTAAAGGACAGTGGCTTTTCGTCGAAGACCACAAAAATGAAACTGCAGGGTTCCCCAAGGTTCCATCCTGGGATCCCTCCTATACAATATCTACATGCTCCCAAGAATGCTCCAACAATATTTTCAGGATTCAAGGACGGATGTCCCAACAGGATCTCGTAAAACTCACCCATGCATTTATCTTTAGTCAAATTGATTACTGTGTGTCTTCACAGGTCTGCCTAAAAAAAGTGATCAGACAGCTGCATTTGATTCAGAACGCTACTGCCCACATCCTCACTAAAACTAAGAAAGTAGAGCACATCACCCCAGTTCTGATGTCCCTACACTGGCTCCCTGTATCTAAGAGAATAAACTTTAAAATACCTTAGATTATAAGTCACTGGATGTTTTAGCACAAAAATGCATTAAAGATTTGTTGTTGTTGCATGAACCTTCAAGACCTCTCATATTTTCTGGTTCAAGTCTACTCTGCATTCCCAGAACCAGAACAAAACGTTGAGAAGCAGCATTTAGTTCTTATGCTCCAATAATCTGGAACAAACCTCCAAAATGCAAAAATGCTGAATTCTTGATTTGATCAAGGTTAAAACCCCATTTGTTTAGATTTGCTTTTGATTGTTCTATTTCAACTATTAACTAAAACATAATGGTAAAACTTTCTACTGGGGATAAAGGTTAATTAAGATTTTTCACCTTGGAACATACAGCTAAAGGACCTCATTGTCCACAGTTCAGCAGTTCACTGCAAAAGACCCCTCCCCAACAGACTGTGATTGAGCGGGGCTCTCCTAGAAGAAGTTAGGAAGAAGGTAGAGAGCACCAGGAAGCCTCTGACACTTAGTCCAGGCGTGGACACATTTTAAAGGAACATTCCCCCATTACCCAGTAACATAATGAGTCACAACAGTTCTAAGGAATTGCCTCCTCCTCAGGGAGAAACGTTTGATTTTATGTTGGGAAAAAATATTTTAGGGCTCACTTAGGCCTAAAATATTAAAATTCACAAGTGCCGCACTGGTGGTGTAGGTGTTAAGCATGCAACCCATGTATAGAGGCTGCAGTCCTCAAAACGGCCGTCCTGGGTTCAAGTCCCGGACCCGGAGACCTTTACCGAATGTCTTCCTCCTCTCTCTGCTCCTATTTCCTGTCTGCCTACTGTCGGAAAAATTGAAAAATAAAGGCCTCTAGTGCCGCAAAACAATATTTAAAAATACATTTATTTTAGTCTGTAGTCCAAATTTTCTTTACTTTGTTTTACTTTCCTTTAATGTCAGTGCAAAGTACTTTGAATTGGCTTGTTCCTGAATTGTGTTAAAAGAATAAACTTGACTTGCCCTGCCTATTTCAATTTGATTTATTTATAAAGCGCTAATTCACAACAAATGTAATCTTAAGGCACTTTACAAGACAAGGAGATCCAGTATAGTCAATTCAATCCAGCCATATATAGACAAATTCAAACTCAGTTACATACATTCCAGTTTGATCATACTTGTAATAAAACTGTGTGAAGCAAGTTCAGTTTATTATGCCAGTTGGTTAGCTAAAGTTTTCAGCATCAAGATGCTGACTTTGCTGCAGTCCCCCCTCCTGAGAAAGCCTGTAGCAAAGGAGGCAGTTGAGTTTGAGTCAATAACTTGCAGGACTTCTCATATTGCGCATGCATATGGAAACAGTGGAAAAGAAAACTCTCTCTCAATATGGGGAACCTGGTTTAGCATGAGTGGCGATCTGCTGTGACTGACTGGGGATTTGAGAAGACACGTGAAGAACATGGATGCTCTGGTTCGAAGCTACCTTCTATACTTTTATGTTAATGGCAGTCGTAGCTCTTTTAGTGGCTTTATCTAGGAGAGAACACAGATAAGCTCTGAGCCGGTAGTAAAAGTTGCGGCACGGTATATGTTAGTGGTAGTAGTATCTGAGAGTGGCAAAAAGAAAGCTATTGTTGAAAGAAAAACCAAAACAAGTTCTATTTACAGTTTGACACAAGCCATTTAGGAGACAAAGCAAACATGTGGAAGAAGATGCTCACGTTAGACGAGACCAGAACTGAACATTTTGGCCTTACTGGAAAATTGCATGTGTGGTTAAAAACAGACATTGCACTTCACCCTGAGAAAACCATATAGTGAAACATACCAGTGGCAGCATCATGCTGTGGGGGGTGTTTTTCTTTAGCAGGGACAGCGAAGCTGGTCAGAGTTGACAGGAAGATAGATGGAACTAATTAAAGGGCAATCTTGAAAGAAAACGAAAAAATAGACTTTGTGACAAGACTTGAAAATGGCTGTTTCCAGCTTCTCTCTCTACAATTCTCCTGAGCAAAAGCAGTGTAAGATGATCTATTAATACCACACTTTTCAGATGTGTATTTTCTCCATTGTGTTTTCCTGCCTCATACATTGAATTCTGTGGTGGTAATGTGGCTAAATGTAAAAAGGTTCAACCTCTATGAATATTTTTGCAAGGCCCTGGAAATGTTATGTTTAGCAATATTTGACCCATCGGGGATCCATATTCCGGTTTATTTATAGAAGAAAAAAAAGCTTATAAAAAAGATGAAGCTCAAATGAACTCAGTTTGCCTCTTTAGGCAGCCCTAAAGAGGCAACACCTAGGGGGGGAGGCCTTTCCCAGTCAATGAAAACAAGGCGTCCGAGAGATACATGTCCCACAGGCTGCAGGAGACATCAGGACCGCACACAGGCAGTGTATTTCCTTCACTGCACACCATAAAACCCCCCCACCACCACCACACTTGGCTGTAATAAGGCAACAAATTAAGCCATTACACAGGTTTTTAAGGTACACAGACATCCGCGTTTAACTGTTTTAAGAGTAACAAGGGATATCTCACCAAAAAGTTCCATTGTATGTCTGGGACCACCAGGGAAATGAGTGCACATCATTCTTATCATTAGGGAGCCATCAGGCGATGTGTTGCAGCTGCAGAACAGTCCAGTTGCGATCTACTTGTTCTCCTCTTTGCTTCCTAATGGCAACCCAGTGTTTGTGTGTCTGATGGGAATTTTCAGGCATATTCCCTGATGCCCAAATCATTGCTAGAAATAGTTTGGGATGTGGTAATAAAGGCATATTTCCTGTTTCAGCGGAGAGACATGGGTCAAACTATTAGGTTCAATACATAAGCAGCCCAAGGCGAGACCATGACTCAAGCCAAATATAATGATGGTGTGCAAGTCCGTGTTCCCCCACTCTGCATACGGTTTAAGAGCAAGACCTATAAAACTCCATTATTTGCTGCTGTTGCTGCTGCTGCTGGTGTAATGGGGTACAGGAAAATAATCCAGGAGCTCACAAGAGCGGGGGAGTCTCGTAAACCCTCAAGGAAACTTTCTAATTAAACACCCGCTCCTTAACTCCCGTAAACAGGGAGGATTTCAAGCTTTTCCAACATGTCATATTTTCTCCATACCTTAGGCGAGGAAATGGTGCCAGAAGTTGGGAGTCCATCTTGAGGAATTTACTCAGGATGGATTTTAATGGTTTTCCATGTAGAATTGTTTTTCCAAGCTACTGTGAAAGGAGGAGGAGAGGGCTTGGGGGGAAAGGGGGCTTCCCTGGGATGTTGGCAAGCGTCTCCAAGGCCGAATGTGGGGGTTTGATGCAGAAAACCTGCCACAGTTTACATTAACAACTGACTCTTGACATGAATGTTAGCAAAGACAGGTGTCTTCTACATAGTGTTTGGGTATTTTATGTTAGATTTTCAGATATTGTAAACGGAACGCAGACGTCAGTCAGTCAGTCATTTTCTACCGCTTATTCCATAGTGGGTTGCGGGGGAGCTGGTGCCTATCTCCAGCAGTCTATGGGCGAGAGGCACACCCTGGACAAGTCGCCAGTCCATCGCAGGGCAACACACAAACCACCATGCACACACTCATTCATACACCTAAGGGCAATTTTTAGAGTGACCAATTAACCTAACAGGCATGTCTTTGGATTGTGGGAGGAGGCCGGAGTACCCAGAGAGAACCCATGCATGCACGGGGAGAACATGCAAACTCCATGCAGAAAGACCGCAGGCTGGGAATTGAACCCAGGACCTTCTTGCTGCAAGGCAACAGTGCTACCAACTGCGCCACCGTGCAGCCCGGAACGCAGACGTAATATTTTTAAATGTTAACTTCAGGCAAATACTTATGAATATTGTGATGTTTTTCCTCAGTTACAGTTTGTAGTTTATTTTTTTTTTGGTATCAAGCTATTTCTAAGAATCTATTTTTGGATTGTTTTCTCCATCTTTCTTAATCTAATTTCTTATTTGTTGCATATTTACATATTTGCTTGATGTTGCTTCTTTACTGCCAGAAGTGATAGTTGTCTTTTTGTCTTAATTGTAGATTAATTAAGTGAACCGTTTTTTTAACCTTAAAACATCAGGCATTTTAATAGCTTCCGCATGTTCTTCAATATTAATTAAACACCATCCGGTGGTGGGTTACCAGTATGTGGCCTGATAGTGTCAAATGTGGCCCAGTTTGACCTTTGTGGGTTAAAGAGGGACTCAAACATAACTCCTAGATCCTCTGCTAGTCTTTAGAAGATGCTTTATTCTTAAATGGGAGATTCACAAGAGATAAAACATCAACAGACTAAATGAATGGTGGTTATAGGCTTTACTGATTGTTGTTTTTGAAATGTCAGAAACGTTTGATTTTGATGTAAATATTATTCTTGTTTTAATCGATGAAAATGAACGAGTGAGATGGGAAAATTGTATTTTAAAAATTAAGTTGCATTGTAATTCTTTACTGATAGTTGCCTAGTATTTGAGCTCCCTAATTTGTCATTGAATATTCAGATATTTATTTGCTCATTATAACTCCCTTTTGAAATTAGAATGCTTTTCTTTGTGGCAGAGATTCAACAAGGTGTCCGAAACATTCTTCAGAGAATTTTGGTGCGAATTGACATGATAGCTCCATGCAGATGCTGCAGATCCATGATGTGAATCTCCCAGTCCATCACATCCCAAAGGTTTTCTATTGAGTTGCGATCTGGAGTCAGTTAAGGTAACCTTTTGAGTTTAAATGAGGCTTGGTTGGTACTATTGGGACAACCAAATATGCTCCCACAAATCTGAATGGTTGATACAAGACAAGATTGAACCATGTTTTCATAATGTTTACACCACTGACCATACTGAACGTTGCAGCTAAAATCAAGTCACAAGACTAAATACTTTTCCAATCTTTTGTTGTCCAGTTGGATCCTAGGTTTCCTGACCCAACAACCACCATCCATTTTCTATGCCCGCTTCTTCTGTACAGGGTCGCAGGGGAGCTGGTGCCACTCTATGGGTGAGAGGCGGTGTACACCCTGGACAGGTCACCAGTCCATCGCAAGGCAACACAGAGACACACATGACAAACAACCATGCACACACCCATTCACACCTAAGCGCATTTGAGATAGACCAATTAACCTAAGAGTCTAACCAGAGCAGGCGGAAAGAATCCGAGCATGCACAGGGAGAACATGCAGAAAGACCCCTGGCTGGGAGTCGAACCCAGGACCTTCTTGCAGCTAAATTGTGCTACCAACTGCGCAACGTGCAGCCTCAGCAACAACCATACCATATGTCTAGATGCCTCAATGCTTTCAGTTGGTGCCATGTGATAGGCTGATTCCTAATTGACTTAAGAAACTGTTTAACAGGTGTACCTAGAATGGTCAGTGAGTGCAAATCATGCTTCACTGTGGTTAAGTGAAAAAAATAAAGTTATCATAAATATTTATTCTAATGGATTAGATTTTAGGAATCTTGCTTTTCCCTCCCTTTCCATCCAGTCTGTGGTATAAACGTTGTGAAGCAATCTTTACCTGCTTCAACGCTTCCCGGCGTACGTCACTCACCGTGGGATCAACCAATCGCGAGACACACGAGCTCTGTGGCTCCTCCCCGGCGTATAATTGGAAGTTTCTTTAGTTTCTCCGGCGGAGCTCGCGCAGCAGTGTTGTCTGAGCTCGTGGAGGCATTAAAAAGGCAGCAGCAGCAGCGACAGCAGCGACGATGTTTACCGGGAGCACGAGCGCATGTGTGACGCTGTGTTTGTGGATTACGGTGCTGACGAGCGTCTCTGCTAGGAAGCAGGACGACTCCTTCTTCACCGCCAGTGTTTACCGAGCGAGATGCGCCTCGAGGTGCCTCAGCCTGCACATCACTCGCATCTCCGCGTTCTTCAAGCACTCCCAGGTACGACGAGCGGGGTGGTCGCGGTTCAGACCCACGGTCTGTGTGTGTGTGTGTGTTAGGAGGAGTCGATGCCTCTCATCATAGATAAAACCTGTTCTCTCCTGAGCTCCACTCTGGGGAAAACAGGAGCAGGACACTAATTATTATCTATTTATTGTGGCTCAAGCAAATTGATGAGTTTTAAGTAAATGAAAAAAAAAAAAAAAAAAAAGTCGCCGAGTTGCTTGCAAAGTTGATGCCACCAACAGAGGGATGGATAACTGTTATCTCTGTAAAACAGGACGCTTTACAAGCCTAATTAACACATTGTTCTGTTTTTAGAGACTTGGAGATGATTAATTTCCATTAGTTTCCATTCATTACTCGCTAATTACTGGAAAATGAGAGATCATCTTTTTTGAGTACAAATGTGGTCCCCACCTTGCTCAGTGGGAATATTTATACGGTGTTGTGATGCAGTCCTGGCTTGGATCCAGTATAAATTAGCTGTGTGTTTTGGTTGATTTTGGTACGTGGTGTCAGAAGTTGTTTTTCACCCTCCGCTGAATGCACTGTTCTCTCCCAGGACCCTTAGAGAAAAGAGCTGGACACTGATCTCCCCCCCAACCCTCCTCCCCTTCTTTTGCTCCTATTTTGTGCTCTATCTGCCTGCCTTTACTCTCACCCATTAGCATTTTCAAGGCATGTCTTTTTTACAAGGTGTATTAATGAATCCCTAATTGTTTGGAAACACCTTGGAGCTGGTTAGATGTTTCATTAGTTAGAGATGCACCGATCAGACTTTTCCTGGCTGATACCGATTTTTTCCGTTTGTTTTTTGTCTTACCTGCAGATTTAAATTTTAACAGATGCAGATTTGTTTGCCCTATGGACCATAACATACAAAAGGGAAACTATGCAGATTCTTTGATAGAGGTTGTAGCCTTCAATCCAATGAAGGATAAAGGAATTACAAGATTATGTATGCATCAAAGCAAAGGTCCCCAAGCTTTATTGGATTTTCATGAAATTCTGCACAAAGCATATCGAGGTACATGCATGTGTTTAGAGAGTGACAATAGTGGAAGTCCTTAGTTTTAATGAATCTGATTTTTCTCAGTGTTCTGTTGATCACAGATCAGTGCTGATCAAGGGTGAGCAGCTCAGTGATTGTCAGACTCAGCCAGGCCAAAACAAAAAAAATCTGATTCTCCTTTTCGGCTGGTTGATCGTTACATCTCTAGTAACTAGGACAGAACAATGAGCACAATCCATGTTTGTCACAAATTCATTTTACTTTTTATAACACTTCTGTGTAGCTTCCTGCAAACACTAGGCACGGGTCGGTGGAAGATTCTCAAAAATATAAACTTGAGTGAAAATACCATCGTTTCACAGAGAGATTTGAAATAAAATATGTGTAACGTGATCTGTATGCTGCGATTATAAAACAGAAAGCTGCTGCTGTTCCAATGCTGCGAAATAATATACTAGATTGCTTACTGCAGTTGTAATTACAATATATTAACCTTAACTTACATTATTAATAATGCAATCTGTAGCATTTATTTATTATTGCTTGGATTTTGCAACATAACCTTTCTGTTCTTCATAAAGTTACACAAGTATAACAAGATGATATCAGCTGCTTAATTAGTAAGACTATCTTAATGGCTGCTTAACAGACCTGCAGATCATAGCTTGTCTTAAACACAGTTACCTTAACGAGAGCGAAGGGTGGGGCGCCTTTCGTTACCGAATAATGACCAGTTTTGGTTTTTGTGACCGGAAATATTTCCAAACAGCCAAATTTGTGTTGCTATAAAACAATGAGAAAAAAATATTTGCCATCCTTTAGCCAGCTGATTGGTAGTGTGCAGCAACAATTTGGGGAGGGGCAGCACTACGCTACTCCAGTCAAAACCTGGGTCCCTCCCTCTGGCATCTCATTAAAATACTTTAAATTGTAGGGACAACATGATGCAAAATTTTCATGGTTTTGAAACAACTTTTTTAAAACTTTGGTACACCGGTACCATGCCTACCATACAGCAACATGCTGTGGTTAATCATAGCAGTATTTATGAAGAGATTGGCTGTATTGAACATCCTGGTATGATAGAAATAGAAATGAAGAGGCATTCTGCAGAAACAGATTAAAAGCAGGGTTTTTTAAAAGTGCAACTTGGCAAGCAGTTGCAGGGATTAGATTTGACCAGATTCCCGGAGAGCAATGCAGCCCAAGGTTGCAAAGTTGGGGAATTAAATTAGTCATCAGCTAAAAAGTCAAATAACTGTTGGAGCCTCACCTCTAATGAACAGCTAATAGTCAGCATAATTGAGTCCAGAGTCTGAGAGTCTGAGGTGGTCCTCAGTTAGGAGGGAAAATAAGAGGGAAGGCATTTGTCTAAAGAGGGGCTGGTTGGTGATAAGTAAGGCGGTTTAAGCAAGAATAGACTTATCTGTGAGTATTGTCTTTTGCAATGTGGTTTTAATAGTGCTTTCATGTCAGAATGAGGGGTCTGGTCAGCTGCGAAAACATATGGCCACCCCCTTTCCTGCCCTCTACCCCCTGGCTCTGCCAGTAAATGCCAGCTTTACACCAGAAAAGCTTCTGTAGGAGACACACTGCTTTACTGATGCTGCTTTGCTGAGGTCACCTTCCTGCTAAAGGCAATCTGGCTAAGTTAGAGATGCTCCAATCAGGCTTTTCCTAGCCTATACCATTTTTCTGTTTTTTTTTTTTTTTTAGGTTTGTCTTGCAGATCCTTATTTTGACAAAAGTAATTTCTATGTCCAGGACTATAACATAAAAGAGAAAAATTGTGTCACAGGCAGTAGATTGGAATGACAGACAATAAAAAACTGCATTTCTTTTTCATTGAATGCATCAGAACTATATTTTCAGTGTACAAACTAATCAACAAGTATTTTGATACACTTTTTTGAAAATCAAATAGAGTTTAGGGGCACATAATAAATCCTCCCGATATCAGAATTGGCCAATTTTATTTGATCTGTAACGGATTTTGTTTAACAAATTAAAAATCAGACAAATGTTTAGGGCATGTGCCTTGATGCATAACTGGTACAAATCTTGCAATCCTTTCAGTTTAGACACTAAAGCCACTATATAAAAAAGAGAAGAATGTATGTAAAAAATTTTTTTGGGGGTGGGGGGGTTGCTTTAAAAAATGGAATAGGTGGATCAAACCTCAAAGAAATGCAGAAATCGGCATCAGCTTGGAAACCCTCATTGGTGCATCTCTATTGAAAAAAAATGAGGAAGCACAAAAGGAAATATTTTAAGCATTACAGAATACATCCCTGACATTTTTTGCTATGTTTATGCTAATAGAAAAGCTGTTAAGTGGTTGATGCATTTGTTACCCGAAAATGGCGGGCATCGTCCGTTTTAATTCATTTAAAGAATAGAAAATAAAATGATATTTTTCAGTGTTTGACCTGCTGTTCACAAATAGGAGCAGAACAAGGGACATGTGGCCATTTCCAATCTAGGGCTGATTTATTGGTGCACCTTTAGGCAAAATGCAGTAAGCCTGAATGTAGTGTTACCACTACAGCCAACCACGCTTAGTCAGCACAGACCTACAGGTGGATCTGCTTCCTCTCAGGTCTTATTACAGTGACGAGCCCAGCAGGCAGCTCGGAGCTCCACTCCAGTGATTGAGACGACAGACCTCCTAATTCAACTCAGACATCCTTCGGGGGGGTCATTTAATACTCACTGAGCAAACCAAGACACACAATGCTTTCCATTTTAATGGAAATGAAATGTCTCGGTTGTATGTCAAAACAGAGCCCCTTTTCCCGTGTTTCCTGATATTTTACTGTCTCTGCTCAGCATCTAGCAATCTATATGAGCTGCTACTAGTTTTGGTCTCAGAAACAAAAGATAATTTGCTTCCTTTAACACATTTAGCAGCTGGATTTAGTTTTTCTTTATATTAGCTTTGATTTAATCATTCTCTGAACACTGGAGGATTTAGATGTTGTTACAGATGTTATGAGCACCCACACGTCTTGATTCAGGATGAAAATGCGAGACTTTGTTTTAATTGCCACATTTCTGAATTAGTGCGAAATGGAAACAAGCATGAAGCTGCAGAGTTGGGAAACTCACGGGTAGTCTATTGCATGTCAGATTTATAGCAACTGGAGATTTATTGATGTAATAGCATTTCCAAACACAGATTTATTGACATTTTACTCCACTTTTGGGGAACTTGTCACCCCCAGTACAATAGACAGAGAGGGGGAACACCCAACCATAAATATTAGCTCTCGGACACTTTTAAATATTAAGAGCGAGCTGGGAGCCCCGTGCAATAATGTATTCTGAAAGCATCGGCCTTGTAGTGGATTATTTATGTGGGGATGTGTGAAGCCAAAAACAAGGTGTGTCCGTGAGCTCTTGTTATTACATTCAAAGCAATAAAAATCTCACACAATTTAAATTCACTCATTCATTTCCAATAGGCACAGTCAAAATCTGAGCATCTCGCTGGATGGATTTGTGTTTCAGGCTGAGAGGAAGCAAAAAAAAGAGCAACTGGAAAGTAGTTTTTTTCCACGTCCAGTTGTTTGATATTAAACAACCTGGTCAAACAACATCCCTCGTCTCACATGCTCGTCTCATGCGTGGCGTTTTTCATCAGTGAAGACAGCAGATGAATAGAGGTCTATGTAGCTTGGCTTAACCTCTCTGTGTGTATGCTCTAGGAACATGACGGTCCTGTCTCTAAATCTCAGCGCTGCTACAAGCAACCTACATCAGCTGACAAATTGCCCTCATTCCAATGTGGAGACAACTTTAAATCAGTAGTTTGAGAAGCTCCTTTGTATGTTAACTCGTATTACCTCACATTCAGAAGGTCCGGTCGTGAGAAATAATTACTATTAGTTGAAAACTTAGTGGAAGGACTCAACACATCGTTCACACCTACGTTATCTCTTATCTTTGGGGGATTGACTTGTTTCGATAAAAAAAAAATTATAAGCGAATAGCTCAATATGAATTTGAGCATTAATTTATCATGTTTATCTTAATTAGAGGTACTCTTAACTAAAGCTTTATGTTTAAGAGCTATTAGCTGTGTATCTGATAGGGATTAAGTGTGTGTTTACCCTGCTGCAGAAACATCTTCTATGATTCAAAAGAAGAGGTAGCATGTATGCTTTCGTTAAGTCCTTTATTTCTGCCAGTTTAGTGTATCCGTATGGAGCGGGTCCCCGTTCCCTACTTACCTGTTCTGTAGTCTTAACTTTCATCAGCGAAGTTTTGGTCTCAGTATCTGTTGGCAAACAGCTTGGTACATTACTGCCATCTTGTGGTAGGGATGTTAATCTTACGAAAATTTTATCACAATAATTTGTAATATTTATTGCGGTGATGATTAAATGACAGATGTACTGATTCACCTGCAAATTTTTGTGGCCACTTTCGGATTTTCAGTTTTTGTAAAGTTTTACCCTGTCGTTACCGATTTTGGCCAATCCTGATTTCTCTTTATGAACTATAATGTAAAAAAGATATAAAAACAGCATTGAAAATGTTTCAACCCTTCGTGCCATAAGTGGTAGTTTTTTATTTATTTTAGGAGCAGAGGCAACAGAGTTTGTTTGGGAGATTCAAAATGATTAAACTGTCTTTAAACATATCATGCTTCCTTCCTCTTTACATTTAAACCATTCAGTTGTGGTCTATATGAAGTGAAACTGCAATGCTCCGATCTGAATTCCTTGTTATTGTAGCTCCATAGGCTCCTCTTTTAAATCTTCTGAGGTGGATCTTATAGCAACTCGTTTTGCTGCGGTCTCTTAAATGCTGCTGAGGCACTTCACCTCCCGTCCCCCTCGAGGTCAAAGAGCGCTCAACTTGAACCCGTTTTGCCATTTTTGTAGTTTGATAGCAATTATCTAGCACTGCAGAAGCAAGACAAAACGGCAAAGACAATGGACAACCGTTAATGTAATAATACTATTCAAAACACGCAGGACGGTTCTGTCCTCAAGGAACTAAAAGCAGCACACATCACTAACATAAGCAGAAGGCACAATGCTACTGTTATTAAAACAATGGCCAGGACGTCATATCAGCACACAATAAATTCATGTCTAAAATAAAGTTTGCTGTCATTTTAGCATTATTTGCAGCTCACTGCTTTGCTGTGCCCATCGTTTCCATAGACAGAAGGAACTGATTTAATCAGATGAAATCTTTAAGCAAATCCTTAAAACTGGCAGAGGTTGCTGAAGGTACTCGTCGTTGACGTGCTTCACGCAGACAAAGAGAAATTTCCTCACTGAAGTGCTATATTTCCATGAAAAATAACATTTAACCAGGCACTTTGAAGAGGTTCTGATGCTGGGGAACACTTTAATGAATTGTGAGGCTTAATACACCCAACAACTGAACTGAACATATCCTCTTTCAGCATAGGCATACTTGGAATACAAAATCGCAGCTAGTATTAAATATGGCGCATACACGAAATTAATCAGCTGGACATCCATGACCTTATTCAGCTGTTCAGCAGTAAATACTGTGATTAACCATAACATAACCAATGATAGAGAAAACTGAACAGACTGAAAATTATGACCTAAACAGAATATAAAGATATCTACGCAGCACCTGGAAGGACTAAATTCAAATTTTCTGCACTCCTACAGAGTGCAGAAAATACAGTACACAGCAAAATAAATTTAAAGGATAAAAAAGTGGATTTTGCATGATATGTCCCCTTTAAGTGACTGGCACTGTAGCATTGGCTAACATTACTAAAAATACAGTCAAAAAGGTAAATTCTTACCTTGTCTCTGAGATTTTCAAAAGGCTGCCACTGTTTCCAAGTCCAACATGTTTTATAAAAGACAGAGGTATACTTGGTTGAGCCTTCCTGTTATCTCCTGAACGTCTTGCTCTCTGTCACTCTTTCACCAGTTGAATTCACCACAGATGTGCCATAGAAAATACAGTTTCTTTTTAAAAAGCTCCTCACATCTCATTTGATTCAGTTGGTAAAAAAAAATTCCCAAAATAAGAGAAACTTTGCTGGCTGCAAGGTGGCACAGTTAAAAGGCCCCAGGTTCCAATCTGTGCCTGGGTTAGAGTTAGGGTTCTTTCTGTATGTAGCTTGCATGTAATCACCATGCATGTGCGTGCTCTCCCACAGTCCAGAAACATACATATATTAGGTTAATTGGTCTCTCTAAATTGCTCTTTGGAGTGAGTGTGTGGGTGTATCCTTGTTTGTCCACTCTTTGTGCAATGCCCTTCAAGGGAGTGGCGACTTGTCAAGGGTGTACCCCACCTGTTGCGATTGAGTGCCGGGGATAGACCCCCCCATCCCACACTGTAAGGAAAAGCAGGTATAGACGATGGATGGATGGATGGATGGTAAACTTTCTCTGTTGTGTCAAATATTGCTATTTCATAAAACTGTACTTAAACTGCAATTAATCAAATTAAATTAACTACAAATCTAATTAATTACATTGCCTTCTAAATGGCGTCTAACTATTTTTTTGATTTGTTTGATATTAGTGGAAATGTCTTTTAAGTTTAGGCCTTTTATCTTAGTTCTGGTAAAGTGATGGAGCTAAAGTTATCTAAGGACTCGTTAGATTTTAATAGACAGATTGGCTCTCCTTTGAAGCTATGTCTCCTTTCAACCTGGCCAAAACTCAACAAGGTCCTATAGACCACAGGGTGCTTTCCAATATTTAAAGGTGGGAAATGATAAAGGCAAGACCAAATGAAAGAAGGGGATGCATATAATCCTAGTGAAAAGCCCAGAAGAAAATAATAATTACATTTTCAAAAGGAGGACTGATATCCTCAAAGATGAAAGGAGTTTTGTCCTCTCAGTTCCTCTCAGTGTTCTAGACAATGCAGCACGCCTCTGGCCACCTGCTCCGACTCGTCCGCTGACAACACCCATAATGAATCTCTGTGATACATGTCCTCTTTACATACTCCTCGAGTCACTCTACTGTCACCAATACAGCTTAGTTCACCTTTGAATGTTCTTAGACCCCCTGCTCAGCCACGTCCCCTTGACCCCACCCAGCGTAGAATATCTGGAAAGAATTCATTCGCTGAAGTCCTTGACAGTCCTCAGCTCTGCATAATGTTCGAAGAGCGGAGGAATGTCGTGGTGAGTCAGAGGGATGAAGGTCTGACCTATAATTATTCTCTCGATGGTCCCTGAAATGGTGGGGTCAGGTCTGGACAGCTGGGGCAACATCCTGCTGAGGCTCTCTGTAACGGGCATGCTGTCACACAGCAAAATTAGTTCCTTTGTGGATCTGGCCCTGTCTTTGCTGATGGATGGGCAAAGAGAGGCGTCACAGTGATGATTTAGGATGCGGTCTACAGTTGTGACAATCTATATAAATTATCCAAAGGCATTGCTTGCCAGTGTAAATGTCTAAGTTTTATTTATGTTGTGTCACGAGTGGGGTTTGGCTCAGTGGGTCTCTTCATTGAAAATTTAAAGATTTTGTTGTGAACTCCACAAGCCCTTCGCTCGCACTATGCTGATCAATATGATGCACTCGTGCGTAATAAACCATGATTTTATCTACGTTTGGCCCACCAGAGCACAGGTGTTTTATGTCACCAAAAGTACTGAAAACGTACAGGTGCACAACAAACCCTTCAGCCAAGTGAGCTCCTATTTCAGCTTCATTTGGTAACAAAAACAACAATCCCAACCCTCATTAGTGCTCAGACTTTTACAATATTTCATCCTTATCTGCTGCCTTTTGTGAGGGAGATTCTCTCAAGACATAACTGTCCAATCATGGATCCTTTTGAAGCCATTTGACCGCTGTCCTTGACTTTAAAAGCACAACACTTACTGGCACTGGATGTCAAATTAAACCCCTGTAATGATTACTTCCCTGCCAGGGTCTCATGGGAAATTTCTTCTGGATTACATTGTGAGAAAAGGCTTTGAACTTGACATTGAACCTAAGCAGAACCTTTGCTTTCAGATCCCTGAAGTTTGTCTTTTCACAGCTTCATTTTATGGAGAGAACAGGCAACATCCAAATCCCAAACCCTGTTCCAGGTCATTGACTAGAGCAAACTTTGTTCGGAATATATGCATTTCTTCACTCATCAGTCTTTTAGAGGAATTAAAACGGGGAGCAGAGAGGCTATAATCAGCATTATGATTGTACTGTTGAATCATATGTTCTATTAATGTTTAAAATGTGTAGTCTTTTGGTGATGAAATTAGTTTTTGGTTCTTTAGCAAACTCTTAAACATCGTTTAAATTGTAGCTGCTAAAGAAACTTTAATCCTTCAAACCCTTAATGTTCATGTATATCTTAGAGCTATTCAAAGTGGGTCAGTCTTTATTTAGCCTAGAAAATATGTTGAAAACTAGACTATTTTTGCCTATGTCCAAAAGTAGCCCAAGAAAAGACACTGCAGGTCATGCTTGGTTAGCCGGTTCGATCATTCAGAAACACTGTTTAACGTAATAAATAGACCTTCTTGTGGACACTTTTCAACCTTTAATTTCATGTTGTTTAGATGAGAGGCGACATCATCTGTTCGATGTCTATTCAACAAATAATTCTCATTGGGTGTAAGTTACCCATGATCGATCCTATATTTAAAAATTAATCAATGATTGAAACTTTTAAAAATCACTCCTGCTTATTTTGTGCAGGGTACATATTCATGTCCACAAGAGATAGTGACTCAAGTTTCAGACTCAGGCCTGAGTCACACCTTAAAGCAAAGACCTTCAGACTTGACTTAGACTCGTACCGTAAAGACTTGGGACTTGACTTGGACGTGTGGTCAGGGAATTGAGTCTCATTAACAATCTTTTATGTAATCAAGAGTGAAAGCAAGCTGGCATATAAATCATGACTGCCCCTCTTACAGGTGATATGCACATTTTTCCAGTGAAAAGGTGCTTGATTATCAGACAGTAATGTTCGTGGCTATTAATAGTTTATAAAACCTGCTCATGTTCAGAGTCGTGACAGATTAGGACCCTCCATTAAACTATAATAATTTAGAGCCTACTCAAAGGTACATATTATTTATTGAAATGATATAGCCACATTTCGGTATGACTGAAATAGAAAATGACATTTTAATTTTGAATCATCCGCCTGGGGGGTATGAATTAATGCAAGGTCTGCACCAAACGACCTATGGCATTCAGCACATTTATGTATGTGAAACGGGTAGGGTTAGGGCGAAATGACCAGTGCACGTGTGGAAACATCTTGGACTAACAGGCCAGACACTGTTTTGTTTGACAAAGAGTAACAAAGCAATTCACCATAGCTCTACTGATCCTTCACTTGCAGAGTTCTCACCAGGAATTTTTATAAGGGTAGCGATTTTCTTCTGCAGGCCCGTCATGATATGACGCCCTTCGAAGTTGACATCATTTTAGAAACCTTTACCGTTAGCGGTTGAATAGGGTGAAAGGAAGCGGGAGCAGAGTCAGCTCATGCGCTACAGCCGACATAAAAACCACACGGAGAGGGAGGCCAGATGTCAGTCAAAGGGCCGCCATGCTCATGAAAAATTAGCGTAGCGGTGACAACTGCTGGCGAGAACCCTGACTTGATAATCTTACATCTTTATGTGCTTATGCTTTAAGAATAGACGTAACTATGTGAACCAAATGTTTGGTTTGTTGGAGGGCAAAAGGTGCTACTTTCACAGCAATTAGAGGAAATGTGTGCATTGTACCAAGGACTGCTTACATCAGCCTTGCCCTCGCTGACTTCAGGAACGTGTGTTGAGAGAGTAAACAAGTCCTCAGAAATGCAGAGGTCACCGCGCTCTCCTGAAACTGACCAGAGGTGTGCTGCAGCCCGTTCCACTTCTTTGGGTGGAGACGTTCTGACTCAGACTTGCACATTACTCTAATCAATCACCAAGAGGGCCGTGCCTCAGGCTAAGCAGTGTGAGGACATATATCATGACAGGAGAATAGAGGGTCTGACTTGTGTTTTGCATTTTGATGGATTGATTGTTGAAAATGTATTTTCAATAGTATCTCCTGATGAATAATGATATTTTTCCCTTCTTTGCAGAATAATGGCTCCTTGGTGTGGTGCCAGAATCACAAGCAGTGCTCCAAGGTAATGTGGTTTTATTTCTTTCATGAATGAGATGCATGCCACGTACATGGCTCATTATCAGAGTATAATACGACATGAAGCGTACGAGTCATGACAGGACCAGTCTTTCATGCCTCCAAGGCAAACATCATGAACCGTTGATATAGACTATCGTGAGAGAAGAAGAGCATTTAACTAAATTGCTTCTGCTTTTGTTTATGCCTATTTGCTCCTAATTGGAATACAACTATAGGAAAATCTGAAGAGACTGAAAAAGTATAAAAGCAAGGTGTTATCGCTTCTCTTTTTTTCTTGTTGTTGTCGTCTGGAATTCAAGGCAGATACATTATTATGACATGTGTCCCACACGGCTTGTTTGTGTTTTGTGCCCCGTTTGAAAGATGGTTAATACAAATCTGGCGTTGACAGCTCTTCTGAATAGTCGGCGCTGACATGCTTCATCAGACTCTCCCGGAGCTGTTGACAGGGCCCTCGGAAATGCGGGGTAAAGACCGTAGGCTGAAAGCAAGGATGGATGCACCAGCAGAACCTGATCCATGCAGTTATCTCAGCAGGGCTCTCTATAGCGGTTAAGACACTTTCATCTCCTTACGCAAGCAGTAAAATCTGAGTTTGCCTTTCTAATATAGCATACTATATTGTGTGTTCATTCCCCTATAAATATTTCACATTTGCCATGTTACAACCACAAGCTTTAATGTGTTTTATTATGTTTTATATGACAGGCAAACACATAGTAGTAAATAATTGTGAACCAGAAGAAAAATGGTGCATTTATTTCCAATTCTTTATAAAATGTCTGGCCTGCATCGGTATTTAGCCCCCAGATACAATACTTTTGCTGTTGTCACAGCTGCAAGTGTTTTAGGGTATGTTTCTATCAGCTTAGCACATCTAGGGACTGAATTTCTGTCCATTCTTCTTTGCAGAATTGCTCAGTCTCCATCAGACTGGATGCGTTGCATATGTATACATCACTTTAACATCACTTTTTGCTACAATTTCTCATTAGATTGTTTGATTTTGATTGGATCATTCTGAGACAGTAATATGCTTCAACCATTACTATTCTGTTGTAGCTCTGGCTGTTCTCAAGTCTTTTACACTCTCTTGCAGGTTTTCTTCTAGGACTGACCTGTACTTAGTAATCCCCATCTACCTCTTAACTCTGACCATCTTTTTTTTCCTTGATGAAGAAAAGCATCCCCACAGCATGAAGCTGCCAACACCGTTTGTCAATGTTGGACCAATGTAATCAGGGTGATGCACTGTGCTCTTTTTCTGCCACACAAATCATTTTGCATTTACACCAAAAAGTTCAGCTTGGTCTGATCTTACCAGAGCAGCATCCCCCGTGTTTGCTGTGTCCCCATACAAACACACAGGTGGACTATTTACTAGGGTGTAACTATGCATCCAGCTCAAGAGACTTGATGATACACGATACTGGGATCACCAGAACGAGATGAGATTTTAACTATGTACTTGGTAAAACAAAGAATCTCCAAATTTTTTGTGTGCATCAAAGGGTCTTACAAAGTTTTTGTTAAGACTTTGTAATCGGTGTACAACGATTGTCCAGTTTTGACAAGTCTTTTCATTGTATATTGAAGTTTGTTTGTCCTCATGCCAGAAAAGTATTGAAAATGCTCCGTTTTGTGTTCTATTTATATAAAATTATGTTTTAAAGAAATCCATGTTCAGTGTTGAATTATCCAGTTCAGATTTGATCAGTAACTGTTGTAGAGATTGAGCTACAGAGGATCAAATGCAGTTCTGTCTTATTAAAAAAATCATGTAATAGCACTTTACTATAGTGTCGATACTCTCCCACACCAGCTTTAGCGTCTTAGCAGTTCACAGTTGGCAGATTGCAATGATCACTGGGTATTTTGGACCTTGTTTGTTACTTCATCAACGTTTCTTTTTTTTTTACCCTTAAATCCTACCAGACAAACAATCTAAAAGTGATGGGACCTACTGGTGGGGTAGCGTTGTTGTGAAGAGAGCTTTCAGCCACCCGATGAGCATTGTGAGCAGACTGTGTCAATACTAGTCAGCAAAGCAAGAAGATCTCCCTTTCTATCTTCAAACTAAGTGTCTCAACCACACATACAAGGTTTTAAGCTTGAAATCTCCCTCCGTTGTGCTACAAGATCGTGTCCCAACCCTACTATTTATTCATGTACTACATTTAGTTTTGTAGATATTAGAGTAAAAGAGACAGAATGCTAATTCGTGCCACACTTCTTGGGTGTTAATTATAAAATAAATTTTATAATTTCCCTTCCATTTCTCTGTAATGAACAACGTTGTGTCGGTCACATAGCATTCAAATAAAATGCATTAAAGTTTGTGGTTGCAACAACACAAAATGTAAGAAAGTACCAAGGATATTAATATTTTTGCAAGGCACTGTATCTGTTTCTGCTTGCATCTGCTCCTAAACATATCAACCTAACCTATAAGGACAAATGTTTTTGTAGCGGTTGTGACAAATCACATGTGGACCCTCAGTGTGTTCATCAACTCCTCCATCCAAAGACATAAGTTACCGAGGAATGCACACTGCGAATTAGCGCAAACTGATTGTTATTAATTGGATAGTTGTTGAAAAATACGGAGTGGGTGCAGTTTTACATGGTTGCCTAACATTCCTTCATGTGTGCTGCTAATATTAATCACAATCAGTGTCCGATATCAACTGCCTTGAAATATTCACGCTCTGTGCTCAATTTGTAGATTCCCTTTTTGAATTTCAAATGGTTTCCTACGCAATTTACATCTGGCTCGGGTACAGCAGAGCTATTGTGCTTTGTGCTTTCTGCTGCATGTTGAAATGTGAAGATTTTTTTTTTTTACACTTACTTCCACCATCCCTCTTAATGGTTAAAATGGAGCTACAGCGCCTCGCAACAGTGACTGGAAACCTTTTACATTTTGTCACATTACAACCGGTGTATTTTCTTGAAACTGTATGTGATAGACTGACACTAAGTAGTGCCCGATTGTGAAGTGAAGGGAAAATGATACACGATTTTCAATTTTTTTACAAAATAAATGCTTGCATGTTCACCCCTCTATCTGATAGCTTGAAATAAAACCCAGCGCACTCAATTGCTTTAAAAAGTCAGATAATTTGTCTACTCGTGTGTAATTTGGTTTCTGTATAACTACAGCTTTTCTGTGAAAGCCTTAGAGGTTTGTGAGAGAACATTAGTGAAGAAACAGCATCATCAAGATGAAAGAACACACCAGAGAGGTAAAGGATAAGGTTGTGAAGGAGTTTATAGCAGAGTTTAACCTGGTTTATACTCTCCATTTCTGTCGTCCCGCACATCGTCTCGAGACAGAAGCACACGTGTGTCCGCACTGTTTTCAGTGGGCATATCCTGTTGTTTTGGATGTTTGTGCACATGTCAATTTGTTACAGTCTGTGCACAGCGTGAATGGTGACCACCAGACAGAAGCAGCAAGGCAAACTCTGAAAGCATGTTCATTTTCACAATTATGTGCACAGCTGAATATAGCCAGAAGTACAACCTTGGAAGAAAACTTGTTAGAGGCTGAAAAAAGATTTGAGACTGGGGCAGAGGTTTACTTTCCTGCAGGACAACAACCTAAACATACTTCCAGAGCAACTGTGGAATTGATCAAAGCAGGCCCAGTCAAAGTCCAGATATAAATCCAAATGAGAATCAGTGGGAAGACTTGAACACTGATCTTCACAGACGCTCTCCATCCAGATTGATTGAGCTTGAGCTTTTTTGTTTTTTACAAAGAAGTATAAGCAAAGTGTACAGTCTCTAGATCTGCAAAGAGACGCAAAAGAGACATACCCCAGAAGACTTGCAGCTCTGATTGCTGTAAAAGGTGGTTCCACAGAGTATGCAATGCTCTATATCACTTAGTGAGATGCTCTTCTTTAAGATTTTTAAGAAAAATGTGCAAGTAAAGTTTCTCTGACCGTTGTTAACACAAACTCACTAATTTATCATATTTTGAAACTTATGTGACAGGCAGTCTCCCTCCTGTTCACTTCGATAGCCAACATCAGCTCCTAGTCATTCTCCAAGTCATTCCTCAGTGTCTAAAAAGTGATTTCCTGGCTGCAAGCTTCGGAACAGCACACTGTTTTCATTATCAACCAGCTAATATTAACGAAACTCTGCGACTGTCTAAAATTCTCTCTGTTGTAAACAGCGTGCCAGTTAGCACTTCTTCATTCCACGTCTAAACTTTAAATACATGAGGCTGGATTTTGATGTAAGCCCTTAAAAATAATGACATGCTTGTGCTGCTGCTCTACAGCTGCGACGCTCTGCTGCGCTGCCAGTCCAGTTTGGAGGGCTCTCCAGATTAAATTAGTTTAATCGCATCCAAGGTTTTGGTTCAGCTATTTGGGAGGCCGGCCAGGGCACGGTGCTTAAGTTTAATTTGGAGAAAGAAGTCAATGTTTGGGGAGCAAACATCAACCACACTTCAGCTCCAAATCAATGACTGGAGTACACACTTGCAGAGCTTGTGTGTAGTGTGTCAAAACAGAGCCCTTGTTGCCACTCTAACAGTTCTACCAAATGGGCCAATGCTGTACTACAGTGGTACCCCCTGTGAATGGCTCTACAGCTGCTGATTAGCCTCTTGACTTCATGAACAGCTCACAGTTAAACAGAGAAACAAAGACGGTATCTCAGGGTGAATGCGTTAGAGCAGAAGGTTCGTATAGTCAGGGGGGTTTAAAGAGCCCCAGAGCTGTGAGGGAAAACGCAACAAAAGTGACAAAACAAAGATATTGTGACCCTCTACATCGTGCCTGCATTTTAGGAAATCAAAACCTTTGTTTCCATTTGTGATTAGAGAGTCATTTTGGCTATCTCGTATGCAGAATCTAGAGTCGGCTCCTGTTTTCAGGCTCCCCCATTGTCATGATAATTAACCTGCTTGCCCCTCTCTCCAAAGCAGAGCGAGGTGGCATTTGAGGCGTCATTACCATGCCGCACCACCGGACTAGCAAACAAGCTGCACTCCACAGGTGAAGGTCAAGGAAGTACACAGCAGGCATTTCTATGAGCTATTATCATTTATTCGACCGACTGATTGAGTTCAAAACTTAAGGAGTTTGGATGTACTCCTTAAAAGTTTTAAAACCATCTCATTGTTTTCTTTTCCTGCTGTGGCAAAGAAAGTATAACTTGATTTCATGCATGCACCTATGACCAAGAGGCTTTCTACTTTTAGAGCCTTCTGGTTCAGTGGGATGCTTGCACTCATTGTGGACACGAATGTATTAACTTGGGGCTTTAAATAAAGAAATTTAAATTGTTTCACATTGGAATTGTTTTACAGCATACATTTTTTATAATTTTTTAAAGCAATAACTGCTTGCACATTGTCACTAATCTTTGTTAAATGTACCCGCAAGTTGGACCACAACCACACCTTGTTCTGAGAGGATTTTCTAGCCCTCTTTTTATCAGAAGTGGCAGAATTCATTTAAATTGGATATTCTTTGACCAGGACCTGACTTTTAAGTGTGAGAGAAGACAAGTTTATTTACATACCACCATTCCTATGCAAGGAAAACCAAAGTGCTTTACATACATTTAAATGAAAGACAAAATAACCAAACCTTTAAGCTAAGCTTGAAAAGATCTTCGTGTTTTACACACTTAAAAGCATTGCATTAAAAGGAACAAATGTCCAAAATGTTATCAATAATAATTTCAGTCCTGGTTTAAAGTAACCGAACGTTTCTACACAGGTCAGTTTTTTTCCGGACCTGAGGAGCATAGAAACGAAATGCTGCCTCCTCTTATTTAGTTCTCATCATGAGAACACTGAGAGGGTCAGATGACCGAAGGTGTTTGATAAGCGACTCAGAAATGTATTTCTGATCCATCCACTACCTGATACTATGGACACACTGACTCGGTGACTGTAGTGGGATGTAGTCATTCGGCAACCACACTTTTAAGTTGTGTGGCATCAGCATACATATGGTAAGAGATTTTGTTGGTAGGTCATACACTTCCAAGAGGACAAAGGTGAAAGTTTTTCAAAAGCTCAATCTTAGTCTCATTTATACATTCCAAAACCAGTATTGATCTATGTTAAATTAACCAAATAAAATGGAAAAATTCTGTTAAAAAGACCTTTTCAATATCCAGCCAGAATGAAGCCAGACATTTGGTGGTGGCATATTAGAAAGCTATACAAAGATTGCAGTTTCTCTCTAACTTGCTTAAAGGGAATTGATCAGTTTAGATTGTAGGGGTGTAAGTTTCAATTTGAGCCTGCTGTTTAACTTCCATGAGAAATAAAATCCACAATAAATCCATGATTCTAATCCCAATTCATTTTGCAAACCATTCAAGTTTTAAGATGTGTGATCATTCCACCCTGGTAAACAAAGCCAACTAAATTAAAATGCATTAAAATGCATAATTAAATGAGAAAATAACTGATAACTGAGGGTTTGCTTTGTGATCCTGGCTCCACATCAAATGCTACGACTGACTTAAGGCAGCAAAATGCTGGTCTGCAACAATGTGGCACGCTTCACTACTCAAACCTCTCTTAGAAAAGGACCTGTGGAAAGGACATTGTGTGGATGTAAGATGGCCAACAGTGTCCATCAGTGAGGATATCCAAAGAGGAGAGTTGTACTTTTCTTGCATGAATAACCAGAACATGTTTAAAAATCTCAATAAATTCAAAAGAATCAAAATCAAGATATTGTTTTTTTTTTCCCATTTGCCATTTATGTCTAAAATATGTTTTCAAAAAAAAGCTTTGAAATTCAGCATTGTCTAAGTCACAATTTGATAGCAAATGAGACGTCCTTTCTAGATGTCTCTCGTTTAGGCGTTCTCTACAAACTGTGGAACCCTAAGCCTCAGATTCCAGCATCAGAATAACAAGTGTTTACTCTTTTGATTACATGTGGCCTTCGTTTCCACATCTTCGAGGCTTTGGAGCGGTTTTCCTGAATAACAATAATCGGAATGCTACTATGTCACATTCAAAGTGTCTTTCAAAGCCCACTGTCAGACTTCCCCCACCGAAACCCCTTCCTTACCAGCCCCCCACATTTTCTCACGCCAAAATAAAATGATCAACCTTTCTCGTCTTTTGTTCTGCTTTTCAGGGTCTTCTGAAGGTTATTTGCGAGTGTAGGAAAGGCAAACACTTTCCCTTTGGAGGTTCTGCAGTGAGTCACTGAAACCCTTTTGTGTTCATCTATATCCTTCTCGGTTTGAAAGTTTATTTTGAGGTGTGCTGAAAAGATGTGATGAAGTGGGCGGCGGTTGGTAGTTTTACAACTGGGGCATGACTGGGATTGTTAGGTGCTTGGACGGACTTCAAAGCAACCTTTTGGTCATGTTGAGGCCAGACATTCATAGCAACTCACTGTGTTAGTCACATTACCAGCACCAACGCCTCGGAGCAAGCTAGGCTTGAAAATCAATCTGTCATGTTGACTGTGGCTGGATCGGCTTGCCCTTGTGTGTGTAGAAGTGTTCCTAGCCAATATTTTTGTAGATTATTTGACTTTCAGTTGGTGATCACATAAAGATGCAACTCTGTAGTTTCTCTGAACAAATTCCACTTGTTATTTTTTCTTTATCTAAGAGGAGGCAGAGTGTCAGAGAGAGTGTGGTGTGTGTGGGTGGGTGGCACAGGAGTGTGAAGCAGGGCTGGTCAGTCCCAGCAGGAAGGCCTGATCTGGACATGGTTGTTAAGTTTCATTGGCTAACCGGGGGGGGGGGTCGCTTCATTGGCTGCTATCTGTGCAGCTCATTATTCACATGGTGGGTGGCACCAGGGAATGAAAACCCCCCACAGCAGAAAAAAATGGCCACAGGAGAGAGATGAAGCAAAGTAGGCATGGGTTAGTATGCAAATTTCAATAAATGATGAAGAATGATGAAAGGGAACAGTTACTCCTTGCTAAAGTGACTGTTGTAATATTAATCAAATTTGTTTTTCAGTTTTTCAATTTTGTTCCAAGCAATTAAAAGGCGAACAAAAATTGTTATTAAAATCAATTGTCAACACAAATTGCCTATATTGGAAAACAAATCATTCAAAAATATATAAACAGAATAGGTGAAATTACAGTAAAAACTTCTTTATGTCCAATAAATGCATTACATTCCAAACTTTTAATGATGCTATCAATACCCAAAAAAGTTTTTTTTCCCACAATCAAGCAGCCCTTAAAACATAACAGTTATTATGATCTTCATAATGTTATCCATAACATGTATTTGTATTTACTTGGAGTTTATACGTAGACTTTAGCAAAATAATATATACCTTTTATCCGTTCTGGTCTGTACAGAGTTATATTTGTCACACATTTGCACATCTGCCTTTCTTTTCAACAGTGTAGGAAGACACCATAGAACACTCCAGCATCACCTAACTATGCATTTGAAACTAGAAACTACACAGTGCCTTGTGAAAGTATTCGGCCCCCTTGAACTTTTCAACCTTTTGCCACATTTCAGGCTTCAAACATAAAGATATAAAATTTTAATGGTTTGTGAAGAATCAACAAGTGGGACACAATCGTGAAGTGGAATGAAATTTATTGGATGTGTCAAACATTTTTAACAAATAAAAAACAGAAAAGTGGGGCGTGCAATATTATTCGGCCCCTTTACTTTCAGTGCAGCAAACTCACTCCAGAAGTTCAGTGAGGATCTCTGAATGATCCAATGTTGTCCCAAATGACTGATGATGATAAATAGAATCCACCTGTGTGTAATCAAGTCTCCGTATAAATGCACCTGCTCTGTGATAGTCTCAGGGTTCTGTTCAAAGCGCAGAGAGAATCATGAAGACCAAGGAACACACCAGGCAGGTCCGAGATACTGTTGTGGAGAAGTTTAAAGCCGGATTTGGATACAAAAAGATTTCCCAAGCTTTAAACATCCCAAGGAGCACTGTGCAAGCAATCATATTGAAATGGAAGGAGTATCAGACCACTGCAAATCTACCAAGACCCGGCCGTTCCTCTAAACTTTCATCTCGAACAAGGAGAAGACTGATCAGAGATGCAGCCAAGAGGCCCATGATCACTCTGGATGAACTTCAGAGATCTACAGCTGAGGTGGGAGAGTCTGTCCATAGGACAACAATCAGTCGTTCCCTGCACAAATCTGGCCTTTATGGAAGAGTGGCAAGAAGAAAGCCATTTCTCAAAGATATCCATAAAAAGTCTTGTTTAAAGTTTGCCACAAGCCACCTGGGAGACACACCAAACATGTGGAAGAAGGTGCTCTGGTCAGATGAAACCAAAATCGAACTGTTTGGCCACAATGCAAAACGATATGTTTGGTGTAAAAGCAACACAGCTCATCACCCTGAACACACCATCCCCACTGTCAAACATGGTGGTGGCAGCATCATGGTTTGGGCCTGCTTTTCATCAGCAGGGACAGGGAAGATGGTCAAAATTGATGGGAAGATGGATGGGGCCAAATACAGGACCATTCTGGAAGAAAACCTGTTGGAGTCTGCAAGAGACCTGAGACTGGGACGGAGATTTATCTTCCAACAAGACAATGATCCAAAACATAAAGCCAAATCTACAATGGAATGGTTCACAAATAAACGTATCCAGGTGTTGGAATGGCCAAGTCAAAGTCCAGACCTGAATCCAATCGAGAATCTGTGGAAAGAGCTGAAGACTGCTGTTCACGAACGCTCTCCATCCAACCTCACTGAGCTCCAGCTGTTTTGCAAGGAAGAATGGGCAAGAATTTCAGTCTCTCGATGTGCAAAACTGATAGAGACAAACCCCAAGAGACTTGCAGCTGTAATTGCAGCAAAGGGAGGCGCTACAAAGTATTAACGCAAGGGGGCCGAATAATATTGCACGCCACACTTTTCAGTTTTTTATTTGTTAAAAACGTTTGACACAACCAATACATTTTATTCCACTTCATGATTGTGTCCCACTTGTTGTTGATTCTTCACAAAAAATTAGAATTTTATATCTGTTTGAAGCCTGAAATGTGGCAAGAGGTTAACTAGTTAAAGGGGGCCGAATACTTTCGCAAGGCACTGTAATTTGACCACCAGCTTGGCCAGGCTGCCACAGATTGTATTAGATGAAAAAACATATCCTGTGGCATCACTGTTGCAGTTCTCACACTGCACATGTGCTGCACTGCCACAGACCTGATGCAACAACGACTCAAATCTCGTAGCAATGACCCCCAATAACATTAGTTTAGTTAGGGACCTTAATGCTGCACTATCTGCACTATTGTAGTTTCAAACATATTGGATGTTTGAAACCTAAAGTGAAACTGATGGTTTTACCTAATTTCTGATCAGTTCAGCTAATTATTCTCTAAAAATTGGGAGCACATACAGTGTATTTAAATTTAATTCCGTCATTAAGCTCTAAATATGAAAGACTGACATAAAAAACCTGGACGTAATGTCCGAAGTAAAGACACAGCAGATAACTGACTTCCACACCCGTGATCCCATATGCATGGGCTTTTCACAATGAGGACTAGGACCCGATGTCCCATACAATCACCTTAATTTCCTCACATTTAGTCCTGCGTAACATATTTTTCAATACGCCAGCACACACGGCAATATAGAAAAAAGCAGCTTTACACTGTGAGTATAACAAGTTTATATTAGTGGGGCTATCTGCTCAAGTAGCCTGACCGCAAACAAATGCTTAACAGAAGTGCCACTTGGAGCTTGCCACCAAACTGTTGCTACCTTAGTAAGAATGCTGGGTGGCACTCCTTTATTTTCCACATCATGTGTGTCTGTGTTTTTTGTGCCTTGAAATATTTCCAAAAAGTTGTGTTTCTTGTAGGCAAGAAAAAAAAGACTTTAAAACCATATCCACATTATGATGGAAAATCTAAGTGGCTTTTAAAATCCCATACATGCCAAGACACCTGTGACTATCCTGTGCTTAAAGCAAAAAAGCTCGCTGAACTGCAGCGGAAACTCTCTGGTGAAATCTCAAATCCAACATGACACACACAGAAAGAAATGCACCCTTCATCTTTGTGCCTTTCCTTATCAGGTAGAGCATGTATGGTTTTGAAATAGTGGTAATTTATTTTTTGAGATAATCCAACCTTCACAGATAGCCTGATTTTCAATGTTCTCTCTGTCAGACAGGATTTCATTCTCTTGAAGGATTAATGCAATCAAAGCTGTTGCAAAATCCTCTTTCGGGAATAATGACCAGTCATACCGACACAATCTGCTGTCGTCCAAGTGTTTACTCTCAATCTGTCGATGTATTGGCTGGATTGCATGTGTCATTGAGTTTGCTTCCTTGTTTTTCTTGATCTCACTTATTTGAGAGGTGCTAATGCAAACCCCCCCCCCCCCCAAAAAAAAAACAGACTATTTGGCAGCTTTGTTTGTAGTCATTAATATTTTGCTTCCATTCTCCCAAGAGTCACATTGGTGAAAGGAAGATTAGGATGTAAGTATCTTATAGCTGATGTACTTGGAAGATGGGGAGGGGGGGGGGCTTATCATCATTCCAGCTCTGCTCAAAGCCGCTGCATCCCACAGATAAATCACAAAGATTGTGTGTGACAGTTTCAGGATGATGGGAAGCCAGAATGTTTGCCAAAAACTGACTGATCAACAGCTTCCTTAACCTCCACCTTGGGAAAGATTGCTTGAGCAAACTGATTTTATACTTTCCTGACTGAACAAGCATGAGGAATAAAGAACTATTAATTTTTACAGAGCTTCTGTTTGTGTTCTCCAGCTGAGCAAACTGAAACGTTTTCCCGCTCAACATGCTCGGGTTTGCCCTTTTTGTTCTGCACCTAGAAACACAAATAAAAGAGAATCCATTCACTCCTTAAAGAGTGCAGAATGTATTATGTTTCTGTTTTGAAGCCTGCACAGGACTCCTCAATCTGGAAGTAACACCGCTCACAGACAGAATCCAAATCGGGAGCTGCAGAGTGGCAAGTAGGATTAGTGTTTTTGAAACTTTGGAAAAAGCAAATTAGAGGAGATGGTGTTGGAATTTGACCGAAGCATGGGATTAGGACGGCTTTTTTCGTGTTGTTGGCCTACTTTGGGACAGAATCTCAAAGTCTGGTCTCATTTGATCTGAGGCAGAAGGCAGGAGGATTTAAACAGCTTGAATGGTCACTGCAAGGACAAACATTCATCTTGTTTATCATTTTAATCTCCAGAGACTCACTTCGACTTGACAAAATGTGTTTTTCATTCCCTGTAGGGAAATTGTAAGATCATTGTTGTTGATGTAAATCAATCATATTGACATTTTTTAATTCAAATCACTTTGTCAAGGAAGCCTTTTCTTCATATGTGATGTTATAGCATTAATCAATATTAATGATGTTGAACCCTATGATTTCTGTGATGTAGAAAACGTGGACAATCTGTAAAATGTTAGCTGCTAGTCGTAGAATTAGTTCATTTGTGTATTTAAACCACAAATCTGTGCTTTCCCAGTAATCTGAAGTGTCGGTCTACGCAGTATGTTGATGTTCACGGTGGAAGAGTGGTTGTACGATTTGTTCCCACAGGCATAACTGAAACCAATAAGAAAGTGTTACAAGCTGAATTAAGAACAAGAAATAACAGCCGACAAAATATTGGTTGTTGTCAAAAGAAAAGGAAAAAGGCAGATTACAAATTGACAAGTTATTAGGTGAGTCAGATAGGTAGAAAATCACTATACTTTTGTAATTATGTTTTCTTTTATATTAAATTGTTTAAATTTATTCTTTCATCACATGATTCATTAATCCCATGCCTGATAACTCATTATTGAACTGCATTTATTTAAAACAGAAAAGCAGCGTTACCTTAATTAGAGCGATGGGTGGTGCGCTTTTATGGCACTTTCACACCAGGACAGTCTCGGGTCTCTGTTCACTTTGGCGAGGAAAGCAGAAACTGCACTTTTAAAATCAGTGAGCTATCCGGCATGTCGCTCTTAATACATGAGTTGATTGCAGCAGTACTGAAAAAGAAAGTGGAGACAGCGAGACCACGAAATGCAATTAGCTAAACGACTATCCAAGGAAGCAAACTCTGCTCTGTTTAAAAATGGGCCAAACATCTAAATTTGTTCTTGTAGTCAAGAGAAAAGATTAGAAGCCACCTTTCAGCCAGCTGACAAGCATTGCACAGTAACAGATGAAGGAGAGGCATCACTGCCGTACTGAGAGAAACGCCGGTCAATCTGACACTTTCTCTAGTCTCTTATGAAAACGTTTTAAGGGATAACCCATGGCGTAGTGGTAGAGTGGGCACCTCGATGCTGTCTCTTTCCATTTTCTGTCTGACAAATTTGATTAAAGACCATTTTTTAGATTTTATATACTTTGATTCTGATGGCTGTTCAATGTTTTCTTATAGCTCATGATTAAATTGCTTTTATTTTATAACAATTATCATCCTGGCACCTTTAGTTTTCTCATCCTGAGTGTTTATGTTTTTGCGACTGGAAATGTTTCTAAACAGCTGAATTAGTGTTTTTTGTACGACAGGGAAAAGTTAGTAGTAGAGATCATCAACAAGTAGTGAAGGAACTGCACTGTTACTCTATGCTCCATGCAGGTGGAGAAAACTCCAGAACTTTCTCTGTTGTCTATGTAAAAGGACTTTAAACTTTTTTTAAACTTAGCATAACCTGATACCAGTAACTGACCCATGCCCAGTCGGTATGATGGTTTGAAAGCAAACAGAGCGAGTCTCGTTGATGTTTTTCACAGAGCAGTAGAGAGGGTTCGGTTTTCTCATGCCACGTCACAGTTAAGGTCCTGCTGGCCTCCTTATCACTGATCTGACCCCACGTGATGGATGCATCCTGTTGAGTCTAATTGTGATAAAATGTAAACTGAGCTCAGAAGTAGGTGATAACTGAGGTTCTAGTTACAACCACTGTAATTTTGACTCCTTGTCACCATAGAACACATGACAAGATTGCAGAGGACCTGTAAGAAAAGGAGCCCCTGTGCTGCGTGTTTGTAAAGCTTGAGTCATTAAGTATTAAATGAACTGCAATTCCTTTTGTAGAAGACTAAGCATAATTCAGGCTTAGCTGTGTGGGCCTTTTTAACTCATAAATAAGGCAAGCACCTCTGATTGTGGGGTAAATGTATAATTCATGCACTGCCCCTCCTGCTCCTCCTCTCTGTCTTCTCACTTTCTGCCAAGCTTTTCTTTTTCAGCTCTTTGTTGTCTGCACCCTCAACTGCATTTAAATTAATAATTAAAGAGAAGCTCAAAGAATGTCAGCGATACCACCTGCTGGTTTCCTTTCGGCCTTTTCAGCTGATTTCCTAAACAAGAAAAATAAAAACAGGGTCCTAACATTTTAAATTGCATTCAGTCCCACTGAAAATGGAGAAATCCTGCTATTTAGCTGTTTTTTAAAAGACAACAGGAGTGTGACACAAAAAACCCAAAATGAATCCACACACAGTTATGCCCTTTCAATTCTAGGGTTTTATGTATCCAGGCATCAAAATGATTTGGTCTTTACCATGTTTTTAAGTTCATAAAATAATTATCCAGTGTGCAATAACACACAAGAGATTTCATACTTTAATTATTTATGAAAAAAAATAAAAAGCCAAAATAGAGAAGCTGAGTTTCTCTCAAGTACACCCTTGGTTGGATTGATGAAGGAAAGTAGCAGCACGTTCAATTCAATAAAGGACTTCATTAATTGATCATCAGCAAGTGCGACCTTCTCTATTAAAGCAGGGGCATTGGTTTTTTGTTGGACAGGTCACTGTTGATACATTGCTAAGGAAGGAAGACTTCTGTGATGACCTTTAAGAAGCATTTGTTGCTGTAAATCAATCTTGTAAGGGTTATAAGACCCTGTCCAAACAGTTTGTAGTCGATAATTGTACAGTAAGAAAGATTATTCACAAGTAGAAAATAATTTTTTTTTCCAGTCTTCCTAGAAGTGGACGTCCACAAAATTCCCCCCAAAGTTAGACTGTACATTGCTCAGAGAAATTACAAAGAACTAACAGACTCAACATTGACAGCTTGCAAATTATGTTAATGTTCACAACTGTAAAGTTAGAAAAGCACTGAACAAGTATGGCCATCGTCGCCTCAATAACAGCAAGATGCCCAGGTCCAGTGACTGCAGCACAAGCCCAAATCGTAGCCCTCCACCACCATGTTTGGCAATAGGTATAAGGGTTTTGCACTGATGTGCGGCATTTGATTTTCTCCAAATTGTATTGTGGTCATAAATCTCTATGTTAATTTTATTTGTCCAAAGCATACTAATCTGTAAAGTATTCTAGAGTCAAATGCAAGGCCATCTGTCCAACAGCTACAGCTTTACTGAATTTGGTCCATTTACAGGACAATAATTCAATAATTCAGCTTGGTACAAACTAGATTACTTTCTTTTTTATCATGTATAGATATTGCAAAGTTTGTGTGGTTTGTGTGCAGGTTTGGATTAACTGAGCTAAACAGGCAGCTACCATCCTGTACATGCTCTTATTGTTGACTTTTCTGTATTGTCTCACAACATCCTTCCCTGCCCCTGTTGGTTTCCTGTTCATTTGTTTATCCGCCTTATTCCTTGTATCCAAGACAGCTTGCATGATCTATGGGTGTAACTTCCGATCAGCTAAATCAGAAATGCATTTTTCCATGGTGTGTGTAAACAAACCATTTTTCTCAATATAATTACAAAACAAAAGCTTTAGAAACATAACCTGAAACTGGATGATCTAACTACAAAATACTTCTAGCAGTGATCCATTTTATGTTTTTCCTTGATAAAACAGACCAAAAACCTTCTATTAATATTAAAAATCCACAGAGTATTTAATATTCCAATCGCTTATTTATTTTTGAATGAGATTCAGCTTTGAGACGCTTACTAAATTACCTTCCCACTCATATTTTTCCCCCTGCTCCCAAACAAAATCTTGAATTTAGATAAGCACACTCCTGCTAATGGAAAATTCATTTGAGCTCATCGAGGGTGGAATTACACCCTCACATCTGAAGAGAGCATGTTGTTAATCTTTTTGATCAAGCTGATCCAACCCACTGTCTGCTCAGCATATACCTTTGCTGATTTACCATCGGGCAGTAACTAAGCACTGAATATCTCAGACTTGACATGCTTTAAGGTCACATTAGGTTAAAAATATGGTCTAGACTTTATAGCAGCTTCTTCTAATTATTTTGCAGGAGTTTCACTGCACATCACAGGCATATGATTTTATACTCAATCAGATCACGGCTCAAGAGTTTGATGAAATATGCTTGGTCCTGGTTAGTCTGTAAAGTTTTTCAGTGCCACGATGGAAAATACAGCAGAAGAAAACAGGAAAACCAAACACCAAACTCATCCTCGAGATCACAGGAGAGACCTGGAAGTTGTGAGAACAACATTCCTTATTTGGTCGTGGTTGACTCATTTAATTTTTTGGCATATCTCAAGAGGCTGATGTACTGCAATTCTGTGTTCAGCCTTAGAACATACTCTTCTGAAATATTCACTAGACTGGACTAATCACTGCACTGATAAGCATGTCCTTGGAAAAATATAAAAAGGCTTATTGCGTATCCAAAAATCTGTGCGATTGCAGTGCAGTGGTCGGCAAACTGTGGGATTCATGTCAAGAAGAAAGTTAAAATTAGGGCTCTACAATATCAAGAAAATATTTAATTCACATACGATATCTGAAAATTGCAATGACAATATCTATTATGATTAACCCACATTTTCTTGACACTTAATTCTTTACTAGTATACAATCTTTCCACCTATCTCTATGAGTATTAGCATCAACGCTACTAAAGATTAACATCAGCTGTGGGCCTTCAGGGCAAGTAGAGTCCAACCAACTGGTTAAGATTAGTGTCAATATGCTGACGCTTAATACCTGACACTTAAAAATAGTTTCCTACCAAATATTGCATCCAAACAGTCCTGTGTGAATTATTGAACACAATAATTTAATTAAAACAAACATCAAATTTAGTCCTCATTGCATTTCAAAGATATTTTGATAAATCAACTCCCTGAGGTAATAGGAAGTCAGAGCCACAATCAATGCTAAGTTTGATTGTTTCTTAAAAGAAGGAACTTACTTTCTTCTGCTGCTAAACCAGTACAACATATTAATTGTTATTTATATTAATGATGTGTGTTGCTTATATTTATTCTTTTGATTTTCATTATTAAACTAAAGCCACTCTTCTAAAAACACACCCAATAAATTAAGTATTACTTTTCAAATAATACAGCTTATTGCACAGAATATTATGCCTTCTTTTCACTCTGCTTCTAACCGAGTAAAACAAGTTTAACAAGCTGATTATTAGCTGGTTAATTAGTCAGGCTATCAGCTGCTGTAATGCAATTCCACACTGTGACTATATACAGCTTTTGTGACTGGAAACATTTCCAAATACATAAGTTTCTCTTGTAAGTAAGGAAAAGTGTAGGGGACTTACTGGCTGATTGAGCAATAAGCAGCAGCATGTAGGGGAGGGGCATGCTCTATAGTTCTGGAGAAAACTGTTCACTTTGGTGCTTTCTTTGACACTAGAGTTTAAACCCTTGAAAAAGTATGATGAACATTTTTTTTTGGAGTTTTTTAGCATAACTTTATAAAATATTTGTGTTCTTTGGTAATATGTCCATTGACAGAAGTTTTGTATCAAACATTTATTTATTTTATCAACTATCAGGAACTTTTTTTTTACCAGACTACAACTGCTTAGATAGCTTTAACTGTTTTTTCTTGTACAGGGGGTGCTGTTTTTGAGGCTCAGAAAGTGAGAAAATGATAGTGACCCCTTCTAAGAGAATTTCTGACAGGCCTCAGGAGCCATGGATTCCCCTTGATAATCATGATTGGAAGGCTGTGGGTCCTTGAGTTTTCTGCACCATAAAGCTCTCAATGAATGTAGGTTTTTGCATTTGTTCATTTGGAAAAGAACACAATAAACAGCACATTTCTGAATGCATCTTAATGTGCATTCCTCCACAAAAATGTATCAGCATTTTGCTTCTTTGCCTTCACTTCTCTGATAATAGGTTCCACTATCTAGTTGAATAACAATGGAGCTCTTCGGGTTGTCAGACGTAAACCAAGAGTATAGAAATGTACCGAAATCACAATGCAATATGTTGAGTTGAAGTCATCATTGCAGTATCTGTGTGTGCAGTAATGCCACCCTTTGCCTTCTAAACAGCATCAATTCTAGGTACACTTGCACACAGTTTTTGAAGGAACTCGGCTGGTAGGTTGTTCCAAACATCTTGGAGAACTAACCACAGATCTTCTGTAGATGTAGACTTTCTTACATCCTTCTGTCTCTTCATGTAATCCCAGACACACTCCATGATGTTGAGTTCAGGGCTCTGTGGAGGCCATACCATCACTTCCAGTAAGTTTTGTTCTTCTTTACGCTGAAGATAGTTCTTAATGGCTTTTGCTGTATGTCTGGGTTTGCTCACTTTCGTAAATTGATAAAATAAACTATCATCATTTATATTTCTGAAAACATTCTTTGTTTACAGCATTTTTTCACACCTACCTAAAACTTTTGCACAGTACTGTACAACTTAGAGACCAAGATGCTAAAGATTATGAAGAGTTGTGGCATTGAGATCATTGAAAAGACGACAGTAAGGATAATGCTAGTTTATTGCAACCGTTGCATTCAAAACTGCTGCCTCTATTAAAGACCCTGCAGCAATTATTTCCTTCTTTATATGCCACTGTTACTAGAAAACCAATCTGAGTCATTTAAAATAGGAATGGACAGGTTAGACCTCAAAGAAAATAGGTATCTGCTTGGAAAAAGCAAACCATTGCATTGCAGATCTAGATGAATAATATAGTTAAAGATCTTGGAAGAAAATTGCCAAACTAATATTTTAATATGACTTCTAAGAAAGTGGCCAAGGTCTGTTCATGATTAAAAGTTCACCCCAGAAACTTTAATCCCATAACATAACAGAATAGTTTTATCTTCTGTAACCACAAGCTTATATTAATTAAACTGCCCAGACAACTGATTGATTACACCGGAGAAGGGCTGCCTAATTCTTAAGTGTGACACAAACCAGGAATTTTTGTAGCAGCAGACTGGTTGGATAAGCGTTACTTAGCCTTAGACCCTAACTGATGCTGTGCAAAGGAGGTTTGTGCTACTGTGCTCCTATATACCAAATCAATCACTTTCAGCAAGGCTCTTCTCATCAAGTATGAAGCTATATAGAGTGGAGCATTCAAAGCCTTTTTCAGGAAAAGATACTGTTTTTTTATTTAGTTCAGTTTATAAGTGTAGGACAAATTCAAAGCACATATTATCTTCAGGGACTATCTTAAAAAAAGTCAACAACCTCCATGTAAAAATAATTATATTTTCTCTAAAGAAGTTAAATTAAATTCAATCTAATTCATTTACACATCAATGTAATTTAGTTACTATATTAGTATTGCATGTTGACAAGTTTCATCCATCTAAAAGATTGTATGGATCATATTGATTCTTCTTTTAATACAGTGCTTTGTCCTGATGCTGCCCTGGGCAACGGGTGACATTGTAGATGAGACCTCCCTTGTAACAGGAAGAGACATTGAGCAGGACCAGCCTCAGGAAGAGGCGGCCATCTGCCTCAACCGGCTGGGGGATGAGAAGGCAGGAAGGGGAAACAAACAAGCAGAGAAACATCAGACATTGAATAATTGTGAAGGAAAGTGGTTAATTGCTGCAATAATATAAACATGTATGAAGAGAAAATAAATTAGATAATACAGTAAGGAAACCTAATCAACTGTTCACAGGATGTTTTAACAACTGATTGTTCTGTATCCGATTCTACTTTAAACTTCAGGAACCACAAGAAAACCTGCAGTTTGAGAGCAACTTGCTCTTTTGGAATAATATGGAACTTCAGCTGTATAGGAAACGTAAGAAGAGACCGTCTTAAACATTCTTTCTAGGTTGTAAATGACATATCTGTCAGAGTAATTACAGTAGATCTCTCAACGTCTGTTTGTAGGTTGCTCAGAAATAACAAGTTTGAAATGATTGCATACAAAAATTGAGCACATCCTTAGAGCATTCCAACCTTGGGGATTTCCATGACAAACTCAGATCATAACTTTATCATCTAATAACACAACAATTTTAAGCATAGTCAGATTTTATTTTTTGTTGAGGGGTGGTGGGGGCTGTGACTGTTAAATTGTTGACCATTTGCTTTATCTATTCTGGGAAAAGTTTCTCAAAAATCAGAATTGTGTGGCTGATTTTTGTTCTCCAGTTTCTGTAACGTTTTTACTTGACGTTACGGATTTTAGCTTATTCCTATTTCTCTTTACGAACTATTGTATAAGATGATATAGCAACAGCATTGCAGATATTCTTTTTCTAGCCTTCTTGCCAGAAGCATTCATTAAGTATTTATATTAAGAACAGAGGCAACATTCCACCACTGTGCAAGAGAGCAATCAATGTAAAAAAGTATTTTGCTAATATTTAAAACGAAGACAAATTGATTAGTTTGATGCAATTACCAATGTTAGTGATACTAAACCGAGCAATTTTGCTTTACTTTCACAACCTTCCTGTTATATTTTGAAAGTGTTGCTCTCTCTTGATCTCTGACAGCCTGAATTAACCCTAGAAATGTCTCAAGATATCATAAAAAATTGTTTCCTTTTAAATAGTTTCTTAAATGTCTTCGCTTTGTCTGATTTCATTTTAAACACCTTACTCATACAGAAAATAGCTAACTTGAGTCTTCTTCGCTTAGTAACATTCTCCACACCGAAGTGTGTATCAGTGTGACCTGGTAGTGCTTAATATGATGAGTATACTGACTGAGAAAAGACTTTACTTGTTTTGTTTCTAACCAGCCGATCGCAATCTAATTCTTATTTGTCCAATTTAAAAACAGCAGCATGCTATCTCTGTAGATTTCCGGAACAGAAATTTGTTGTTTTTTAGGAAGATATTATGTTAATCTGTGTTGTCTTTTTAAAAATCCCTTATAAAGGCAAACATCCAACATACTACATCAGTTGAGTAGGTGCAGAAAGAAGTCCAATTAAAGATGGATGAAATAAGTAGATGTTATAATACCCAACAAGAGACTGGGTACAGTGTGTAGACATGAACACCCATGTAAAAGGGAAAAAGGGTGAGAAGTGAATATATTTAGATGGTGTCTGACCCCCCCAAAAAAAAGAGAGTAGGAATCTTCTGATCAGTGGGTCGATGGATATGAGCAGAGAGCTGCTGCAAAAATTGAGTCTAGTGACTGAAAAGTGTGAAAAGCACCAGGGTAGCAAAGAGTCATAACTTGATTTGACTGGAGGTGAGATTTACAACTTGTGATAAACATCGGTGATTCCCCCATATCTGGGACTTTCTGAGGGGGCAGGAAGCTGCGGGACTGCAAAGGCACCTTGTAAATAATCTTTGGCACCGGTGGAGCCTGATGCTGACCATCAGTGCTAGGATCAATAAGTTAAACTCTAAGCCTTGAGAAACTGAATTTTTATGCTGAATTTAATTCAGAAAATCAGAGAACAGCTGTCTCATACACCCCAGATGTGTGTGCAAATACACTCAGGTGAAAATGGAAAAATGTCATCTCCATCGGCATGAATAATGGTCCATATATTGTTATGCATACATTGTTTATTGTTATCCCTTAGGGTAACCTTAGCTGGTAGCTGTTCATGCTTCATAAACTAAAGCAAAACCTCGCATGACGTTTTACATGTGGACACTTTCCATACTTTGTTATTTCATTCACGGACTTGGGGCACCGAGTGTTTTTATGACGGGTGGAGACGCTGTGATGGAGAAAGGCAGTCCTATGCATGCACCACAACCAGAAATCCCCCTGCCTCAGCGCTACCCACTCCACCCACCTTCAGGCTCCCCCTGCCTCCTCTCCTCACCTTGTCTCCAGCATGAAAAAGTGAAGATGTGCTGTGGTGTTGGCTGCCATTCAGCCTGACTCTCTCAGCGACCCCACAGAATGCCTTTCAGGCTTCCCCCCAGAGTAACAACTGCTGCATTTTATTACACCGTGAAATGGGGAGTGAAAGACTGCTATGGATGCTCCTACTTAACCATGCAGAATGTGTCACCGTCAGGCAGGACGAAAAGAGGACAAAGAGGGAATCAGACGCCCAAATAAATGCTTCTGCTGAAGTTCCAATAAGGAGAAGCAGCCCGCTGGTCTCTTATGTGTTTTAAATAAGAGCATTTATGCCTCTTTGGGTGAAAATTAGTCCACAAATATGTTAACATCACATAACACAATTACACGCATTCCTTGTGTGACTTAAACAGATGGTAGCTGTGTTGCCAGCCGGAGAAATGTGCTTGAGGGAGACCCGACGCCGGTACCCCCACCATGCACATGCGCCGCGTCCAGCTGAGTTATGTCCTCTGCTCGAGTTCCTCAGTACATTTTCCTAAATTAAGTGCCAAAAGTCGAGCACTAAGCTATTAACACAGAGGGATAATAAAATGTGTGTCGGGTTCCTTGATGAAGTAGTGATCCTTTTATTTGATATTTTGGACATTTTAATTTGTAGATATTAACATTTACCATTAGGATTTGTACCGAAGACCAATCTTGCACATTTTAAAGCCTAAACATAAAGTGATAAAGTGACTTTTAAAAGTAGTCATACCCCTTAAATTTTTTCACATGTTGTTTTTAGTTTCTTTTTGTTTGTTTTTATTGTTAGGATTTCTTTTATATCAACGTTCTGCTAAACTGTGAAGTGGAAAAAGGTTTCCAACTTTTTTTTATTCAGAAATGTGAGATTTGGATTTTTTTAGAGCCCACTTTAGGGTGATTCCCCTAAATAAAATCCATGGGTACCAATTGCCTTTAGAAAATACCTAATTAGGTCCATCTGCGTGCAATTGAATAATCAGCATAAATACAGGTGTTCTGTGAAGGTCTCTGAGGTTTGTTAGTTAACTGTTAGTTGTTCACTACAATAATCTGGGCTATATGGAAGATCGGGAAGAAGAAAGCAATTCAAAAGAAAGCTATAAGATGTCCATTTTGCAGTTTGCCACAAGCCATGTAGGGGATACAACTGACATATAGAAGGTGACCCAGTCAGATGATTTTGTGACACACGTGCAAAATGAAACATGTGGGATAAATTTCTACCACAGAAACACATGGGTGGCAGCAATTTATGTGAATGCTTATGCTCAGCAGGGCCAGGGACACTTGTCAAGAGTTGATGGAAAGAAGGACTGAGCTAAATATAGGACAGTCCTGCATAAAAACATGTAAGGTGCAGCAAAAAGACCTGAGACTAAGGTCCATCTTCCAGCAAGACAATAACCCTAAAAATTGAGCAGGGGCTACAATGTAATAGTGTAGATCAAGGGTGGCCAACTCCAGTCCTCAAGAGCCAATGTCCTATATGTTTTAGATGTTCCCCTGGTTCAAAACTCCTCAATGAAATGACTGGTTCATTATGAGGCTTCTGAAGAATTTAAAGATACACCGAGGAGGTTATTCAGCAATTAATTCAGCTGTGCTGGAGACGGGATACATCTAAAACATGCAGGACACCGACTCTCGAGTACTGGAGTTGGCCATCTGGTGTAAGGTTGGGTGATTGGACGAATTTATCGCCCATCGACGATAGGCTGAGCCCTTCAACGGTCGTTTTTTTAAAAGCAGTGTCATGTTTATTTTGGGCCACGGGATAAGGGCAAAACATAGACGGACATAGCCTACACGACTCCCATGGCAAGACAAAAAGGTTAAAAAATCATCTGTATATTGACTCGTTGTTCTAATCCGTAAATAACGGGATGCGGCGTGCTGGCACTATATGTCTGCACAGGCGACACACCGCTGTAGTTACATCCTGTGGTTTACCTCTTTCATCAGGTTTAAAGCCAAAGTAATAGCAAATATGTGAATTTGTATTTTTTTTGGCAACTAGTTCCTCCATTTGAGTTTTATATTGGCAATCAGAAATTTCGGAAATTTACTTTTACAGACACGCCACCCAATCTGACTGACCATAAGAGAGAGATTATTGTTTCCTTCCACTTTATAATACTACCCTCTGTTGTAATTATGAATCTGAGAATATTATTTAATATTTAATATTAATATTTTAATATTTTATCAAATAATATTTCGGTCTGTTAAGGGTTGTCCTGTGAATACCAGCCCAGTAAGGCGATGGTATTAGGAAAAATAGAAAGGTGTGAGACGAGCTCTGACATTATTGAACAGCATAAACTCTGCACATATATGGAATGAATTCACACAATTTCTTAAAATACAAGAATTTATTAACAAAAATAAGTCAACTCAAAGTCAAACATATTTCAATCAACAAACTCTTTACTTTGCTAAAACAATCCAACTAAACTACCAATCAGAATTAAAGAATAACAAAGACTAATGGGCTATGTACAATATAAACAAGTTGATTAAAGATTGGAAATCATGACCAAAAAGAGTGATGCAACATTACCATGCAATGTTTATGTTTGAGAACCAAGGATTATCTTGAAGAATCTGGAAGTGAAGTTAAGTTAGTCTTGGAACTAACCTAGGCAATAATCAGCAACATTTAGACAACCATTCACAATGCAAGATCAGATAAAATATTATTTTAATAAAATAATGTTTTAAATAATGATCTGCTCAATAAAACCAAGCTCCCGGATGACCATTTCTCAACGGTGTCTAATTAACTGCCTTTAGTTATTGAAATAATATTTGAAGAAATATTATTAAGGGAGTATTTTGGAAAAGAGACAAATCTTTCTGGAGAAATGGGGCTTAATGGTGTTTACTTAGTTATCAAATCTAGTAAATGATGTTTAGGAACTATTATTCACTAAAACCAACAACCTTTCTGTTGAATAGTCTTTAGCAGCAAGCACGTGTTCTTAGATGCTAGCAGTTGAGCTAACAAAGAAGCGGATAGCTTAGCACCAGAATCAACACATACCTTTAAAATACCTCGGTTAATATAAGGGTTAAAATGCATAAGCGCGGACGGCGCGTTATGAGCAATGTTTTGTTTAAAACCACCCTTTAAATAAAGTTTATCTTAACTTTAAAACATACAAAGAACACAAACCGGCACGTGCTGTAGCTAGCCTACTAGCACTTAGATAGCCAGGTTTCACAAAAACAAAACTTCATAGAATGAAAACGTTCAGATTATTTCATCCTAACTGTTAATCTCTATATTATTCTGCCCAAACACTTAACCTCATGAATTGTGGTGAGGAATGTTGTCCAAGGGGCGAAGCTTGAAGAAACGTCCACAGTCAACAAGCGGTTAGCTTTCAGCTAACCTCTGCGTTCGCTCTGTGAACAAAAGGGTTAGCTCCGGAGAGATGGCGGCTCGTCCTGTCCGCTGCGGTCTCTGCCGTCTTCCTTCAAGCTGGGAGACTGTGTCTTTGCCGGGGCTTTTCTCGAACACCGTTTGCGTCTGCGGGGCCTCGGAGAGACAGTCAGCAATGCTTGTACCTTAATTATCCCCGTTCATGAATGAAAATACCGGATACACAGACAGTATTTCATTCTACTTAACTTTGCATATGATCGATGATCTTATGGCTTCCTTGGATCCAGTTGAATTTATGTCTTTTTGCCAGCAAAAGACATCAGCGCACTTTGTTTCCCTCCTATCCCGATGGTCATCGGTGTGGAAGAGGGCGACTTGTGGGAAAGGGGGGGGGGGGTTATGCAGGCAGTGGCATCATGGGAAGTCCTCTGCTACCCCCCTTCCCCTTCTGAAGTTGTGCTGAAAGTGTGTTAAATGCAATTTATTTTGAAAGTTCCAGAAATGTCCGTACCGGAGTTTAATGTTGAAATCCATGGCTGTGGGTCCCAACACCTCCTTTTCTTTTTGGCTATCACATAAAATCCCAATAAATTTTGCTAAAATATGTGGTTGCCACAAAGCAACAAAATGTGGAAAAGGTCAAGAAGGTGTATCTACTTTACGAAAGCACTGAAGCTGAAATCTTTATGTCTGAAGACCAAGTTGCACAACTTGGAATAGAAACAAAAAAACGTTTCTGGCTCTTTTTCAAGCCTTTTCTTCCCTTGACTGCATCGGTAACATGGTTTAGATTGAGCCCAAACTGTGTAAATAAGAATCAGAATCTTGATTGATGATAGCACCTTTGTGATTATATCCAGCCGTCCTATTTGCTTTGGCAAGACATCTGTTGCCGGCCCTCCTCTTCCCGCCCAAAACGTCAGGTTTGTGGGTGTGGTCGACCAGGATTGCTGACAGATTGGCAGTTTTCAGCACACCTGAAGGGAGCTACCCGTCTCAACGCAGATGCTTATCTTTTATTAAGAGTGTCATTTACGATAAAGCCCACTTTCTGAATAAGTTCCTTGAAGGAGTCAGTTTATTTTTTTTCCATTTAGAAGGAAACTTCTTAAAAAAACCGAGTTGTTCTGTGTGGGTGAGAAAACACTAAACTTGCAGCCAGCATTCAGATCTGTGTTGCAATATCTCTGGCATGCAATGTGCTGTGTTAATTCATGCAGATTGGCACACAAGCTTAGAGCATCTCGAGGCGATGCTGGCTGCATCGTTTCAAGTTTAGCTGGGAGTGTTGTGAACCCGAGAAGGATCGCTCTGTAAGAAAAGCCAGAGGAATGCCTTCAGTCTGTGCTTGAAGAACATTCAGTGGGCAGAATGAGCTTGATCCCCATGCTTATGTGTGTATGTTTAGTGATTTGTAGAGGGGATTTGCAGACATATGCGTCTACTGGTGGAATGTCCTTTAGGCTTTTGTGCAGCCTGTAGTCACTGGTCCAACACCTTATTATTTGGGCTTGAGATGCAGCTCCTGCACAGAGCTGAGATCAGAATAATGATAAAGTTAACATATTATTCATAGCAGATATTTTTCAAACTGAATAGACTGAAGCTGCTTTTGACATTTCAGCCGAGCTCAAATGTCATCTCAAATCCCTGAGGTGCTGCAGAGTTTTCACCTAACTGGCTCTGTCTAAAACCACATTAGCTATTTTTCAAGCTTTCATCTTCCCCTAATTATTACTTCACTTTACATTTGTATGCCTAAAATTACAGAAGTGATATCTGCATTGCTCTGAAGTCATTAGGAAAATACCTCCCCTCCTGACAGTCTCCAGCAGGCAATAAGAGACTCGTCACGTGGTTCGCACCCGAGCTTATTCCCGCCGGAAACAACACCGGGCAAAGCAGCGACAGGCTGAGTGCAATGGAGTGCTGGCAGGCTTGTGCGTCTTCCCTTGATTGCAGCTTGTCCTTCAGAAGCAAGGTTTATGTTTCATCATGCACCCATCCACCACACTCCATAAAAAGCAAATAAACTTTACACCAGGGATGGTAAAATAATGACAGAGCTGCCTAATGAGCGAATTAAAGAGCAATAAATACAAATCTGGCCTGACTGAGATGTGATATTCCTTACATCAACGTCTGTGTTTAATGCTATCCCCACTATACGATAAATACCCTCATTTAGGCTCTCTGCAGCACTGTACCTTACATAACTCTGCAAGTCCTTCTCACATGTTGGACTAGATGAGGAATAAAGGAGACGTCTTGAAAGTCCATTATTCAATTTACCTTTAGTGCTGTAGTCGATGAAAGAGGCAAAATTAAATAGGCTTGAATGAGGGACTTTGGCAGGTTGTCGGGTGGTGCGGTTTGGGCCGCTCCCAGTGCTGTGCAGATGCAGCCTGGCAGTTGTTTTTCCTGATCTTGCTCTTCTTTTCACACCAGCTGTGGGAGAACATAAAAAGCCCTACTCCTCTGCATCTGAGCCCCGTCTGCATAACAATCTAGAGGTACTAGGCTGTTTATCGAGTTTGATTTGCTGTCCGCTGTCGTGTCCAAAGCAAGAACGCTTGACTTGTATGGCAGAGCTTTGTTTTTAAATTGTATCATCTCATTATGTTTGGCAAATTGAGTTGGAGCTTCACTCATCTTGAGGTTTTTCTCTTGTCCTGTGCCTGTTTTGAGCGTTTAGTAAATACGTTCCCTGTGTTGAAAAAATCAGAATCCCATGAACTCTAAACCAAGTGTAACAAGTTTTAAACACTTTAAAGATGAGTTCATTCCTGCTGCCAGAGTAAAGCATACAGTACAGAGCCTTGGCACATAGACGTTTTTCATATCTTGTCACTTTACAACCACTAACTTCAATGCATTATATTAGAACCAGGGGTGTCCAAGTCCAGTCCTCGAAAACTACTACCTGCAACCTTTGGATGCATCTCTGCTCCAACGCACCTGAATCAAATGGCTGAATCCCCTCAACATTCAGTCATCCAGCTCAGCAGATGCCTGGTGATGAGCCATTTAATTGCTTCAGGTGTGTTAGAGAAGGGATGCATCTAGATGTTGAACTATGGTAGCTCTCGAGTACTGGACTTGGGCAACCCTGTGATCGATCAACACAAAGCTGAGTAAATAAAGTCTGAAGTGCTGTGTTCAACTATATTCAACCACACAGGGTTAGTAATCCCCCTGTTATAGCAGCCTACGTGGTAGATGTTCTACCTAGCAGTATGTGATATCTCATGTGATGACCTTCATCCCTATTTGCAATCGTTTGAGCTTGACGCCAGCTTGAAAAACAGCATAAATCTGCCTTGCAGGTGATATTCTGAAAGCTTCTCTGTGACTCTCACTGAGCAGGACCTATGTTACAAATTATTATTAATAACTTAATTTGATTAGCCATAGTGCCATACATCATGCCTAATAATTGGTTTATTATGTATTTAGATTCATAAAGTGCCTTGCTAAAGTAACAAAGTAAAGTAACATTCTGCAACAGTTTTTTTTGCAGGATTGCCCTGTATTTCATTTCATCCCATCTACTTTGACCTCCTTCTTTGTCCGTGTTGAACAAAAGCGTCCACACAGCATGATGCTGCCACTGCCATGTTTCAACATGGGGATGGTGATCAGCATTTTGCATGGAGGCCTAATTTTCTGACATTAAATTGCACACAGATGATATCTACTTACTAATTAAGATGACATCTGGAGCCAGTAGGTGAGACTATGTTTTTATGCAGTGGTTTGAGATTAAGGGAGATCTGTAAAAATCTGAAGGCCATGTATCCTTTTCTTTCTAACTCACAATTATACACGTTGTGTAAAATCCTACTAAAATACATTGAGATTTGTGGTTTTAACGTGACAATGTGCAAAGTTTAAGGTGTGTGAATGCTTTTGAAAGACAGTGGATGTTTTGGCTAGGTTTTGTTTAAGATTTCAAGACAAGATCTGTCAGGTTTGACACTATACCAAGCCAAGCATGAATACATTTCCACAGCCTTGATTCTGTCTGCAGACCCTGATTTGCTTTAGTAGTAGATGGTGAGTGTCCTTTGAAGACATGCCTGGCATCTGTACCAAAATGCAGTGTGACTAGCTGTTGTGATTGTGCCGGAGGAGGCGTCTCAGTGAGGTGTCAGTAGGATGCTGGTCCGTGCTCCACAGCAGCTGGTCTTTGATGTGGCTGTGTCTTTTGAGGAACTTACACTCTTTTCCTTTTTTCCACAGTGTCTGGAGCCCTGCAAGGAATCCTGGGACCTGAAGGAAAACCAGTGCCAAGATTTATGCGAGGTATGTTACTACCACGAATAACTGAGCTTACCTCAGGATTCCAGTGTTTGAGCTTTTTTAGACCCAGCGGTGAAATTTCACCGAGGGGAAAGTCTGAAAGGGGTGTGAAGTAACTCTTTCTGTGCTGTAACGACACCCTCAGAGAGACTGAATCAGAGCCATTTAATGTACTCACCGTTTCAGTGAGTCATAGGCTAAAACCTAAACAGGACAGTCACTGTTAAGTCAAAGAGCTGCTTGTTTGTAGCCAGTCCTTTAAAAAGTAATCTGACATAAACTTTCCCTCTCCTTCCCTCTCTTTCCTCCCTCTTAGCCCCTTTTCCCCAAGAAGCACTACGAGTGTCTTACAAGCTGTGAGTTCTTGAAGTCCGTTGAGGGGGTGAAGCAAGGCGACTGCCCTGCCCCCGAGAAGGCCAGTGGCTTTGCCGCAGCCTGTGTAGAGAGCTGTGAGGAAGATGGAGAGTGCTCAACGGTCAAAAGGTGCTGTAGCAACGGCTGTGGTCACACCTGCCAGGTGCCCAAGAATCTCTACAAAGGTAATAGAAATAACTTGCATCACAATTAATAAGGGGGGACAAATATTATCCCCAAATGGCTACATAAGTAAATGTACTGTAACTATAATCAATAGCTGTTATTAAGAGCTGAATTATACTAACAACTGAAACTTTATTATTATAACATAACTGTTTGCGGTCCATTCATGTTCTGCTCAAGCTGTGGCTATTGAAAACACAAAAATGACTGCTTTAGCAAACATATGTATACTATATTTGTTCTAGTTTATTTTTATGAAATTAGCATCAGGCCTCACCATACACAACACATATTTCATGGGTTGTCTGAAATTGTAAACCATAAATGCCAGTTTTAGTGATTCAACCTTTTTTGGCAGGATTTAGCAGCATCGATATGTGAGAGAAAACCGCACCTGGAGATTGGCAGCAGGGTTCACATTAGATGGAATCACAATCGTCACCGCACTATCAATATGTGCAATATCACAATCTCAAAGGAGAGCTTGGACACAATATTTGGCAAAATACTGTACTTCATGTCTTATGCATTCATGATCTGCATAATAATGATACATTTGGCCCATTGGATGAACTCTGATGAACCCTTTACTACCATGAAAAACAATTAAACATTAGACTTCAACACCAGAAATGAAAAAATACATCTAATTGTAGTATCTTAAAAAAAATTCATTTTGAACAGAGATGTTGAAGGGAAACACATTGCTGTATTTAAAGTACTTCAGCTGTAAAACTGATGAGGTTTCATATTTTATTCAACCTGATAATTAAAGTTATAATGCATGATAATACCTCTGACCACAGCAGTTTAACTTCCTAAATAAATACTTAGGTCTGTGTTTTATGAAAAACTCTGTATTCTGTAGCAGTCTCTTTTGAACTGAGATTTCTCATATCTCTGTCTAAAGCAGGCATGTCCAGGTTCAGTCCTCAGGGGCTGGAACCCTGCAGGTTTTGGATGTTTACTTGCTCCATCACAGCTGATTCATATGGCAGAATTACTTCCTTCATGTCACCTTGCCCTGCAGAGGCCTGTTAATGCACTATTTATTTAATTTTGTTGTGTTTAATCAGGGGGGGCATCTAAAACATGAAGAACACTGTCCCTTAAGGACGGACTTTGGACACCACTGGTCTAAAGGGATATAAGAAATGCCTGTTTACAATGGTGCACACCATTAGAACTGGTGTGTTACTGGTGGTTTAATGAATTGGATAGCAAACACTGAGCAGCTGCTTAATTACCAATACAACAGAAGCAACAAGTGTTGCATTTGTTTATTATCAGCTGTTTTCTCAGCCTTTTCTTGACTTTGTATTGCTTAAATGTATTGTTTTCTTTCCAACACTGAAGAGTGCCAAGAAAAACTGGGCACTGTGTCACGTCGTAGTTAAACCCCTATGAAACGGTGTGTTATTGGTTACTTATTAACAGTTCCTGGACAAGTAAAAAAATGTATATGAAGGAGCCCAAGAATGTCTGCAAAGGTAACAGAAAAAAGCAATAAATCACAATAAATAACAATCTTCTGCATCTATATTGGCAGCCAGAGTTAAAATCTTTGAAAAATTCAGTGGTGGTTGTTTTGGCAGCACTCTTGGTTACTGGTGGTTTAAGGAACTGGATGGCAAACAATGAGCAGCTGCTTTGTTACAAACACAACTGAAGGAACAAGTGTTGTATCAGTTTACACTGCAACCAATAAAGCCATTTTACTTGAGCTGACTTCATCCTTCACATGGCAGAAGTAGTTTTCCAACCACAGAGGGGCATATTGAGAAGGCTGCTGAGGAGCTGGAGGTTTGCAACATGTTGCCTGTGACCCCCCCCCCCTTTCTCATCCAACGATGGGAGTATTTAAAGGCTGATCCGTGGACAAAGAAAACATGCCAGTGCATTGCTCTGTAGCTGCTTTTTGGATAAATAGTAGATGGCAATTTTGTTGGTAAAGACAAATTGCTTTCTTAGTGACTTCTTTATAGGGAAAAGAAACCGTGTTCCCTTACTTGAACGTTTTTATTAAGACAGAGACAAATAAATCATCAAAACGTTTTTTAAGCAGTTGTTCCCAATGAGATAAAATGGTAGTCATGAATGCATGCAAGGTTTGATAGTTTGTGTTAATATTATCTGGTTTAATTGTTGTTTTTAGCAATATTTGGATATATTGTACAATTCTCTATCAGGTTCATATTTTGCACCAAGATCTATTGCAGATGTTGACAACAAATTATTTAGTACATGCAGTGCTCTCCAAATTAGTAGGAGTAGCATAATCTCAATCCTTTTTTTTTTAAATCTTTTTTTTGTGGCACTAGAGGCCTTTATTTTTCGACAGTAGGTAGACAGGAAAGAGGGCAAAGAGAGGGGGAGACATTCGGCGAAGGTCGCCAGGTCCAGGACTCGAACCTCATCGAGGACTATAGCCTCTGCACATGGTGGCGTGCTGAACCTCTACACCTCCAGCGCCGCGCCCATATAATCTCAATCCTAAAAGATCCATTAAATTTGAGTACGTTTATTCAGTGGGGTAAAAAAACTCCCACATTATAAATTATAATTTAAAACAGTGATGCAACAATTATAGGCACCCCTGCTGTCGGTCCCTTGTACAACCTAAGTTTTGTCAGTAGGACACCACTCAAGTCTTCTCTAACATCTCACAAGGCTGGAGCATACAGATAGAGGAATCTTTGACAAATTGTCTGTGTGCAGTCTCTCTGGATCTAGCAAAGTCCCAGGTCCTCTCTAATGATGCCTGTTCTTCAGGTCACCACACAGATTTTCTATAGGATTTAAGTCTGGGGGCTGAGTTGAACGTGGTAAAAATATAATTTTGTGTCTGGTAAACCATTCCTGAGTTGATTTGTTCATATGTTTTAGATCCTGATCCTGTTTAAAGATGACAACCCATATTCAGTTCACTTCCAGAGACCACTAAATTGTTCTTTGTAATGTCCTGGTAATTCATGATGAATGATTTAATGGATTTGTTCGTGCACTGCAGTCCAGTAAAGTTTCCCACTGTGAGTGGTCAATAATTATCTATGTTGTGTGCAGGGGCAAAATCGGGCCGCTGTATTAGAGTTGTAGAAACTGATTTACACTATTATTTTACTATTATTTTAAAACACAAATTTATTACAGAGCTGACATTTTAAACTCTTTAGCATTTTATTTTAGTTTTTACCTAAGACAGTTTCTTACATCTCTGTACTTTCTCTGACCTCATTTTAAACATCTGATTAATAGTGAAAATTGCTCAATTTAATTCTTCTTCACTCAGTAACAGCCTCCACCCCAAGGAGTGTTGTCAACATAGTATGGTGTGTTCACTGATCTGAAAATAATTGGACGTTTTAGTCTCCAACCAGTCAGTGAGCATTCAGGACTGGTGAAACAGAAAATTGTCCGATTCAGGTCACAATTTAGATCTTAATACAACTTGAGATTCGTATCTCTAGACTGTCACATTAGTTTTGACTCTGCAAATAGATGAACCTGCTGTAACTTTTAACAGGATTTAAAAGAAATATTCACACACAGCTTGTCTAGTTATGAAACATAGAATAACTCAAGAGTGATGGGGATTAAATCACAAGTGGAAAAAAATAGAAAGCTCTGCAGGTAATTTATTCAATATTAGATCAGAGTTTATGTGTTTATCACAAAAACAGAGTTCCCGAGTGAGCAGACTGTGATGCAAAGTGTCACACATATAGCTATGTCCTCTAATGCTTAATAGTCATCACTCATCGTTTAATTATTGCTCTGTACTGTTTTCAAAAGGAAGCAGATTACAGTGACAAGACACATCAGCTAAAATAAGAGCTACACCCCCCTCTCTTCTTTTTTATTAACTAGATTTTTTATCATAGGTGATGATGGGCTGTCAGGATTTTAATGTGATTAATTGCTGCAGTTTGCATCCTTCTCTGCTAACCATCAGAGGGAAATCTCAGTAAATTAGAGCCAGATAATTTTACATCTTTTTTTCAAAGGTGTGCTCAGAATCATAAATCTTTTATTTCATCTCTTTATGTTGCACTTCACCCACACATTCGTCACACCGCTTCTGCTGCAAATGGGAAAATATCTCCTGTATTGAAATTGAAGGGTAAGCTGAAAAGAGCTTTTACAGACGCAGATGTACCTAGGAATCTTAGCTCCATTGAAAATAGTTTTAATAGCGCTGCCCAAGGCGACTGGATTTTTCTGAGGGTGCTGAGTAGTTATGTGAGAAAAAGCCGAAAGGCCCCCTGAACCTGGAGATTGGTAGCGGGATCAACATTATACTAGTAGCCTAGGGCTATAACAGAGTTGAGGAGACAGAACAGAGATGAGTTGAAACCGAGCTTTGAACTGCTGCAGTGATAGGCTGTAGGGGAGAATGCTTTCAATCACACTAAGCATGTTTTGCTGTGCTTCTTGTGCTATATAAACATAAAGCAGCGCATGATAATGGAGTGGAACTAATTTTTTTGACAAAAATCTGAGAAGTGAGGAGAATCCACCCTTATGTAGTTTATCCTCAGTTTAAATAGAGGCATTCTGTGAGGGCTTCAGGGGTTTGTTAGAGAACATTAGTGAACAAACAGCACCATGCAGACCAAGTCACACAACAGGAAGCTCAAGGAGAAAGTTGTGGAGAAGTTTAAATGTTTTGTAATGCAACAACATTTGAAAAAGTTCAAGTTGTTGGTATACTTTTCCGAGGTGCAATAACATCAACAGCACCAACACAGTGACCCAGTAAAGTGAACCTCTCGCCGCACTCTGAGACCTTGGGCTCAATGGCATCCCTGCCGATAAATCTCAAACAACGCAGAGTCTGTGACAGGCCGCCATTGGCACTACACCTATGCTGTATTACACTGAGCCTTGTGGTGAAAGTCAGAAAGGAGTTCCTGTCCCGGTCCTCAGTGCGTTGTTAAAGGTCTAATTAGCTGCTCATGGTCTGAAGAGCATAATTGTTTCTTCGTGTGTTTGTAGTTTTCGCCGTGATGAGCTACAATGCTGGAAACCATTAGCAAACACAAGTGGGAAGAAATGGAGCGTTTCCCCCACTGAGATTACTCTCAGATGTGTATGTCTATGTTCAGATTAGTGTCCCCCCAGCTCATGCGTACGCCGCTTGACAGACAAACGTCAAGATCTCAGAGACACTGGGCCCCCGCTGAGCTTTTGATCTGCAGTAAAGCGTCATCTTCTTTCACTGCTCAACGTTTTATGCGAGGAAACAGGGCTTAGATAAAATATACTGTTCAAGAATAGAAATGGCAATTTTATGAGCCGCCTATGGCTCCCGCATTTCCATGTAGTCTCTATCTAGTTTCTGACTTTCTCCTCTCCTTTGAAGATGCGGCACCACATGTGACGCAACCCAGCTTGTTTTGCATGCGTTCTGATCAAAAGCAGCTCCACATTAAATACACAGAGTGTGGATGTCAGATTAAGATAAAATTAAGTGAGTCATGTTGACCCCATCGCTGCAAATCCATCAGTGATGTCTTATTCATATCTGACTTCATTAGAAAGAATTGTGAAACAAGCTGTTTTCGCAGGGTTTTCCTGTGCCTCTGTAATTAGAGCAGTCTTCATGACAGTGTGTGCGTGAGGAATGAAAATTATATTCCCAAAGTGTAATCTTTGGCATGATATAGGCACAAATGAACAGCGTACTCTTGATTGTTCCTCGGCAGGAGTTACATCATGGTTTGAAATACGCGTGTGGCCCCTCATAAATGAACGCTGCATGATGTTTGGAACAAACTTGACGAAGAAGTTGTCTTTGGAGAGAGCAACTTGAGTGAAAGTGTATTCTTCGTCCTCCCACATCCAGCGGAAGAGAGTGTTGGTGTGTGTCTGTAGATATTTCTTTTATTTTTCTATTTTGTGCATGTGTGTTTGGGCTTGTGTGACTTTGATGGAGGATGAGCAACGGCAGTGGGAGGCGAAGAAAAATGCTGTGGTTAGCTCCGTGCTGGTTATTGTGCAGGAAATGTGACACGTTTGTTCGCACGTACAGGGACACACGCAGAAACTGCTGTGGAGCTGTGAAACCGCAGCACAACGACCCCCAGCTGGTAATTTGCAGAGATTTGCTATCAGTGGGACAAAACAAAGTTCAGACTTTTTAACCGTGCAAATTAGAGGGATAATGAAGATCTTTAGAAGTTGGGTTCTTTGGAGTTGTTGTAGACAATTTATTTTCACTAGAAACTCCAGCTAATTGGTAGGCAGACCTGAGCTAGTCTAAAGTGGATTCATGCCATCTTGAAATAACAAAACAATTCATAAATGGTAATTTATCACCTTTGCATTAGATGATTATTTACATAGAAATGAACAGATGTTTGTGGAGATGCTCTGATCTGAATCTTGTAGCAAATTTTTAATCTTCATATTTTGCAAAGCAATTGTTGTTAACAATATATAAGAAAAACATTCAAAATTGTTCTTCTTTAGCCTGCCTGCCATGAACGGTCGTAAATTATTTGAAACAGGGCAGAGGGGATTTACAATTTAAAACAAAGGTAAAAGTATTAGTTAACATTGAAAGCTGTCCGATATCTCAAATAAGTGATTAGCAAGGTTAGCTGGGCTAGCATTACTAACTAAACATGAGTCTCTGTACATACTCCCTTTGAATGTCGATCCTTAACTTAAAGATTTGTAAAAGGCTACCAGCATTTCTAAATCCAGTATGTTTCACAACAGAGGTTGAGCGCCTTAAAAGATAATAGAGCAGCGTTGGTGTAAATCACTCAGCATTCCTGTTGTCAATTTTAACATGATTTCCTTTTAAATAGTTTCTTACATGTATGTGCTTCCTCCATTTTTATTTTTAAGCACCACAGTGATACTTAAATTGGCTAACTTTGAGTCTCCTTCACTCAATAACAGTGTGCACACCAAAGGACGTTGTTATCGCTGCGACCTGGTAGCTCTTAGTGATGATGCTTTCGCTGATTCGAAAAGTTGAAAAGATTTTGTTTTGTTGCCGACCAGCCACATTTAAAAAGCCCAAGTAGAAGGATGACTAGACTACAAAATTAGTGCAATCCTTGAGTCAGCAATATCTGTCCACAGGCTACCTCAGTCTCCACAGCAACCATCTGTAATGACTGATAGGTGGTAGTTTCTACCAGTTCCATTGCAGCTTGTGGTTTTTACTTAGATATTCACCACTGGAACAGGATATATATATACATGTTGCAGCAGGCCTAATTTTTGTGGTTTGGATGAAAAGACGTTAGCATACAGTTACAGTTAATTATTCATACCCTTGGCCTAGAAGATTTACGTTCAAAGTAATCTTTAAATTATTTAAATCTGATAAATAATTTTTGGAGGGAACTAAAGATTAGGGTGATGGCACAGAGGCTTTCTGACATCAAAGGCATCTTATTACCAAAGACAACTCATGAAAATACCAGTCGAGGCATGCAAAAGACTTAAGGTTATCCTATTGATTATAAAAACAGTAGAAATAATTGTTGCCATGATATTTTTTTAAATGGCTATTCTTTTTACATTGGTTTGAGATGCCTATCTCATTTCCTATCAGAGACAAATTAGATTGTTTTCTAGGGGTATGAATAATTTTGGGCTTAACTGTACATACAGTTGTATTCAGAACAGTTGATATGGATATGCTTGAAAATTAAAAACACAGCAGTATATTGCTTGCCTCTGTACATACTGTGTATGCTGTAGTAAATGATCCTGTTATCAGGGGGAGGCAGCAGTTGGCCATGCAGCTTCTCCTTCCTAACAAACCATCTATCATCTTCCAAACATCACCAAAGGTTATCCTAATTTCCATCAAAAACCTTAGGAAACAAACTCAATTGTAGCTTAAGTAGCAAAATCACTTTGTGAGACACAGCCATTCCTGAATGTGTTTCAAAGTTGTCTCTGAACGTTTGCACCACTCTAAAAAGGTGTTCGTTTAACTCCCTGGTAACAACTGAGGTCTTTCAGGTCATGAGCTTTGTGCATTGGTAAAGCATGTTTCCAAGCTGGATGTAATGACTCAATAGCAATATTACCAGACGCTAATGCTGTGCATGGAAACAGCCTTGATAATGTTGTTTACAAGCGCGCAGCAGGGTGGCCTTGAGCACTGATGCCGTTCATAAATGTGAAGCAGCATTGAGCCAATGAACATTGACAGAGGTCCAGCATAACAGCCTGAGGAGAACAGGTGATTTATTAGGAACAGTGTCATGTGTTCAGCCCTCTGCTGTACTTTCAGCCTTGTTTTTCCAATCTCCATCTCATTATCACTGTGCCCAACGCTCAGTCAACAACTCACTATATCTCCACAGCCATAAATCTGCTTGAAAGGCTTCAGCCGGACTTGGCTGAGGGTTTGGCTCAGTGTTGTGCTTTATAAATCTCTTATCTTTATATTTATTGCACATGGCCATGTCAACTTGTCTGAAGGGCTGGAAGTGAATTTCACAAATGCAAATTAACATCTCGTGCATGTGTGCCTGTTTGCATTGGTGTGTGTTGCACCTGTAAGAGATGGAGAGGAGAGAAATGTTTTGCGCTCCATCTTGCATACCTGAAAGCAAACTATGTGTATCATCACTGAGAAGCACAGCTACTAAAACATTAAAGGGCCGGCCAGGAAATATTACAACCTGTCACAACAGAGAGAGATGTTGCTGTTAACCCTCAGCATGTATTAAATCTATTGCTCTGAGGTCATGTCTCATTTTCAGATCTGTATCTCCTCCAGCTCAAATGTTGTCTTTTTCTTTTTCAGCCTCCGTTCACCCGAGAGGGGAAAAGAGAAAAAAAAAAAATGATGTTGAATTTGAGCTATGATGTTTCACACACGTGGGATTTTATCTCATCCTGTACTTTTAGGAGTCCCTCTGAAACCAAGGAAGGATCTGGTGTTCCTGGAGCAGCCTTCGGGTCAGCTAGAGATCCGCTGGTCGTCCAAGTTTAATATCTCAGTCGAGCCGGTCCTCTACGTTGTGCAGCGCCGCTGGAACTACGGCATCCATCCCAGCGAGGATGATGCCACCGAATGGCAAACAGTGGCTCAGGTAGGAACCAACAAACACAACATTTCAGTGAGGTCTGTGTAAGTGGATCCAATAAACTCACTTTGGTTGTTGATTCTTGTAATCAGATATCCCTCACACTGAAGATACAGCTTCGCTTATCCTTGCATGTGTCATGCTACAGCTGTGAAGCTGCAGCGCGCCAGCAGACTTTTGCACACCGATGCACATTCCTCACAGCCACAGGGTCTTTGAAAGTTTGGCAGGGAGAAACACACAGATGACTGATGTGGCAGCAGGCTCACATTGGGGCTGTGACCCTGCGTAAACCCTGACCCCTGTGGTTTGCTCTCCCTCCCCGCTTCCCCCCATCTGTCCCTCAGACCGCAGAGGAGCGCATCCAACTGGCCGACATCAGAGCCAGCAGATGGTACCAGTTCAGAGTTGCAGCCGTCAACGTGCACGGGACCCGCGGCTTCACGGCGCCCAGCAAACACTTCCGCTCTTCCAGAGGTATGTATGCATCTTTATGTGTGTGGCCAGTTCATGTTTGACACCCACCGCCCTTCATTTTTTATGTTTAGGGGCTTGGAACAGGTGTAAGCTTTTGGAAGGAGTTTTGAAATCTAAGGCAAACGTTAACCTAACTATTTTGAAAAAATTCTACTTTAATTCTGTCTTTAGAGGATTAATAACAAAGTAGGTTGTGTTGTCTTCTAAGCCCTTTTGGGCCTGTAGCTCATTTAAAGCGCTTCGCAAAGTATTTACACCTCTTGAAACTTTTCACATTTTGTCACATCAAGTAGCGCTGGATTATAATAGATAATCTTGCAATGGCGATATCAGTATAAATGCCCATTTTGTTCTTTCCACTTTTCCTCATTTGTGCTTAAATCACTCTGTGACCATTTAGCATTTTGGGCGAAGTCATTAGTGTCTGGTGTGAGCATTTGCTGCAGTGAGACTCTGTCCAACTGGATAAATGTTACATTAGCATGTAAAATGCACATTAACAACACTTGCAATAAATTAACCAAGAATTATTGCACTCCAAACAGTCCTTTGCAATATGAAAATTGCATAGAGTGATATTGCGATGATGATATATTCGCCAGATACTGTGCAGTTCAAATCACCACTAACAATTTCAGTGTATTTTACTGGGATTTCTAGTAATGGACAAACACAAAGTGGCACATAGTTGTGAAGCAGAAGGAAAAACGGATGCAGGGTATTTAAAATTGTTACTAATAAAAACCTGAGAAGTGCGGCATGCACTTTTATTCAGACCCTATGAGTCAATAGTTTTCAGAACCATGTTATACTGCAGGTCGTTTGTATGGAAGCAAATCGTTACCATATTTCAAATGAAAAAGCATTTTCAGAAATGCTTTTTCATTTTAAGAATGTGGCTGCATTGTTTGACTCATAAATGAAATTAGTTATCAATAATCCTATTTGCATTTTAATTTTCTTCTTCAAGACTGCTCATTCTTTCACTTAATTAAAAAGAAAAAGAAAAATACATTTGAGATTTATTTTTCAAAATGTACCCCAGCAAATAGATACCAAAATTCAATTTGAAATGTAAAATTTGAAAATGAAAAAGCATTTCCAGAAATGCTTTTTCATTTTAAGAATGTGGCTGCATTATTTGACCCATAAATAAAATTAGTAATCAATCATCCTATTTGCATTTTAATTTTCTTCTTCACGACTGCACATTTTATGCCATAATCAAAAAGAAAACAAAGCAGACATTGCGTTTTCGTTTTCGTGGTCTGCCCGCAAAGTACTGCCCAGAACTCGAAAACAAAAAAGCATTCCGAGCTGCGGGCGCAGCAGAGTGACGTCAGCAGCCGCTCTTCCTCAGCTCCCTGCTGACTGAGCTACCCATCTTGTTCAGTAAGGGGCGCTGTGCACGTCTGTACTGCATTACATTGCAAACGTGCCGAGAAATTGATTGAATTGCAGCAGGGCCGAGCTCAATTTGTGGCAGTGGCAGGCAGAACTGGTAGTTCCGCCACAGCCTGCCACCGAAGCTGCCACAGCCTGCCGCAGGGTGGCAGGGGATTCCGCGAGGATGCCAGAAGGTGCCAGACCGGCCGTAAAAGCTTGCCAATGCGGTTGCCGCTGTTTTTGTGGAAGCTGATGATCGGCATTATTGTTATAGCCTGTTACCTTTACATAATGATTTCATTATTGATTATTATTTAATAAACAGCTTTAGAACCATAACATAAGGTGATTGTATTTACTTGACATGGAAAATAAATAGCACTATGTGTATGTGTGACGTGTTGAAAGGATGACGAAGATTTATTGCACAAACAGCCGGTTTATTATAGAGCATGAGTGGCTATTCTGAATTGTCACTCACAGAAAATTATAAATAAATGCTTAAAAACACGCTGGATGTCCCAGGCCACAAGGCTGCCACCGGAACTACCAGTTCTGCCTGCCACTGCCACAAATTGAGCTCGGCTCTGCTGCAATTCAATCAATTTCTCGGCACGTTTGCAATGTAATGCAGTACAGACGTGCACAGTGCCCCCTACTGAACAAGATGGGTAGCTCAGTCAGCAGGGAGCTGAGGAAAAGTGGCTGCTGACGTCACTCTTCTGCGCCCGCCGCTCGGAATGCTTTTTCGTTTTCTAGTTCTGGGCAGTACTTTGCGGGCAGACCACGAAAACGAAAAAGCAATGTCTGCTTTGTTTTCTTTTTGATTATGGCATAAAATGTGCAGTCGTGAAGAAGAAAATGCAAATAGGATGATCGATTACTAATTTTATTTATGGGTCAAATAATGCAGCCACATTCTTAAAATGAAAAAGCATTTCTGGAAATGCTTTTTCATTTTCAAATTTTACATTTCAAATTGAATTCTGGTATCTATTTGCTGGGGTACATTTTGAAAAATAAATCTCAAATGTCTTTTTCTTTTTCATTTTAATTAAGTGAAAGAATGAGCAGTCTTGAAGAAGAAAATTAAAATGCAAATAGGATTATTGATAACTAATTTCATTTATGAGTCAAACAATGCAGCCACATTCTTAAAATGAAAAAGCATTTCTGAAAATGCTTTTTCATTTGAAATATGGTAACGATTTGCTTCCATAAATTTGAGGTATGTTTTAACAGTTTTACACATTACCAGAATTAGATGTTTGCACATTCTTTACAAAATGGCTAAAATGGCTTAGTGAAGTATCAGCTTTTATTGCTCAATGCCCTGGATTTAGTTCCTTTCATCTGAACTTTAACTCTGACCAGCTTCCCTGTCAGTGCTGGAGAAAAGCATCCCCACAGCTTGATGCTGCCACCACTGTGTTTCACCATAGGGATGCTGTGCTAAGGGTGCATAAGTCACTTTCTGCTGAACATAGCATGTTGTATTTGGGCCAGAATGTTAAACTTTAATTTCATTTGACCATTTTAACACCTGAGCTGTGGATTTCTGCAGCTCCCCCAGAGTTATTGTTCACCAATGTGCTGCAACAAATATCTGAGGCCTTAGCAGCATTGCTGAGTATATGCTGAGATTAGAAACAGGTTTGTTACATTTACTAATTAGATGACTTTGGGATTGGTTGCACTGGATTTTATCTAGGGGTATCAGAGTAAAGGAGACTCAGTAGAAATACAGGCCACAATTTTCAGATTTTTATATTTATTTTTATGTTGCATACAATCCACCCAAAATAGATTGAAATTTGTGGTTGTAACAAGTGGAAAAGGTTCAAAGGGTATGTAGCTGACATCCTCAGGCAGATGGTTCCTTTTTATTACAAAAAAAAAGACAGTAGTCAAATGACAAGAATGACAAGATTTGAGTTGTAGGAGCCTGAATGAACAGCCATTGTGGATCAGTGGAAAATAATCTCCTTTCAAATAGCTTTTTATATCTGCCTTCTCTGTCTTCAGTATTAAACACCTTACCAATATTAAAAACAGCCAGCTTTACATTTTACTCCCTCAGTAACAACTTCCACACCAAAGTGTGTTGTTGTAAGTGTAACCTGGCAGCACTTTGGTACAGCATTTACACAGATTGAAAAAAGTGCTTCTAGCCGGTTACCAGTTAAGTCAAGCTGAAGAATGTCTAATTCTGGTCACCATCCGATTTCTTAGGGCATCTCTAGTCTAAAATGAATGTAATTTTGCTTCCTAAAATCTGTAACTGAGTAAATTCTGATATCATCTTATGTTACTTTCTGACAACTTTCTATATAGTCTAGCAGATGGCATTTGTTAAAGTTAGTGTTAAATCATTTTGTTATCACATTCTAGATTTGTGAACATACTAGTTTATGTGATTTATGGTTTTCCTTTCCATGTAGAAGCAAACCAATATGCCCCCAGTTATGCCTGGAGTACCACTGAGTTCACTCATATATATCATGGCAATAACATTCATAGCAAAACGTGTTCACTATGACTCACCACGTTCTGCCAAATACTAGATCAGTTACCACATATAAAAGCCATTAGTGTATTTGGCTGCATGTTGACCTGTGCTGTCAGTCCTTTGTCATACATTTGCTCCTCGGTTCATCATGGATGGACGTCAGACGGAGAGGCAGACACCAGGTGGGGGAAGGACTGCGCTGCAGGGATGGAAACCAATCTCCAATCAGGCCAATCAGTGCCAGAATGTTGATAGATTGATGAGACTTGTCAGGGATTTGATGAAGTGCCGGCCATTCTGTCTTGCAACTGTTATTTGTATAATGCAACCATATCATCTGAATGCAATTTTGCACAACCGTCCTTTGTAAGGGCAATTTGTAAGAACTGACTGCTTATTTATCTTGCGCAGCTGACATGAAGCGGGTTTAGAGACCCGATGTGTCCGGTTGGTGTTTTTGGACCTGATTAAATGCGTTTCAGGTGGGAGAGGGCTGTGGAGATGGGAGCCAAGCAGGTTGTGGCATGAATCATTCTCTCATTAAAGGATCGCTCCCTCTCATCTGGCATAGGGCTCTGCTGGTGCTCCTCCACCGGACTAACATCCGGCACACATATGGATAAGTTTGGGGCCAGCCTCGTTCCGTGCAATGTTCATGCGTTGGAGCACATTAATGCTGGACGTGGAGCCAAAGGGAGCAGCATGTGTTTGTTAACCCCCGACCTGTGCTCTCAATGGCACTGAACGCTGTCCTAGACATGACATGACACCTGTCATAACATTGCAGGGCAGATTGTCAGTGGAGCTCATTCCTTTACAGAGTCAAACTAGTTGCCCTCCCCCCATCGCCTACAGTGCAGCGTTCAGCAGTGAAACCCTTCATGGCCTATTATACTCTACCTGAAATCAAGATTACTGCTTTGGCAAAGGATTTGTCTCAAATGTCCTCTTGTCTAATTTCATAAGTGTGTGCGGTCATGTGAATGAGACAAGACGAGGGTTTTTGAAAAACAAAAGAAAACTCTTTTTCCCAAATAAGTAACATTTCAATAATCACACTGTTTTTAGGAATTTGTTTTTAGGAATTTGTGTGAAACGATCCATCCCACATCCGTCTAGCCCATATGTTGTGGTTTTTCATGCTTATCTCTAATGGTGGCGCTAATACCAAAACAGCAATAAAAATTTTCACTTTTTGTGTTCTACAAAAAACGTTTCACAAATGTAAACCTGTGTTGTAAGGAATCTTAATTTATTTGGAATTATGCAGTTTGGCTTTGATAAGTCTAAGTGTTTTAACTACATGGAACTACACTGAACTACATGGTTCCAATAGTTTCTATGACTCCTTGAACATTGGAAGAAAGTCTAGTGGTATAGAGTTTTTGAAAATAAAGGACTTTATTTGCCTTAGTCACAATAATGGTCTTATTCTATAAGCAATATGGTACAACAACCGTGACCGGAAGGTCAGAATTAGTTTTTTTTATGACAAAGATGCTTACTTTGGTGCAACCATAAATTATGACCATAAAAAATGGTCATAATGTAAAGGCTGGTTCACATTATAACTAAAACAGGAGCTAGAGAGCACTTTACAAGACAGGCCGCATATTGTGGCCTTTAAATATCTTTATATATTACCAATCTAATGTTCAGGTAATAAAACCTGTTTCCATTAACCCATTAACTGTCTCATTGTTACGTGTGCCCCAGACCCTTCAGCACCTCCCAGCCCAACTAATCTGCGTGTCACCAACGTGACTTTGACTGACGAAGGCCTGGTGACGGTTCATCTCAACTGGAGCTTGCCTGAGGAGCCTGATATTCCCATTCATCACTACAAAGTGTTCTGGAGCTGGACTGTGCCCTCAAAGTCGATGGTTCCATCCAAGAAGAAGAGGAGGAAGACCACCAATGGGGTAATTCTTTCCCCTTGTTTCTCAGTGTTGTCACGGTCCCTCTCTTTATCCTCTCTCTCCACTATTCCAGCATGGAGTGGAAAAAAAGACCAACAGGGAATATGTTTTGTCTTTATCAATTGCACACATTAATATAATATGTTGCTTTGTTTTAATTTTTTTATCCTAATGAAAGAACCCTTAAACGATGTTAAAATTTGAAGGGCAGCATATTAAGTCTGATGAACAACCATGTTTAAAGTGATAAATCATGATTACCATGTCTGTGTTTCCTAAATATCTCAATCTGCATTGTTTGGGGCTTAATGTTGGCATTCTGAAGCCATTAGCCATGACTGATCGAGTAATTTGCTTTTTGTGCAAGGCTTTATTTGATTTGATTTATTTGATAAATTATTTTGTACTTTTAACATTGATCTGAGCAGCTTACAAAATACAGTTTTCAGAGATGTACTTCAAATTGTTATTAGAATTTAATTGATTAAATCAGTGTGTGGTCAGTCTGTAATTGTTGCATAAGTATAATGTTTAAAACCAAGTACCAGTGATTTCTATCAATACCTTTGCTACTCCTGGGAAATGTTTTTGCATGTTGGAACCGTACCAACTATTTTCATCCTGCCAGAAAGAAGGGATACTTGGTCTTTTCTCTGAAATGCCAGAGCTCAAGGTTTTTACCTCAAGAGTTGACACAAACACAAAAATAATGATTTACCAAAAGTAGTTTTCATGTATGTTCAAGGGACCTTAAAGTTAGACTCTTAAAGCTTCAAGCAGGTTTAAACAACCTACTAAGATTAATTTAGGTAACAGAATAACCTATTATTCGACCTTTTAGAAGGTATATCTACAGAAATACAGTTTTATTCTTCTTACACATTTTAACATCTTCATCATAGGGTAAATCTGTAAAAAGGAACTCCTCAAAGATAAGTATGGATGTCCCAAGCGAACATTTTGTCTCAGATACCAATCTGAGTCATTCTGGATTACGCAGTTGGCGATGCAGCGTGCCAATCTGCTACTTTGTTATTAACCAGTGCCAACATATTAAACAAAGCAACATATTATATTAATGTGTGCGATTGATAAAGACAAAACATATTCCCTGTTGGTCTTCTTTCATTGTGAACATTATTGTACAGGGCGAAAAACACTCCTAGCCAAAAAAAAGTTCATCAGTTTTGGAAACCGTGCATACAAAAATTGCCTGATTTCTAAACATTGGGAGGGAAAGATCTTGATTGAGATGGGATCCCAAGTCCAGTCAAATAAAAAGTAGTTGCAACTATCCTAAGTTGAGCTGTACTCAGTCAGTCATTTTCTACCGCTTCTTCCATAGTGGGTCGCGGGGAACCTGGTGCCTATCTCCAGCAGTCTATGGGCGGGAGGCAGGGTTCACCCTGGACAGGTCGCCAGTCCATCACAGGGCAACACACAAACAACCATGCACACACTCATTCATACACCTAAGGGCAATTTAGAGAGACCGATTAACCTAACAGCATGTCCTTGGACTGTTGGAGAAAGCCGGAGTGAGAACCCACGCATGCACGGGGAGAACATGCAAACTGGCACTGGAATTGAACCCAGGACCTTCTTGCTGCAAGGCAACAGTGCTACCAACTGCGCCACCGTGCAGCCCTCAGCTGTGCTCACTTACACTAAAACCCCTTTTGACCTCTCCTAGAACGTGTTTGATCACAGCAGTAGCACAAACTGAAACCTTTTGCACATGGCTGAACAACACCACAGTCGAACAAACCTCACTAGAAGAGAGCAAACAGTAGGAACCTGGCAAAGTGAAGGAACAACTCGGTCTTTAATAATGGAGTAATGCAGTTTGAACTATTGAAATTTATATCAGCAAGAAGGTCAACGCAAACGTTTTACTTTTCGTATGTGTTCATGTAATAAAGAATATATTCATTTGCAAAACTAGTTGCTATTTTTTCCTAAAGGCTCTGTTTTATTTTTTTAATCTGTGAAACTGTCTGTGGCAGCACTTGATCAAATGGCACATGTGGCTCACTATCTCTGAAGAGTATTTGATGACAGACCCGAGCAGGAAGACAGATTGTCTAGACAGTCCACACACACACACATACATACACACATACACACACACATACCTATAGATTTTTCTCCTGAATTAGTTTTTAAAACGCATAGCAGATGTGGCACAGAGGAGATAGAGGTGGGAGACACCAGACACTGTTGACACATGTACTACTGGTTTCCACTTTGGCACCTCGGGAGCTTTGAAAGCAGCCTGCTGCTTGAAGAATGTCAAAACACACGCAGTCAATAAGTGGAACTCATCAGGTTCATGTTGACGGTGGAATGCTGGAAGTCCAGAACAGTGAAGAAGCCCTGGGAGGTTCTGATAACACGGCTCTCACACAGGAACCCCCAGAGACTTTATCCCTGGTCACGGTACCTTCCTCAGCTCCAGATGTGTTCCTAACATGCTGGACTTTCCCACAGGCTGACACTGGCTGTGGCCTGGCCAAATCTGAGCTGTGACTGGTACAGTGACAGGACTGTGAAAGGCCTCTAAAACTGACGTTTAGTAAACAAAATAAATCTAAAAGTGTTTTTCTTGTTGCAGGCTCAAAACTGGGTGGATCTGGAGGGACTGCAACAAAACAGCAGTTATACTGTCGAGCTGCAGGCTGTCACATACTGGGGACAGGTGCGCCTGAAGAGCTCCAAGGCATCTCTCCACTTCAGTACCTCTCAGAATAATGAATCAGGTAAACAGCGAGGCTGCTATGCTATTTTTCATTTAGATGCCATTTAGAAGCCCACTGCAAACATGAATCCATTGCAACAGTGCTGTGGACCACTGCTTTTGTCAGGCTTCAAAAACTCTCTCTCTCTGCAGTAGATTTGTATTTAAATGACTTTAGCACTTATATTAGCAGGTGGCTCAGTTAGCATGGTTAGTGTGGCTAGCATAACAAAAAGAGCAGTCTTTATGTGCATATTCATGAAAATGTAAGGCCCTTACTTTAACTCCAAGAGATTTCCAAAAGGCGGCCAGGAATTTCGAATCTAAGATGTTCCATGACATACTTGCAGCTTGCAGCCTGAATGAACAGCAGTTATGTCTGACATGTCATAGAAATAAAAGTTCCCTTTTATATAACTATTACACCTCTGTTTTTCCATGCCCTTCATCTTTAAATATCACACTGATACCTTACATTGTTCTCTTCAAGTGTGGATCCTTAACTAACAGCTTACAAACCAAAGACTATTGTTGTCAGTTAGCTCAATGTGATTTACTGAATCACAATCACAATATCTGTGAGTACAATAACTGAAACAGACAGCAAAATATGTGGGTTAATAGTAATCGACACCCTTATGAAAATCTTCAGCAATGATGTAACCATTACATGTTTTTCAGATGTTGTTCAGCCAACTTATCAATGCAACCTGGTTGCACTTAGTATCAGATGTTTGGCTTCCAACCAGCTAATTTCTCGGTGCATCTTAAGTGATTTTGTAATTAAGTACAGGTTGGAGATGAGAAACCTTTTTTGAGTTATCGCCTTGAAATCCATCTTTCTGTGGCCTTTTGTTTAAGTTTACTTTGGTAAAGATTAGACATTTTATTTCCAAGTTGTCATCAGGTGCAGCATTGGGGCTTTAAAAATGGAAAAAATAAAATAATATTACAACTCAACATCCCAAAATGAAAAAAAAACATGCATAAAGAAACCTGTTAGGGTTGCATGGTCTGTTGGAACACACTTCTCAGTGCTGATTGGTACAATTTAGCTGCACAAACTGGTGATGAAACAAATTAAAACTAAATTCAAATCCTGGATATAGTGGGCAGTGCATTTGTTGAAACTTGGCTGGTAAAATCCCCGGTTTGTTTCTTTCTTGATTTGTTGTACTTCTTTATTAAAGTTGAATTTTCTAAAATGACTGAAAGGGCAAACAATCATAATAATAATCACAGTATACCTTGGACGTGCCAAGGTATACTGTCAGCAGGTCCACATTCATCTGTAGCTTGTATTCATGTAGACATCAAGCCTAAGTGAGTGTGAGCTCCTTGTTTTGCACGTGGGAACTTCCAACCTTTGCAGTTACAGAGAGCCCATGCATAAAGAAAGGGTTTTTCTCGTATTGTTCACTGCCGTGATCGTCCAAAGACATAATTGAGTCTGTTACCATGCTGAAGAGTGTGCCATAACAAAGTCACAGCTGTATCTTAGCTACCGCAGCAAACACTTTTCTCTTCTGTTCCCAGCAAAATCTACACTCAAGTCCAAGAAGGAGGAGATCTCCCCTCTGGGCTCAACACTGACCAAACGCCCCTCTGGGCCTCTGGAAGTGGGCACACCCTTCTACCAGGATGGTCAGCTCCAGGTCCGAGTCTACTGGAAGAAACGGGGAGGTAAGCGTTCTGTTTTTGGGCTTTGCTCCCACTGAATTAGCACCCCATCATGCCCATCAATCACTATGACTCATGTGCACCGCATTAAGATGTTTTGACTGATCTTCACTCGCTTAAACAATGGCGGATTGCGCTTATAAATGCGGTGTCAGGTGATGTAAGTAAAACAACGTGTCTTTGTGAGGGCATTTGTAATATGAGCTCTTGGTAAAGTGGTTAAAACCTTCACATGGACAGTTAGGAAGGAGCCACCGTTTAGCAAAGAACAATAAACACACAGAACCCGAGCTCAGCTGTATTTAATAGATTCTCACATTAGGCTTATTTCTTTTTTACAAAAACCTGATGTCATAGGGAGTAGACACGGTGGCGAGTTCCAGCACAACGAGGGGTTAAAGCATGCCTCTCCCAGTGGCATCCATTCTCCCAAAAATCTTCAGCTAATACAAGAGTAAAATTATGGAAACCCTGAAAGCCATGGTCTAAGGGTAACCTGTCAAGTCCCATTCACTGCTCTATGTCATGTTGCAAATATATGTCATCACCCGAGCCAAACTCCACATCCTTGAGTCAGGAATGCGAAGCCTGGCTGTAGGAGAGGCCTGGTGAGACACCAACTGCTGAATCAGAGCGAGGAGAGCAGGGGAGCAGGGCTGGCGCAGAGCTGTTAGCGAGCTTGGCCTGGACTCCGTGAGCTGAGTGATGCTGACAAGGATCAAGCGTGGCTGGGGAATCGCTGCGTTGCAGAGCAGAGTTAATCCAGGACCTGTTTCTTGTATTGTGGTCCCAGTTTGCGGTGAGTATCTGTCGCTGCTGTTTATCAGTCCAAAGGATGGCCTTGCTCTCAGCTAATGTAAACACACAGATGGCCCAGAGAGTCCGAGAGCCTCTGGACATCTGGTTTGTGTGATGGACAGAGGGGACAGGTTAACTGAACCATGATTAAACTCTCACTCATTGTGTCTGTGATCCAAAGCAGCCTGGCCTCTGGATTGTTTCCAGCGGACAAAAGGGAACAATATTGTTCTCCTGCTCTGATAAAGTGTCTGCTGTCTTCTCAGTGCTCAGACAATACACAGCAGTTCTGCGGTGGCGGTACTTCTAAAGTTCACCTCTTGTCATGATTTATCAAATACCGCTGAGTTTCTGTTTACTACCTGATTTCCACATCCCATTTCTTGTTTTACATGCCACTTCTCCTCTCCGCCAGTCCTGGCTAAGCCTATCTTGTTTATTTTTTCCCGATTTTACTGGTTCTCTGTAATTCCTCTCTTCTGCTTCCAAAGAGCTCAGGGGCTCCAAGTGCCAGACCCGTGTCTAAGCCTTCAAAGGACCCCCTTTTATCTCCCCTAGTACAACGCAGGCTCCCGCTGAGGGCTGAACGTAGCACAACTCAATTATTAATCGTGGAAGTTATTGAAAGAAAATCTGAGCAACGCAGTTGAATTAATTATAACCCTTGTGGACCAAGATGAGGGAGATGGAAAAATAAACACTGCTGAAAGGTTAATGTGAAGGTCTTGATGACTTGTTGCTCTGAAGATGCGAGAATGTTTAGTCTGAGATTTATAGATTTTCCAGATTTCTTTCACACAGAGGGACACCTGTTCATTGTTTTCCCTGTAGTTCACCTAATTTATTGATCATTTCAGTGGCGTCATGTTGTAAAGAGTATTAGTTTTTTTGCATGCATATAATTTAGGTGAAGATGAAGTATTTGGAGGTTGTCTTCCTCCTCTTTCATTAGTCCCTGCACTTCAAGTGAAAGAGCCCACACTATGATGCTTTTCTTAGAGTTGAAAGCCTCACCTTGATACCTTCATGTTATACTTGTTGTTACTGCACCCAGGCAGCTCATTCTTTGGTTTGTCTGGCCATAAAACGGTTCTCAGGGATGTATCCGGCTTGTCCATTTGGGCAACTGCAGTGGCAGGAGCTTCTTTCTGGAAAAACTAAATCTCTCAGTCCATGGCAAAAATAAACCGGCTTCAGTATAGACAGTAACACTGGTATTCTGGCCATTTCCACTTCATTTACTGTGATTTTTCTTAGAATCAAATATTCTAATAAATCCAGTCAGCTAATGTATCCGAGTCAAACATGTGAACTAATTTAGTCTTCAGTTTGCCATGAAAAAATAACTCAAATATGGTATCTAACATCCTTTAAAGTCTGCTGTGCATTTGCAAAGGTTGGTCTCTTGAATGACTCCTAACATGTTCATTATTACCTATATGGCAATTTGTTGATGAAAAGGATTCTGATTCTTGTAGAAAGTTGTAATCATATCATGTATATAATAGAGAAAAAGGTAATATTACTGCAGATACGGCATAAAATTTGAAATTAGAAAAACTATTATCATCTATGTTCAGCTAGTTATATTGTGCAATTTCACAAAAAAATCGATCTAGGACACCACTCTCTCTCCAAGGCCTGTACCACCATTTTTAGTAAAATCATACATTTTTCATACATTTAAAATTGAAATTTTAGTTTGAGTTCTGATTCGGCTGTGTTCGTATTCCTTCATTTCAACATGGAGCGCTGAAAATGACTTGTGGCGCCTGCTTTTCAGGAGTTTTTAAAACATTTAAGTGTCCAGAGATACAACTGATGCAAAAATAAAAAATAAAACTTCCAGCATTTTAGGGGTTAAAAAGTTGATTCATTATTTAGTTTAATGGCTTTAATGGCTTCTTACTTAAGAAGTAATTTTTGTTTAATAGAGATATTTGATTATGAGAGATATTTTGATTTATGCAGCTTGCTGAAGGCAGGACCCGACCTTATGATGGAGCAGGTTTTAATGATTAAGACTGAAGTCAAGGTTCTGCATACTGAGGATGATCACTGATGACACATGATAAATACTCATGTGTCATCAGTGTTTTCTGCTCTCACCTCCAGCTCAAAGCTCTCTGATCTACCACCCGAGCCTCATTCAGAGGGGACTCTGCAGTTCCAAAAATAAAAATTATGCTATGATGCTTAAAAACAATGCATCTGGATTATACCATTGTGTTTGTATTGCCCATATGAAATAAATAAATCAGAATTCTTTTTAACATTCCACTCTTCCCCCTGGTTCTTCATTTATTGCAGACCCCACGGTGAGTCGCTACCATGTCCAGTGGATGCCTGAGTACTGCAGCCACAACGAGACCCGAGGCCCAGAGAAATCAGTCACACAGGTTAGTCCAACTGAAGTTGCCCCACAAAGCACAGCTCGTGCAGCTACGACCTAATCAGCTGCTAAAGCCGATCCAGAGCACGTGCCTTTCCCAGCCGACATTGAGAATAGGCCGCCTCATCAAAGAAAAGAGACCCTAAGTGAACCCAAAGACCTGTTAAGTTGCGTTTGCACTAGCTGTTGTTTTGAGTTCTATGAGTCAGTAATTATGGTCAGGCATGTGGTTTGTTAGCCAATCAAACACTTATACTTAAACATTGTTTCCAGTAATGGTAGGGGTTATAGTACTCCAAAGGCCTCAGATGTGCTACTGCGTGTATTTTTGTCCGAGTTGTGTGCGTGTAGACAAGGTGGGGACTCGGGAACGGGTGTCTCAAGCTAATCGAGGGTGTCAGAGCCATTCAATCAACACATTCTTTGGGAAGCGGCTCTTTGGTTGCTTGGGAATATGCATTTTCCATATATCACCAAGGAGGAGTCCAGACTTGTGCTTTTATGTGAGCGCAGCGCCTCATTCACTTTTAATCAAAGCTGTTTCATATCAGAGAGAATATACACCCTCTCCTAAGGGAGACTTTATTACTACGAGGTCTAAATCCACAAGTCAGCAAGATTTCTTTGTTCCCTCAGAGAAATTGGAAAAGTGTAAGCTTTTCTTTTTTTTGTCAAGATCAATAGATGATTAAATCTTGAAAGAGGTTTACAATGAAAAGATGGTGCTCTGAATTCATTTACATGGATTTACAGGCCATAGTAGCATTGTGGTTGCTGCTTCTTATTTATGTCCTCATGTTCTTATGTTTAGGCCTTATTTACAGGTGCATCTCACTTAATTTCATGGGTTTATTACAGTTCATTTTGATTATGGCTCCAGCTAATAAAAACTCAAAATTCTGTTTCTCAGAACAAAAACACAATAAAAAGGAATTTTCAATAAGGAAATGTTATGTAATGGCCTCCACATTCAATGGGAAAACTGCTAATGTGACACTTGTCAACACACTGTCAACGACACCACAACAGGTCATGGTAAAGAAACTGGCTGCAGTGCTGTATCTAAACATACTAATGGAAAAATGAGTGGAAGGAGAAACTGTGGTAGAAAAAAGTTCACTAAATGGAATAGAAAGGCACAAAATGCAAGTACCTTGAGGTCCAGTAAAACATTTCCACAGTCGGTCATGATTTAGTGAGCCATGTCATCTGAATATGTTGGTCTATTGTGTTTTATCAAATCTAAAGTAGTTCCACTAGGAAACGTTAGAGCACCTAATCCTTCCTTCTGTTGATGAGTTTTATAGAGATGATTAATTTATTTTCCAGTAGGATCTGGGCCCTTCCAAGACTAGTATGTTACCTCTTTCTTAACTGCCAGCATATCCATCTTTCCTAGACTCATACAGAGGCTGTGGTAGATACTCAAGAGGAAGATGAGACACCTGACCCAACAATGCAGACAAGTTAATGGCCGCCATTAAAGCAACCTGAGCTTCCATAACACCCAAGCAAACCCAGATGCTGATGGCCTCGATGCCACACTGCAAAGTAATTTATGCATAAGGAGCTCAGAACAAGCACTGGGGCAATTCACTGTACACTTGAAATCAACACTTGAAATCACTTTTTGTGTAATGAATTTACTGTATATTGTATTTGAGCTTTAGTTTTTGAATTTAATTACTTAAATAAATCAAGTTTTTGATGATAGTCAAATTTTTTGAGATGCACCTGCAGAAGCTATGCAAAAATAAATTTCACATTTTAAATTGTAAAATGTTGGCCTAACCTCTTTCGCGTATGTGTTTAAAGAAGCACCAAAATGTGAGACATATTTCAGAGGCCTGAGCAGGAACTTGATCTCCTTCAGTGCTGTGTATTTAATTATCTCTGAAGCTCCACATGGGAGCTGACCCAGGTGACACGTCAGAGTCATCAGGGCTGAAAAATCTGTTTCTTTGCTCAGGAAAACTACATCAACCTCCCCGGTCTGCTGTTCTCCTGCAAGTACAAAGTTAACGTTCATTTGCTAAAGTCCAAGAGGCGCTCCAAGGACGAAAGCACCACCTTCTTCACCCCATCCTGTGCTACCATCCGGAGCAAGACCCACAAACACATCCCCTGCCCAGGGGAGGGAGGTGAGGATTCAGCTGTCTGACACGTGAAGGGCATTTAAAAATCAATCCACATTAGCAGAGACACAGTAATTAGATACCTTTGTGTGTTGTGGTATCAGCATGATGATGGAGAAAATCTATACCGGGTTGAAAGAACAAGTCAACATATTAAACATTTTCTTGGCAATGATGTGGTGGTTTCTAGCCTGGAATAAATGTGAGTTTTTACATTTCCATTTATTGCTGTCACTTTCTTCTTTCCAGCTTCAGTGCTTCCAAAGGTTCTGGCTAAGCCAGAAAATCTGACGGCCTCCTTCTCAATGAATGACGGAAACATTACCGGCAGCTTCCTGTGGCGTGTGTCCAGGGTGGCTCCTCACCAGCGGATCACAGGCTTCCAGGTCACCTGGGCGGAGATCAACACTGAGAGCCGGCAAAACAGTCTGCCCAATAGCATCATATCCCAGTCTCAGATCCTGCCTCCAGTATGTTTAATCCTAGTGGAACAAAACACATTTTTTTTCTTCACTGTGTTATTAATATTTATTTTTGTAGGTTCTTATATGCCGTAGCAGATGTTACTTTGTCATACATATTCAGAAAATTATGGTCTGTGTTCGGAACAGACGTTCTATCCTCCATCTTAAAGTTTAGAGCATCTGGCAGAGGTGACAGTGGTTTTCAGATAACGTTCTCTAGACTCTTTGCATGAATCCTGTGATGCAGACAGGCACGTAGATCGATCTGAGGCAGCATTGCATCCTGCTGGAGGTTTTCCTCTCATACCTCTTCATCTACCTTCATGTAGTTTTCTTTTATTCTCTTTAGGCTTCTTAAACAGCCACTCTTTGGTATAATCTGCTTCATCAACAACATATTCTGCCTATCTGCACCTCCCAGCCTCCTGAGCATGGCTATAAATAAAACCACCTACTGCACACTTTGTCACGCTGGCAGCAGCCTTATGAAAACAAAGGCTTTGTTTTGTCTCTGGCTTCTGCAAAGACAACTATAAATCTCTGTTTTACAGCTTAAGTTAAAGCACGGTCATATTCATAGGGAGTGGTTGTTGTATCTCAGTTGATAGCTTCTTCTCCTTGCTTTTGCAGGACCATAATCTGCTTGTTGTATCCAACTTGCGGCCGTCTACCTACTACAGACTGGAGGTGCAGGTCATAACAACTGGAGGAGAAGGACCTGCCACTGTCAAGACCTTTCAGACCCCAAATATACAACCAGTGGCACAACACCGTAAGTTACTGTCAGCCATGCTATCACATAGAATTTAAAGAAATTTGTGTTTTGTTTCATTTGACGCTACCAGTTGTCACTGATGCCCTTTATAGCACGTAGGTATGGTGGGTTCACTGATCGAAAGACGATCAGATGTTTGAACTTCCAGTTGGTCAGGAACGATCAAGCTGGAAAATCGTCCAATTCCTGTCACCAACCGATGTTAGGATGCACCTCTATTTTAAGCTGCTACTGTTCGAACTTTATGTAGCACAGTGCTGTGTGGACACACTAAGATATTCTATTTTCACATTTCATTTTATTTCTCTCCATTATAACTGTGTAGCTGCTAAAATTTTTTGCTAGCATCCTTGCTAGCAAAAATGTTAGCGAGGATGCTAACAGATCCTCCTTCTCAAAACTGGAGCTAAAGACAACTGGGACATCCAGTGTCTTTTGAAAAGATTTTGAAAAGATTTCAAACACAGTTAGTTACACCATTTAGAAATTAATACAGCTCTGGATGAAACAATTTAATGTTTACAGTGCTGAAAAAGCAATTTACACCAAATAGCAACATCAGCACATTCAGATTGTATGCCAAAAATAGGTCTAATTTGAAGTAGTAACTAATACATATGCAAATATTTGTGCCTTCAAAGGACCCAGACTCCGGCAGCACCACTCTCATCACCAGAAGCCACCATTAGACAAACACTAAGTTTGCACATCAAGGCAAACCCAACTTGTCCAGGAGAAGTACCTGTGAGTCTCTGTTCCTGTCAGCTAGGAAAGGAATGTGTGGAACCTAACAGAAACTCAGCGCACCGGACCATGAAGTGGACCACCCCCCTGCACTCCCTCAGCTCATGAAAAATGAGTCTATCTTCTCCAGGCTCCAGGCTCCAACAACGCATCAGCTCCCCCCCCCCCCTCTCTTCACTTAGATGTTACCGGATGGGTTTGTGTGTGTACAGTGACATTTTAAACTACAAGGTTTCATATTCTATGCTGGTTAAAGCACAACCCCTCCTTCCTCATCTCAGCTCATTTCAGACTTAAAAGGAAGTGATGAAATTCCCGGTTAAATATTTACCAAAATTAGTTTTTGATCCAGCTGTCACTGTGCACAAAAAAAGCGACCTTTGATTGGATTTGATAAACATGTGGTTGAAAGCAACACAATTTCTCTGGGACTTAGCCTGATGAGAATTGGATGGTTGGGAAATGTCAGAATATTTGCTTATCCATGAAGAAAGAAAACGTAGAACTTAATCTATTTATTTTATTTTTACCCATTAAAGAGGCGCTTAGACATGCAGTCTGTACTGATGGATGATGTAACTAAAGTCCTTATTGTCTAACCCAGAATATCTCACGTAGTATGTTGCATGTAGTCCATTTGATTTTGATTGAGCTGTAAATGAATTACTTGCTTCAAATTGAAAGCTCATAATGTTTTTTTTTTTTTTTTTGCATGACAACTGTTAGCATCCTGTTGGCATGAAATAATGTCTCTGTGTTACCTCTTTTCAGTATGTTAGCAATATTTCATTAACAGATTAACAAATAATTATACTGAAAGTAATATTTCATGTTTATTAATGAAATTATAACGTGTGGAGATGAATTGTACATGTTCTTGGCTGTAGAAATATTTGTCTTGGAGCAGTCAGTCAGTGTCTATATTTATTTATGTGAGTATTACGTTTGCTTTTTGATGTGTGAATGTGTTTGGTTTTGTTTGTGTGCTGTAGTCTCAGTTTTTTAAAAGTGATAAAAAATATTGACAAAAAAAATCTTGTAAAGACATTTTGTAAAAAAGGATTTGTAAATACAGTCTTATGTTACATGTTATTTTTCCATGCTAGAACCTGTACAAACTGCTAAGTAATAAAATAACTCCTAACCTGTTCCCTGTTGCTGCTTGTTTCATTGAATCCGCCTCGAGAGCCGAACGCTCCCGCTGTTGCTCCCGTCTCTCGGCCGTTTGGAAGCTACAGTTGCTTATTTTGGCTGCAAAGTCTATCATGGCAGGCTCTGTGTGTAGCATATTCACAGATTGGTCCAGGAGCCCAGGACATACACTCTACTCGTCCAAATAAACAGGTCATCTAGTGGATTTACCGCCCCTGAGCCCGGGCATTCGTCAACATAATGCTCAGCCTCTAAAAGCGCTTGTGTGTTTGAAAACCGATAAATGCCTCCTCTGCTCTGCAGCTTTTCACCCTCATAAAACGGGAAAGGGAAATGTTTATACAAAACTACATGCAGGAGTGTCACCGTGAGAGTTGGGCCAAGTGTAAGTGAATATTTGTGGAGGTTTTAATGTGGTATGCTGCAGATATTTGGGACCTAAATGCAGCCTATCTCAAATAGTTTTAAACTGTCTTGGTATGTTCCTGTAGATACAAGGATTTGTGAAAAGCATTCCTCTAGCTGGAGAGAAAATATGTGACAGGGTAGGCTATTGTGAAAGATGTCAATGAAAATGATTTACTTTTCAAATATGTGGACAGAATTGCTTTGACAATCTTTGGGACAACTTTCCTAAAAGCCCTTTTGCTAAACTGCTTTGAGATTGGACTACTCTTCTTTGAGTGGAAGTTTTAATTTATAACACAATTGTATAGGATGCTATTGTTCTCTATTGAAATTCACCTTACGACTTTGGTGCTGAAAATCAGTGATCACTGGGGAAAAATTATCCATGGCTTATTTTCTCAGCAGGTTTTCTAATTTTATTCTTCGTTTTTTACCACTGGTGTAGGCCACTTTACTGAGACGTGGGTGAAAACTGAACTAGAGTACAGCACTTTGCTAAGGTGTTTATAGTCACTAAACCTCTTTTCACGTTTGGTCTTCTGTGTGTTTTATTGGGAATATGTAATAGACCAACTCAAAGTAGTGGAAGGCAAAACATGTTTGTACTGACCCTCCCTTACTGTGATACCCCTAAACAAGGTCCATTTCAGCCAATTACCTTACAAAGTTAATTAATAACAGAGTTCCATGGTGTGTAATTTCATCTGAGTAAAACTCGAGCTGTTCTGTGAAGATCTCAGAGGTTTGTTAAAGGACAATAGTAAAAAAAACAGCATCATGAAGACCAGTGAACACAGCAGACAGGTGGAGAAGAAAGCTGTGGAGAAGCAGATTTAGGTTATTAAACCAACTCTCAAGCTTTGAACATCTCACTACGCCTTTCAGTCCATCATCTGAAAATATAACGATTTGGCACAACTGCAAATCCACCAAGACATGGCTGTTCACTTAATCTGATAGGCCGGTCAAGTAGAGCATTACTCAAGTCAAGCAGCCATTAGGCCTATAATTAGACCTACAGCCATACTTGCAATTGAAATATTTAACTGTAGAAAGTCCTTGCTTATTTTTTCTTTTTTACACTTCATAATTATGTACTGTTCTTTGTTAGCTTATCACATAAAAATCACAAAAGAATACACAGAAATTTTTAATTGTAAGATGAAAATATAAAAAGAAGTTTAAGTCATAACTTTGCAAGGCCAATCCCAACCTTTCAGCATTTATGCAAAAAAAAAAAAAAAATGTAGAGATCCCAGAGTTCTTCTGGGGATCCAAACAAAAAAGCTCATTTAACCAACAAAGTGTTCTCTGTTGTTCCAGCTGAAGAGATAAATAATGACTAGTCCTTGATACCCAACAAAGGCACCATACCCTTCTTGGCAGAATGCAACACAGAACAAAGGGGCCAAGTCAAGAGGCCAAGGGGGGAAACTGGAACTGGGCCTTGAATTCTGCAAAAACACATCAGGCACTTTGCAGAAAAAAACAAAACAATGATCTAAAACATACAGCCAAAGCAGCTAAAGAATGATTAATAGAGAGTGATATCAACATCTTGGAGACAGTGAGTCTCGACCTGAATCCTGTGGAGAGAACTCAAGATAAGAGTAATGGGAAGAATGCAAAATCTGGCCTCACAGATAATTAGCTTTAATAAATGTTATGACTGTTTGCAATTATAAGAACCACTTGATTGCTGTGATTGCAAATAAAAACATGATTTCAATGGAAACATTAATCATTTAAGAATTCACTTGTAATCAAAGCTCGGCCGTGGGTACGAATATTTTTGATATTTACTGTAAATTATGTTTTTATTACAATAATTTTGCTTCCAGAAGATGAAGTAAGGAATATTTGTTCTCCATAGTTGAAGTGTCTCCAGCTTTTGACATGATAGTGGGGTATTTTTGTTCTTTGGTGAAACATATCACCTAAAGCTAACTATTTTCACATTTTTAGAAGAATCAAAACACTTCATTTTGTATTTAGAGCAAAACCTCAAGTTTCAGCCTAAAGCTAGTCTTAAATTCATTAATTTCATTAATTAAAGGACAGAGATACACTTTATTCTTAAAACGTATCAACTCTTCATGTGCGACCGAACTCCATGAAAAGTCAACACCAGGCTCAGTGTCACACTGTATGCTTCTTTATAAAATGGCTGCGGTGCTGGCAGACTGTGTGGGCATATGCTTGCATTTTTTAGGTGCATGTTCTCAAAAGGATGACACCGCCCAGATGTTCAGCTCTCCAATCTTACCACCGCTGAGAAATTGCTCAGAGCGCTCGTGTTCACACATTCAGCCTCTTCAGTCAGCCTGTGCCTCAGCCTCTCACTTCTCAGGGATGTTGTTTGTGTACAGTCCCATTATGTTGGAAGAGATTAGTTGCTCGGTCTGTGCACGCTAATCCCTCTCCCTTTTCATGATGCCGGGCAAGTGTGTAGCAAAGGCTCCTTTCTATTTGTGTCAGCCAGCCCGGCCCTTCTCTCTTTTCAAGCTGTCAGACTCTCTTTTTCTGTACACACAGAAAATACCACGGCCCTCAAGTGTGAAAACCTAAAAACAAAAAAGACCTCCAGCCTTCTTTGAGGCATGTTGCAAGACGTCCAAGTCCCAGTGGGCATGAAAGAAAGGCTAAGAAAATGCAACAACTAAATAATGTGCCTGCTGTAAGTACAAAAGCATTGTCTCTCATGATACAAGGTCTGTTAGGGCTTATATGTTTTGCATGACATTACATCCCTATTGTGCCAGTCAGAGAGGGGATATTGCTTTCAAATTCAAATACATATTCCAGAAAACATTGTCCTTTTAGCCCTTTGAATTATCCGAGTCAATAAATATTTACCCGTCTTCTTACTGACATTAGAACCTGTTTAATTATGACAGAAAATCATTTGAGCTGAGCGCAAGGTTAGGTCAGCTCTTTCACACATTTCCTCTGACCTATGAAAACTCATGTCAAGATTATTCTAAAACAGAACAAACGAAAAGGGATAGAAACAAATGAAAAACAGACTATCCTGGGAGAAAGAGGAGCTACTGCAAAATTTCCAACTTTCTTGACCTTCTAAAGCTGCTGTCACAAAGTTTCCTATCTTACCAAACATGTGTAATGGGTCAACACGTGGAAATGAAGTGCATTTTATAAAATATCAAGTCCCGTCACATTTTGTATGTGTGTTGCTTTTGATGGACCCTCTTTCTGTATACTGTTTGTTTATTGGGATCAAAAGTGTAAAATGTAGTGCCAGTGTCCATTAGTTTTACCATAATGTCACCATCTGAAATTATTTAGTTCTTCCATGTTTGACGATCAACAGGCTTAGAGATTAACACTCCATTAATATCGGCATCGAATATTCTTTTTCCTATTCATTAAATGCATCAAAACAAACAACTTCGATAATTCACTTTTTGGAGTTGAATAAAAAAAATCAGCTAAAGGCTTAAATAAAAGGAAATTATATTTCATGCGTTATTTGACATCTAAAAAGAAGCTGAAGCTCATCTTTTATGCGCTATTGTCTTTGCAAAAAAAAACAAAAACATGTCAGATCTCAGAGAAAACAAAATATCGGTATTGAAAAGGAAAACATGATCGGTTCATCTAAAAAGAAACAAAATAAGTTCCAGGCATGCATGGTGGTGCAGTACCTGACACAACAGCTGAAACAATTCTCTTTAAAGCATGGCTGGAATTCTGGTTTTGATGATGGACTGACTTCTAAAGTATGAGAATAAAGAATGTGTTTATCGACATGACACCAGTCGTAACCTGGATGATTTGAAAAGTCCAGATTCCACTCTCATGCACGTTTCAGGTCAGTGAGATCATCGAGCAGCACAGGGCATTCGCTCTAAAATCATTACCACATGGCCTCCTATGCTGCTGCTTCTTCAGTATGATGAGATGGAATATATCGTCTTTGGGATTGGTGAAAAATAACCAGAGTGTGTTTTCCCCCCTCTATTAGGAGGAGCGTTGCTGCTTTAATGCTGTGGTACGGTGAGAAATCTGACCTTGCCCCAGGCAGTGGCATGTTTCTGGTTAGGCTCTGGTGTGCGCGACCAGGCCGAGGACACATGAAAGGATCTGTGTGTCAGTCCGGAGAGATGTTCAGTGGAAGTCTAATGAAGACCAGAGCGCGCGGACAGAACCGAGAACATGCATACCACACATTATACAAGCAAAAGAGCTACAATGCTGCTGACAAGCACAGCATTCTTTTCCCGCTCTTTAAAGGCCTGACAAAGTGTAAAAGCTCAACAACTATGTCAGCGACGTGATTAAAAAAGTGTCATTACCAGGATAGCACCGTAAAACCGCTGCCACCTCTAAAGACTCAGATTCTTTTTCTGTTTTTTATTGTAGCAAACAATTTATTTGGCTCTCTGCCTCCACAGGGAACAGAGTTTCTGTGACTTGGAGTACACAGAAGAAGGTGTTGAGCAGTTACCGTACTCTGTTTTCAAAATAAACAAACCTTCCTGCTTATGAAGCACTGATGTGCAATGAAATGGAGCTCATTTCAACAGCTCTCCTTTAAGCTGGAATAAGTTGAAGACAATAGAAGGTTGCACTATGAAACTTATTGTCAAAGTGGGTACAGAACGCTGACATGATGTTTCAGAATACATGCTTGGTCGGTACCAAATATCTTCTGACAGATGACCTCTTTTTCACACAAAAGTCACGTAAGGAAAGAACAAATTCTTAAACATACAAAAAATACAAGGTGAAATGACCAGCACCCACTTTCGAAGACCTTTATTTACTCAGTTTAACTCATTTTAATCCAGTTTAATTAAATTCACTAATACTTTAGTAATCCTTAATGGCAATTAGACAATTGTTGTAGCTCTTGTAGCTATGAACTGGAAGGATCTACTGTAGCAATGTGTGTTGCAGTGGATCTAAAGAAGACTCTTGTTCATTATGTTTATATTTTATTTTATAACTAATCCTTTGAACAGTGAGCTCTAGCATCATCATGTATGGATCTTTCTGTTTTTGGTTCTCTGTTTAGTCTTTTTTGGTTGTGTATTATTGTAACTAAGGGTGTTCCATACATAGTCACTTTCTTTGGGTTGAGTTTCTTAGTTCTTTATGTGTTCTGCTCTTTATATTGATTCAGATTGTTATTTTAGTGTTGTCTTTAGCTTTTGGTCAGTAAGATCCTTTTGTTTCCCCTTGTATTCCCTCTGTGTTTGTTTCTGTGTTTATTAGTCACCTTCTCTCAGTTTTCCTGCTCAGGTCCTTTCATAGCTGCAATTGAATTCATCTAATTAATCATACCCGATTCTCATGTCACTCACCCACCTTCGCAGTAGTTAAAAGCCAGTCAGGCTCTCTATTCTTTTGTTCACCATTCCCGATCATCTGCATCATGAGACATCTGTTGTCATCTTTGCACTTAGGCCCACTCCTTGTCAACAATGTATGACACCTAGAGGCTCTAGATTCTCTTTTCTATAACAATTCTAACTTCAGAAGTGAATATACAGACTTTACCAGAGGTAAGAAAGAAATCCAGTGTGTTTGTGTTTATAAAGAAAGTGTAGCTAGAGGAATCCTTATCTGTGCAAACCTTTTTGAACCAAGAATCCCTCTCAGCAGAAGTGAAAAGATCAGGCAGGAATGTACCATCCATCTGGCTAATAGCTGTTTTTAATCCCCTCTGATTACTTCTAATCCCTTTATGCTCCTTCCTGAGAATAAACACATGCTGACCCAAGTGACCTCCTCCTAATTAATGAAGTAAGGAAGTATGGTGAAAGAATCTTTTCAACATGGCCAGGCCACTCTAAGAGAAGCTTAACTCTTAATTATATATTTAAGGGTAAGGACTCAAAGTACAACAGCTGACACTTCTAAATTGGCATCACAGTCTGGTGTCATCTTTTCACAATGTAATTCACTCCCCCCCAGGTCTGACCAGCAGCGAAAGGAAACTTTCCGTCTTGTGTTCTTTTTATTTCCTGTGAAGTCTTTGTTTCAGGGGTCGGTAGCTGTTCCTTGGAGGCAAGGCAGAGTTCACAGGTCAGCTGTACCCAGGAGGATGGACAGCAGCATAAGGGCAAGACCCGGGCGCGGGGACAAGGAAGGGGTCAGGGGGTTGAGTTCAGCTTGGATCCACACAGAGGATGTTAAAAAAGAGATCGTCATGGGAGAACAGAGCTTCCTCCTGGCAGGCATCGAGTCACACATTTTCAAACACATCCCCAACTCTTTGCTTTGACCCAGACGTGTAAATAATATGCAACCCAAAGTGTTTATTATAGTAAGAGGATATTGTGACAGGTGTAATTTTATGCTCCAACGCCTCTGCTTTCTCTTAAAATGACAGAGTGACAGAAGAGAAAAAGTAGTGAAAATGATTTCTGAAGTGCCGTTCATCCCCAAACTTTACGCCGCACATTTTTATGGTAAACAAACACCTGGTTCTTCGTATCAGACGACAATGCTCGGTCTCCTTGATTGGCCGAGATATAAAAACCCCCTTTAGAAAAACAGCAACCATCTGTCTTCTATGTTTTCACATTACATGAAAGAACTCCTGAGTATCTAAATATGCTTGATACCTCAAATGATAAACGTTTGTGTGCTCCATGGTAAGATGGCATCAAAGTTTATTGTTGCTCAGAATAAAAGCATTGGGAAGTGTTTCAACATCTCATATAAATCATAAATTAGAAATGTGCTGTGAAGGGAGCATGAAATTGATTAGACTGTAAAAGAACAGCTTATATCAGCAATCAGTGGCCACAAAGGCAAATGCTTCTCCCAAACTAAATTAACACCAGAATAAAAACATTTTTTTAATTTCATTTTGTAAGAGATGTGGATCTAAAAAAAGCTAGCACCAGGCACATAAACCGCAAAGTTTATATAATGAATCTGACGCATTTCATCTTGTATATGCATGTGTGTGTGTGTGTTCAAAGGCTAAGAGCTCATTTCCACCCCTGATGATCACAGACACCATTGATTGTAACACTGAGGGGAATGTAGGTTCAGTCTGTGGTGTACTGTGAATCTGGACTTGTTTAGGGCTCTAACATTCATGTTTCATTGCAGTATGAAGCTGAACATTGATGCTGCAGACAGCTGGCTCTCATTAAGAAAACACGATGTCAAATAGAGTACCTGCCTGGTAAAAGTCAACTACTCTCGCTCCTGATCTGGTCATTGTATCTTTTGACAGACCTATCGGGAGTGCAATGGGTCCTGCTGTGAATATCTGATTAGTTTAAAAATGGACAAAGTCATTATTGCACACTTAAATATAAATCACCTTTGTTCTGAGTACACAGATTTAAGATTCTTCCCTAATATTAAAAGATTTGGTTGTAAAGAACATATTACAGAAGCATATAATACGATTTTGGTTTGTGAGTTTATGATGTTAGTTTCATATGACTATAACGACATATTTGTTAGTAGAAAAAATGTGCTGTTCCAAAAATACCTACTTAGGAAATGTTTTTTGTCTGCTGCGATTCAAGGTTTAAAAGTGCTAATAATTATCTTGTTTACACTAATAATACCTTGTATTTCATCAAAAGTGAAACAGTTATTGTCTGAGATATCTAAATGGAAATGCTTGTTCTAAGTAATGTAAAATAAAGGTTTTTCTATCTGATGTAATTTCTGCCTTGAATGATGACTATTTCTTTGCCAGAAACAACAGCATAATGTTATGACGGACCTTAATTTTAGCTCTTAGTCTGAATGTGTGCTGAGGCAAAAAACCAATAAACATTAAAAAAACTATATCATGTTCACTGTGGACAGAACTAAGCAGTGCCTCGGAGTAGACAGCTGTTTTCTCATTTCTAACTCTACTCAAGTGCTTCATAATAATGCACAGATTATTGCCGGTTATGGGAAATAAACACCAGTGGGATACATAGGAAACACCTCTAAATCAAAGGTAACAGCATGATTTTGTTGTTTTTTGTTTGAAAAGAACTTGTAATAAACATAATCTGTTTTGTTTTGCTGTATCCAGTCACACAAGCAGGGACATAGTTACAAAGCTGTAAAGTTGTTCACTTTTGAGAGTGAACTATATAGGTAAATGTTACTACACAGCCACATTTAAAACATAAACCCATAGAATATCTGATTTGTTTTGTTTTTTGGCCTTTTAGGCAATTATGCAGCAATTGGACTAGGTAGAGAGACATGTTAAGAAAATACATTTCATGTAGAGTATGTAATCTTGTAAAGTCAAATTTCCATTAAAATGCACTAGCTCTAATGACTGTACTAAGTTAAATTTCTTTTGTGAAAGCTTTGTATCACTAAATTTAATTTCCTTACTTGGATGAATGATTTAGAAAAGTGTAAGGTGTTAAGTTGCTGGTTTACTTACATTAAGACATTTTGAATGAACCCAAACTTAAAAGCATAAGCATAACATTCCAGCTTTCACTAAGTCAAGGTAGAAATTGCTATGCATCATTATATTATGGATTGTACATGTCTGTTTATTGACTCAGTCATACAACAACATTTATTTGAATTGAAAAACTTTGTTTTTTGTGTCAAATTATGCTATTTGATGAATATATGGTTGATCATGTTTGCCTAATAACAAAGTCTCCAAATAATGAGATTGTTTACTACTACAGATGAAAATATATACAACAGATTAAATAGGAATCCAGTCTTTTACCCACAACTTCCTTGGACTAATTTGATACTGTTTACACTAAATATCTTTTCAAAGCAATTAGGTTTTTATAGCTTAAAAGGCTATGCTTTTCAAAAATATCGAACTTGTAATAGGATTGTGGTTTCTTGCCAATTTTTTTGTCGTCTTTTGTATAGGAATTTACTTCCTAATTCAGGTACTTCATATAATAATCTATATGGGAATAGATCAATGGAGACAGGAATGGCCTGGCTGTCATCGTTTTACGGATAGTTCTGACCCAAATGCAGTAAACGCTCAAAGGAAACCAGGAAGTGTTTTACGGATTTATTGAAAGCACAGAAGTAAGTACGGTCTTGGCACAGTAGGCAAAGCTGTAAGGAAGAAAGCATAGGTAAGTTAAGACAGTAACTAAGATGGGAAACTAATGGTGTTCTGTTTCTTACTAGTTGGTTGTTGACAAACCGCCAGGAGAGGGAGTCGGGGCGGAGGAAAGAGCGTGGGACTACGGAGGTGAGTTCTGCCAAGATACTTAGTCCCTGGGACGTTAACGGTGTTTGGAGGATTGTATGGTGGGCACGAGTGGAGCGGTGGAGGGTGGACAGGTTTCGTGGAGGCAGGATCGGAGGTCGAATCCAGGAAAAGATCAGCAGGAGGAAATCCAGCAGCACAGCGTTAGCGAGACACCAGTTTGTAGATCCATCCGTGGGAAACTTGGAACGAGGTCTCATAAGCAAAATCCATTGGTGGCCAGCCTGGGTAACATCCAGGTAGTCACCAACATGGTATACTGAAAAGACAAAATAGGTTAACAAAGTCGAAGCAAGCAATACGAGAAGCGGCTCAAAGTCGGCTTGAATGGTACCACTAAAGGCTAACACTCGAGCGCTGACATGCTGGCTGCCTCCTGATTAAATACTCCTGGAGCCTCAACACCGGTGAATAGAGAACACCTGCCTCACCGCTTCTGCTCTCCAACGCCCTCTAGAAAACCAAACAAAACAATACCAAAAAAAAAAAACACAGAGAACTCCAACCCCGACACTGGCAGCTTTCTCCGACATGCTATTACTAATCTTTCTTAAATTTAGCAGATTGAACTAAACTACCTCTTTGATCTGGCTCCTAAATATAAGAGTGGAATCAATAACTACACCAAGGGAAAGCTTTAAGCTGATGTAAAAATCACGATATGGTCTGCATACATCTGAGTGGGCAAATGAGTCAAGTAGCGTGTTAAAAAAAGTGGCCCAAGCACAACACTTTAAGACACACCTACAGCTAATTTTTCCCCTCCTTCCTAATAATCACTTTTATCCACAAAACACTAATAAATATTTAATCCATTTTTACAGTTTTGGGATAGATTCAAGATTGAAATATAGCCAGCATTTTGTGTTGCATTTTTTACATGTTTTCTTTTAAGACTGAGGGAGGATCTAGAGTATTTTGAAGTCTGAATGACCTTAATCCACACTAAGCGTCTAGACATAAACAACCTTATAAATGATGTCCTTCAAATACAGAATACACAGATGGAAAGGATCCATTCTATACACATAAGGAGGTTAGATGTAACTTATAAGACCTTCACAAACTCTTATTAATGAAGCATGCTAATTGTGAACAACATTCAATACTTTAATTTCTTTAATTTATGATCATAATACTGGCATTCTGTTTCCTCAGCATACTTGGAAGAACACAGTGGGCAGAGCAATATGATAAATCTGCCCTTGAAGCTTTGTGAAGTGCTTAATTTACTAAATAATTACCAGACTGAAATGTGCAGATGCAAAGATGCTGGAAGAGTCTCCGTCCAACCTGCACCGAGTGAATTGGGAAAACAAAGAAGACCTGTGACATCCTGACAATAAATCTCTTGTCTAAACGCACCATTGCGACCGTGCTTTTCCAACCCAGTTTGCAACATAAACACTTCCGCTCACATTGAGGTGTTGAGTGGAGCAAAGATTTAGGTGAGTTGAGGGAATCCTGTGATTCAGTGTCAGGACAGGCTGCACTGTGCCCGTGCACGCCTGTAACATGTTTATGACACTCCTGAGAGGCAGAAAAACATATGGAAAAAGTGTTCAAAAAAGGCTTTTGCAACACAGCTTAACTAGGAACAATCATCCTTTTTCCACGCTTTGATGGTAAGTGGTTGTTAACTACATCCACCTTTGGGAAAGTTACATTATCAGCTGTCTGATGGGTTTTTGGACAATTTATTTATTTTATGTGGTGGAACTCTGGAGCATCCACTATTTTCCAGCTTCAGCTCAATTCAAACACCCTTATAAATATCTGGATTTCCACACTTTTCTTTCACGTCTTTTCATATTTGTTTTGTAAAAGTTGTATTCACCACTCTCTCCATCCATATATGGATTTGTCTGTCCATCCATCCATCCATCCATAAAAATATCTGCCTGTCATTCAAAGTAAACTTTATTTATTATACTTTACAAAACAGACTAAAAATGACTAAAAACCCTGGAAATCTTGGTCTAAAAAATATAGAATTTTGACATCAAAAGACTTCTAAAAGTACATCTGATCCCAGAGGCAACGCATTGTGTGATTTTTAATTGCTTCATGTGTAATTCTTACAGTCACACAAGCTAATGTATTTGGTTAAACACCTGCAAAAAGATGGAAGAAACAAAAGCAAAGCCATGGAATCAACTTTGAAGTTTGACCTGCAGTTGACATATGAACATGGAGCTTTTGTCCCAATAGGTCCTCTAACAGTCATGCGAACTAAAGCTCATTTTATATTAAGATTTACTGCCTCATCTGATTTGTGCCCTGTTTACCCTTCATCTCTCCTCACACGTTGCTCCATTATGCAACATGCCAATGATCTCGCTGAACTCACTTCATCTCTGGAACCGTCCGTGCTCATGTTCGCAATCCTTTCAAGCAAAACTCAATAGACAATGAAATATTGTGCAGATCTGATTGAAAACAGACCCCCATCATGTGAGCTGGGCAATCTCTCAGACTTATGTCATTCCGCCTTTAAAATAGAACGTTTGAAACTTCACGGTAATTTGATTAAAATGGATTGACAGCCCTGTGAGTTACTGTCAGTGTGCCAGTGGGAAAAGAGTGTTTCTGATTTCTCTCGAGGAGAATCCTTCACCTCCTCAGCAGTCCCTTTTAATACGAGGGCAGCGCCTTTCATCCGCTCTTTTGAGCGAGGCTCTTAATGCATTGCAGATTCTTTGGGCTCTGACAGTCTTTTACCATCATCCTTTTAAAGGATGTCTGCAATGCATTTCAATTAATCTCATGTGAAACCAAACTCATTTCTGTCCTTTTTTGTTAAGAAATTCAACATTGTACTTAACTCCGTGATCATGATGTAAAACTATTACAAGTTATGTACCACATTTTATTTGCGTCAGCTAACTATAGATTTTATACACTTAACAAGATGAGAAAACATGTATATAAAGTATGTCTACTACTTCAGTTTGTTGAGATACTAAAAAAAGAAATCTGTGAACCACGCCGTTACAAAGAAATGCAAAGCCAAAATAAAACCTCAGCAATGACAAAAAACATCTTTAGCACTTTCATGTTCATTTTCTGGCTGACAGTGAGATAAGAAGATTAATACCACTGTCACTTTGTGTTATATTTATGAAGATGTGAAGATAGAAGTCACTCCTAAAAGTTTGGGTGCCTGGCCAAGAATAAGACTTGAACGTGAACTCTCTTAACTTGTAATATTTAATACAAGGAGAAAAATATAATTGCTTTACAAATTACCTCGAAGGTATTTTTAATTATCTACATTTATTCACTGATAAAGTCAGGTTTACTGTTACATTTTAGTAGGAGCTATATGAAGAAGAGACAGTGGAAATTGTGATTACTGTGTTGTACCCTCCAACTGTGTTGCAAACTGTCTGACCAAACACATTTTGTCTCTGGGCAAGTTCCCGGTATTAAGGTAAACAAAGGTTGTGAAAAAGGTTTATAACCACAAACATTTTCCATCATACTGTTCCTACGATGCAAAGTTCTTTTAATGACCGGAGCTTTCTCACAGCTGTATGTAGCACAGACCAAGGCAGCGATGCTGCTCCATCACCTATTGCTGCGCACCTTCAAACATGAAGGTAATCTCAGAAGAGAGCATTTCTGTTTTACTCATCAGGAACAAGCTGCAGTTGTTCCCCTAAATCCTAATTTCTGGTAAAAAAAAAAAAAAAGAATCTACAATCTTAAAATAACAAGGAGCACAGACATTACCACCAAACCTCATGGATATTATTAGTCAATTAAGAGTCTTAACCCAAAGCCAGTTTCAGAACATTTCACGTTCTTTTTAGCTTTTTTGTGTTCACATTTAGCTTATGCTCTTCCCAATGAGCTTCTTGAGTAGATTGAAACTTGAGCTTCAGGTTGGTTTCTTTCTAATCCAATATGTGGATTTGCCACTTTATCTTAAGGTTCATCATAAGGCCTTTCAAAAATATGAATGCCCTTTGAACCTTTCTAGATTCTGCCAGATTACACTGAATGTCACACGAACGGGAATAAAAATCATGTCAGATATACTGTATATATATATATATATATATATATATATATATATACTCGTACTCGTCGTCTTCCGCTTATCCGGGACCGGGTCGCGGGGGCAGCAGACTCAGCAGGGACGCCCAGACGTCCCTCTCTCCAGACACCTCCTCCAGTTCCTCTAGGGGGAGCCCAAGGGAGCTCCAGCGTGTCCTGGGCCGTCCCCTGGGCCTCCCCCCGGTGGGACGTGCCTGGAACACCTCCCGAGGAAGGCGTCCAGGAGGCATCCGGCATAGATGCCCGAGCCACCTCAACTGGCTCCTCTCGATGTGGAGAAGCAGCGGCTCTACTCCGAGCCCCTCCCGGATGACCGAGCTCCTCACCCTATCTCTAAGGGAGTGCCCGGCCATCCTACGGAGGAAGCTCATTTCAGCCGCTTGTATCTGGGATCTCGTTCTTTCCAAAGTTCTGACCCAAAGTTCATGGCCATAGGTGAGGGTAGGAACGTAGACCGACCGGTAAATTGAGAGCTTTGCTTTTTGGCTCAGCTCTCTCTTCACCACAACGGACCGGCACAGCGCCCCCATTACTGTGGCAGCCGCACCGATCCGTCTGTCAATCTCCCGCTCCATTCTTCCTTCACTCGTGAACAAGACCCCGAGATACTTAAACTCCTCCACTTGAGGCAGGAACTCCCCTCCAACCTGAAGAGGACAAGCCACCCTTTTCCGGTCGAGAACCATGGCCTCGGACTTGGAGGAGCTGATCTTCATCCCAGCCGCTTCACACTCGGCTGCGAACCGCCACAGCGCATGTTGCAGGTCTTGGCTAGATGGGGCCAGCAGGACCACGTCATCCGCAAAAAGAAGAGACAAAATCCTCTGGTCCCCAAACCAGACCCCCTCCGGCCCTTGGCTGCGTCTAGAAATCCTGTCCATAAAAGTTATGAACAGGACCAGTGACAAAGGGCAGCCCTGCCGGAGTCCAACATGCACCGGGAACAGGTCCGACTTAGTGCCGGCAATGCGGACCAAACTCCTGCTCCGCTCGTACAGGGACCGGATGGCCCCTAGTAAAGGGCCCCCGATTCCATACTCCTGGAGCACCCCCCACAGGGCATCACGAGGGACACAGTCAAATGCCTTCTCCATATATATATATATATATATATATATATATATGCAGTACTGTGCAGGTGTGTAAAAATGGTGTAAACAAAGAATACTTTCAAAAATAAATCAACAAAATGCAGTGAATGAACAGAAGATAAATCTAAATCAAATCAATATTTGGTTTGACCACCCTTAGATAGATAGATAGATAGATAGATAGATAGATAGATAGATAGATAGATAGATAGATAGATAGATAGATAGATAGATAGATAGATAGATAGATAGATAGATAGATAGATAGATAGATAGATAGATAGATAGATAGATAGATAGATAGATAGATAGATAGATATCCAAATATAAATTAAAAAGTGTGATGTATGCTCGCATTCAGTCCCCATAAATCAACAATTTGAACCATATTTCACTGTGAATATACTGTAAACTGCTCACAACGTTTTTCCAACATTGTGAGATTTTGCCACTTTTGCCAACTGGCCTAACTAAACTTAGGTCTGGACTTTGACTGGACCATTACAGAAAATGCTCTTCCGGAATCTTTAGTGAGATTGTCCTGCTTGAAGATGGAACGTAATCCCTGTCTCAAGTCTTTTGAGATTTTCCCCAAAGATTCACTGTATCTGGCTCCATCCCTATTCCCATCAACACTGAGTTGAGCAGCTTCCATGTCCACACTAAAGGGAGGTATCCCCAAATTATAATGCTGCCACCACCATAGTTCACAGTGGGGTTGGTTTGTTCATGATCATTGTTTTCCATGGACAAAAAGCTTTCATCAGACAAGAGCACCTTCTTCCACATTTGCTGTATCTTCTATATGGCTTGAAGCAGACTGCAAACAGGACTTTTGTGGCTTTATTTATTTTTTTGCCACTTTGGTTCACATGATTATTTTCTTTACTCAGTGCACTGATCTTTGCACATCAGATTTTTCAAGCCATAGATGTACACAAAGCACATTTAGCATTTTGCAAAGATTCCTCTACATGCCATACTTGGCATTCATTGGCTTTCCTTTTTATCCTTTTCTGACCAACTGTTTTTATTGAGTTTGAACATCAGATGTTGTACATTAATTAAAGTGATACACAGAAAAGTTTGTATGTTTCTTTTCTAGCATTTTGCAGATTTTTCAATTTCTGCAAAGGAATGCCTCAAGAAGAGCAGTCTTTATGTAGCGTTAATAAAGACGATGGGATTTCTATAACTCATACTATACATTAAGTCTGCAACTGATGCACATTAGAAGCTTGGATGAAGCTCTGTGCTACTTCCCTTTATAATTAGCAGTATGAATCATCAATGTTTTCAAATAGGAAATTAAGGTCACACCTGTTTGCTTTTGATTAATGTAATCTAATAGTGTTTGTCTTATTTATGATCTTGATGAAGAACAGACCCTATTTGATGATCAATTAGCTCAGATATGGGGATCATATCAAATGTTTTTTCTTCAGTACGTTTTTCTCTATACGAACCCATTATGTATGCTTTCCAAAGCATCAACTATTCCTTTAATCAGCATACTGTATTTAATGCAATATTTCACCACGACCCTCCTATTTGCAGTTTTAAACCTTTTATACAGGCTTTCATGTTCGCATAACTAAATCAAAATTTGCTGCAGGATACAATGCTGTGAGCTTCATTAACCTGATTAGTATTACCGGATCAAGAGCAGGAAGCAAAAATGGACTAAGATGATACAAAAGCACCAGCTCCTATTGAGGAACAACTTGTTGTGTTCTTTAAATTGCTCAGCAGTCCTTCAGCCTCTCCATGTGATGTGCAGGCCGCCGCTGCCTGCAAACAATAGCACTCTAGCTCTTATTAACACGGGATAGATTTGTGTCAAGCACAGCCTCTCTGCAGACTAAACCGCTCTTTGCTGCAGTTAAAAGACGGCAAATATTGTGCAATTGTTCACCGGCAGAGACTTCAGGATGACTATAAACGACACACCTTCAATTAACTGATCCTCTGCCAGGGTGAAACTTTTATCTTGTCGTGGCGGAAACCTGACAGGACTCCTTTGAACAGGTGTCCAATAGACCTCTTTTTTTCCCTCATGGTTTATTTCTCTCATTTTTTCAAAGTATGCAAAAATATTATGTACCTCTCCAATTCTTTCGCCTTTACTTTTCAAATAAAAAAGAAATAATGTCAGCCTCTGGAACTGATTATGGACGAAATATTTTTAGGATAAGAAAGTACCTTAAATTTGATCCTTTACGAGAAAACATTTTCACGCTGAGTGCAACTGTTTTTCAAGAGAGGAGGGGTAATATTTCTTTAGAAAGATGACATTGCTGCATCCCGATCCAATTTCAATGAACATAAAGTTTCTTCCAAGAGTAGCGTCACTGGATAAATATCCAGTGACTTTCCTCTTTTGAAGCCTTGCCAGCCCATGGAGGAACTGTTTTTAATTGACTGACTGTCCACATGGTTGGAATATTATTCCCAGGGAGTGCCACGGGCAGCCCCCATCTCATCAGAAGCTGCTGTTGGTTGAACATCTCAGATCTGGGGCCAGTAATTGAATAAATGGGCTTTTGATTGATGTTTAGAGGAAGTCCCATTCCCATTTAAATATTCATGGGTCTATAGCCTGCAGGGATGAGACGGGAATCCAGAGCCAACCTGTGCACAACAATGTGCCTCAGAGTTTCGCCTGTCTGCTTCTCATTACAGTAAGTACGCCTTCAGAGCTACCATCCTTGTGTGCATTCCTGCACTTTGCTCCAGACTATTTGATCTGTTACGAGAAGCCTCAAAATATGTAATTAACAGACACATTTCCTGTCATTACATTATTTTGATGCATAAAAATTGTCAGAGACATAAATGACATTGTATTATATTGAGTTTCACTTTTCTTTTTCCTGCATGGACTGAAAGTGCCAAAAATATTGTTTGCAACAGAAATATTACTTCTAGCATGCAAACATGTCCCCCATGAAATGTTGTCATGGATCCTGTTAGTTGTGCCAAAAATATTCCGAAAGCAGATGCGAGAAAGCAACATTATCTATGATTTAATATCAGGCCGGAAACAATTCCCCAACCAATATAGTACAAAACAAATGTCAAGTATTTTTAACCAATTTCACCCCAAATCAGCATTTGATGGTACCTCCAGTTTAATTTGTCCCTTTTACAATTCGCACCCACACGTTAACATCACCAGTTATGAAGCCATTTTTATGCATGTACTTAACAATTACATATCAGTTTATTTCTTTAAGTAGTAAAGTATTTTGCTGAATTATTGATATAGATAATACTAAAATACATAAATTATGTATATTATTTTCCCATAATTATATTTTCTTACATTGGGTGTTGGTACAAAACATCTAATGCCAGATTGGTTTTCCTACCCTCGAAAAACTCCAGTACAAAACAACCAAAATTGCAAAAGTACAAATTGTTGAAGAAGTGAAATGACTGGCCGCCTTGATGGCATTCAAGGCATGAACTACTAGGAGTGTAAGGATTTTGTGGCACAGGTTTTTCAATGTTCAAACGACGTGTTTCTTGTCACAGTGCAACATGCACTCGCTGTCCAGTTACTTAAGGGAAAGGTATTATTATGATCCCCCGATTTTAAGCTGTATGCTAGAGATGTGAACTCTAGCTTCTTTTAGAGAACCATTTCTTTATACTCGGCTTACTTAAAAGAGCCAGCTCTTTTGGCTCCAAACAGCTCTTAATACTTTTGTTGCTTAAAGTAATTTATGGCCCACAATAACATAAAAATCCCTGCTAAATTAACAATAAATTTGAAATGCAGTAACACTAAGACAACAAGAAACATAGTCATTTTCAGTATGAATCCAGTGTTTCATAAACCTTCCTACAATCAGTCCACAATTATATTAACAGTGAACACCATCCTAAGCAGCAACATTGAACAGATCCGATTAATTGCAACAGCAGCCTTGCTCATGGTGTTGCATTGCTGGACACACCCATTGCCAAATTTTAGGGAACATTTTAGGGACTCGGCGGTGTGAGACTGTAACATAATCCCGAACAGTCAGAGGGAAATTGTAACATTCCTACATATTTAATAAATAAACCCATATGGAAGCATAAACAAATAGAGCAGCAGCGGCAACTCGTCTCCTCAAAACCTGTTAATGATCCATGAGGCTTATGCGTCACTCAAAGTAAAATAAAACACAACGTGTTTATATACTCCTTTTGCCACAGATGAGTACAAACAAATATCGATGATTAAATGTCTATTACAATGAGCTTTAGTATATGTTCAGTTCCAATGCCATATTTGTTTTGTTGAACAAAAAAAGTCAACAAAATTTTAACTGATTAGCAAGATACAATTTTTAAGCCCTGGAAATATGACAGCTGTCTAACTGTTAGATGCTAACACTAAGGTTAGCATCTGCTTTGTAGCTTCTTATTGCTGCACTAAACTAAAGGGCAATTTCACACTTTTTGCAGATTTGGAAGAGTCTGAACTGGATAATGGCACTGAACAATATTTTTAATGAGATTAAGTGTAAGGTATATGAGGGTTTAAAGTGTAAGGTTTATGAAAACTTTTATTCTGTTTGTGGAAACACAAAAATGGTGAATTAACAATGCTTTTATTTTCATTTGACCCTCAGAACACAATATATTTACCAGTCCAACATTGTCTAGAAAATATTCTAACCTAATTATAATTTCTTTAATGCACAGATTTTGAAATGTGAAATATTTACTCTATTTCTGAAAAAGGGGGATGTTTAGTTTCTATGAAAAAATGGCTAAAATCTCATCTAATTTCATTCTCGTGAACCCAATATCATGGCTGGAAGCATTGTCACTCCTCTGTTAACAGTTCGTTTTTAAAAGCACTCTGATCACAAAATGTAAACTAAGGTGGACAATGGCATAAGCTAAACAGAAGGGATTAAAGATGTAAAAAAATAAGATCAAGCAGAATTGTCCATCAGGTCAAAAGTGAATAACCTGCAGATGTCTTTTCATTCTAAGGTTTTCAAGATGAAGAAAAAAAAAAGTGTTAAAATTCCAGACTTCATCCTCCATATTTAAAAACAACCATCCTGAATATGTGAGTCATTAGAGGTGGCGAAAGCTTCCAATAAACCATGAAAGCAGTTCCAGGCAAACACCTCCTGACTAGAGTAAGAAGGATGCCTCATTAGCTTTGTAAAAACCTCTGCACCTTGTCAGGTGTGAAAATCCTGGCTGCCATGAACAATTTTAATTGCTCATTTGACCCAAGGTCTCGTTTGATTGTCAGCTTACTGCATGTAAAACTCCAGCAGCAGCCTTGGAAGATAGAGAAACCAAATAAAAAAGGCTCCTGGAAGTAAAACTGTGCTACTTTTAAGCCTGCAAACACAATCTTAGTTTAGAGTGACCGGGAGGACGGATCTTTGGGTAAACAAACAGTCTTGAATTGCCCGTAGAAATGTTTTCCCACACAGAATATAACCTTTCCTTCCTACAAACACATTTTTTGAAGGAGGCTTTAATTAAAGGAATGTGAGAATTTGTTTGCGAAGTACTAAAAAGCAGAAGAACAGTACAAACTTGGTCATAAAAACCCCAAGAATCAAACAGAAGCCTGTTAAATAAACATCTTATATTTCTGTCAGCAAAGTTAATGTAATTATGCACAGTTTGTCTTTCTATCAGTAAGGTTTGTGAAGACAAATTTAAGGTTTGACTATGGGCAACAAAAAGATCCACACATAAGCAATTGTGGAGCTTTTTTATTTCTCTGATTTCTGTGTCTCCAAGAGTTATTTCTTTTGTAATTAAACTCAAATGATGCCCTGAAAACCTGCTTATATAAAACATGGCCCTCTCAGTTTCAAGCAGTTGCTTAGATGACAAGTTAGCTCAGAGAAACATGTCAGTTGATTGTCAGCAGCAGCTTTGAAGTGGGAGACAAAGTGGTATGTGAAGGCTAATATCCCCAGGGTACCATTTAGTATTTGGGAAAAATAAACATTTCCCAAGCTCAGTCTTGTGCGACTGATTCTACTCATATAGTTCTGGCAGCAGAGTCCGCTCTCCAGTGTAATTAAACTGATAGGTACTCACAGTTGTTCTGTGAGGAGTAGCGATGATTTAATTAATCAGTTACATAAACGTCAGGGAACATTAATAAATACACTGCAGATAATATAAATAACAAAACACACAGAATATGTTCCATGTGCAATTTAACCCTAAAATGAAATTTTGATGTGTTTCTTGCACACTTTTGATCCAACCTTGTGTTTTTCTTCAAGATGATAAATAGATAATCAAGCATTCAACTTCCCAAAGACTTTCAGTGCTAATGATTATGTTCTAAAGTCTGAGGTACATTGTAAGAAAATAAACTAAACAAATTAGATATTTCCATTTGACTTTTGATTAAATTACATTTTATCCTGTGTGTTTACACTCCACGGTCCAAGAAGCCCACAGTAATGGATTTTGAAAACGTGCTGGTTCAGTGAGGGCTTTTTTTAAAACCAAACTTTCTTATCCTCTAACACTGATCAGGTCTTCAACTACCTTAAAAGTATCAAGTGCCTCTGGAAATTATTAATAACCAAAGAACAAATAAAAAAAGAGCAACTAAAGTGAGACTAAAGGTGAAATCAGAAGGTTCTGCATGCTTGTCCTTGTCTCTTGCTGTATAAAGTAAACAATGTAAGAAATATGCATCAATTCATCTTAAGAACAGTGAAAAAAAAAAATCATTTCTAATTTTTAGTGGATTAAACTCAATTTGATGACCAGTGTGTGGAGAAGTGAAACTAAATTATTTCCATCATTCACTAAACCCTGGTATTGACATTTATTGAGAAAAAAGAACATCTAAGTAAATTGTTAGTAAAGATTTTATAGGTATAAAAGTTAGTGATCATTCATATTTGTAGGTTTTTCTTTGCAAATATTGTAAAATGATGGCAGCCAAATAAATATACATTGTCACTCAAGTGAGTTCTGTGTCTTTCCCGGGCTCTCCTAGTGGGACATGCACGGAAAACCTGGTCTGATACCTGAACCCCCTCAGCTGGATCCTTTCAATGTGCAGAAGCAGCGGCTACTTTGAGCTCTCTCCTGATGAAGGAGGCTCTCACTGAGGCTCGAAGACTAAGTCCAACCACCCTCTGAAGGATGTTCATTTCATCCGCTTGTATCCGGGATCTCGTTCTTCCGATCATGATCCATTTCATGACCTTAGGTGAGTGTTGGAATATAGATGGATGAGTAAATGAAGAGTTTTGTTTTTTGGCTCAGCTTTTACTTCACAACTAACTGGAGCAGCGCCCATATTACTGCAGACGAAGCTCCTATTTGTTTGTCCATCTCCCGCTCCATCCTACCATCACTTGTGAACAAGACACCATGATACTTAAACTCCACCGGCCCAGGAGCCAAAGCTTGACCACCAGGCACTTGCCTCCAGGAGGCCTGCCTCCATGAGGTGCCCCGGTCTCCCTAATCCAGGCGAAGTTCACCTCTTTTTGTAGTCATCCAAATGATCAGTATCTTTGAATTGCTGTTGATTCCTGATCCTCCTTTTTTTCAATCTGGGGTGTGAATTTTGCTAATTTCTTTGGGTACAAAACAGTTTTAGGTTGAAATGAACAGGCAGATTCTTGTTTCTTTAATGGCAGAGGCTCCCAGGTTATTCCCATGTTTTGTCTGTACAGATCTGCCAGGCCTTGCAGAAGAAAACAGATTTCTTAGCAAACAACATCTTTGGAGATACATACTCTGAGGCCACATGTTTAAAATATCTGCATCCTTTAATGACTTAAGAATACAGTATATTTGACTATGACTAAGGTCAATATGATTGTTAATCCTACACATAACAGTGGGAAAAACCTAGTTGTGTTTCATAAACATTTATGCTACAATATCAACAATTAAGTAAAACAGGCTGCCAGCTAGCTGATTTAAAAACTTTAAACAGCTGTAAATAGGTAAATAGTGAACATCTACAGTACAGACCAAAAGTTTGGACACACCTCATTCAAAGAGTTGTCTTTATTTTCATGACTATGAATATTGTAGCTTCACACTGAAGGCATCAAAACTATGAATTAACACATGCAGAATTATATACTGAACAAAAAAGTGTGAAACAACTGAAAATATGTCTTATATTCTAGGTTCTTCAAAGTAGCCACCTTTTGCTTTGATTACTGCTCCACACACTCTTGGTATTCTGTTGATGAGCTTCAAGAGGTAGTCACCTGAAATGGTTTTCCAACAGTCTTGAAGGAGTTCCCAGAGATGCTTAGCACTTGTTGGCCCTTTTGCCTTCACTCTGCGGTCCAGCTCACCCCAAACCATCTCGATTGGGTTCAGGTCCGGTGACTGTGGAGGCCAGGTCATCTGGGGCAGCACCCCATCACTCTCATTCTTGGTCAAATAGCCCTTACACAGCCTGGAGGTGTGTTTGGGGTCATTGTCCTGTTGAAAAATAAATGATGGTCCAACTAAACGCAAACCGAATGGAATAGCATGCTGCTGCAAGATGCTGTGGTAGCCATGCTGGTTCAGTATGCCTTCAATTTTGAATAAATCTCAAACAATGTCACCAGCAAAGCACCCCCACGCCATCACACCTCCTCCTCCATGCTTCACGGTGGGAACCAGGCATGTACAGGTCCTTCTCAAAATATTAGCATATTGTGATAAAGTTAATTATTTTCCATAATGTCATGATGAAAATTTAACATTCATATATTTTAGATTCATTGCACACTAACTGAAATATTTCAGGTCTTTTATTGTCTTAATACAGATGATTTTGGCATACAGCTCATGAAAACCCAAAATTCCTATCTCACAAAATTAGCATATCATTAAAAGGGTCTCTAAACGAGCTATGAACCTAATCATCTGAATCAACGAGTTAACTCTAAACACCTGCAAAAGATTCCTGAGGCCTTTAAAACTCCCAGCCTGGTTCATCACTCAAAACCCCAATCATGGGTAAGACTGCCAACCAGACTGCTGTCCAGAAGGCCACTATTGACACCCTCAAGCAAGAGGGTAAGACACAGAAAGAAATTTCTGAACGAATAGGCTGTTCCCAGAGTGCTGTATCAAGGCACCTCAGTGGGAAGTCTGTGGGAAGGAAAAAGTGTGGCAGAAAACGCTGCACAATGAGAAGAGGTGACCGGACCCTGAGGAAGATTGTGGAGAAGGGCCGATTCCAGACCTTGGGGGACCTGTGGAAGCAGTGGACTGAGTCTGGAGTAGAAACATCCAGAGCCACCGTGCACAGGCGTGTGCAGGAAATGGGCTACAGGTGGCGCATTCCCCAGACCTGGGCTACAGAGAAGCAGCACAGGACTGTTGCTCAGTGGTCCAAAGTACTTTTTTTGATGAAAGCAAATTCTCCATGTCATTCGGAAATCAAGGTGCCAGAGTCTGGAGGAAGACTGGGGAGAAGGAAATGCCAAAATGCCAGAAGTCCAGTGTCAAGTACCCACAGTCAGTGATGGTCTGGGGTGCCGTGTCAGCTGCTGGTGTTGGTCCACTGTGTTTTATCAAGGGCAGGGTCAATGCAGCTAGCTATCAGGAGATTTTGGAGCACTTCATGCTTCCATCTGCTGAAAAGCTTTATGGAGATGAAGATTTCATTTTTCAGCACGACCTGGCACCTGCTCACAGTGCCAAAACCACTGGTAAATGGTTTACTGACCATGGTATCACTGTGCTCAATTGGCCTGCCAACTCTCCTGACCTGAACCCCATAGAGAATCTGTGGGATATTGTGAAGAGAACGTTGAGAGACTCAAGACCCAACACTCTGGATGAGCTAAAGGCCGCTATTGAAGCATCCTGGGCCTCCATAAGACCTCAGCAGTGCCACAGGCTGATTGCCTCCATGCCACGACGCATTGAAGCAGTCATTTCTGCCAAAGGATTCCCGACCAAGTATTGAGTGCATAACTGTACATTATTTGAAGGTTGACGTTTTTTGTATTAAAAACACTTTTATTTTATTGGTCGGATGAAATTTTGTGAGATAGGAATTTTGGGTTTTCATGAGCTGTATGCCAAAATCATCCGTATTAAGACAATAAAAAGACCTGAAATATTTCAGTTAGTGTGCAATGAATCTAAAATATATGAATGTTAAATTTTCATCATTACATTATGGAAAATAATGAACTTTATCACAATATGCTAATATTTTGAGAAGGACCTGTACAACCAAACTCCCTGCAATCAGGGAAACTGGCTTCAGACCACTACAGTGGTCTAATTGGATTACTGTCAGTAATCCAATTATATATGATATCTTTACATTATCATGAGGAAAAGAGTGGGGGGACCAGTTAAACACCAAAGAACACTGAAGCAAAAAACCCCCACAATTTCCTACCTCACCAGAGAATTTCTCCGGACTAGGGGATGTGACGTCACAAAAATGGGGTGACTGAAAGGATTCCGGAAACGCAGAAGCGCCATCTGGAGGAGTGGTGAATGAAGTACCTAGCGTTTGTTGTAACATGGTGGTGATCTGTTCTATCTGTAGGTTGGTTTTACGTATCTGTTCTGTAAGGGAACAAAGAGAGGAATCATGAAATTGGATCTGGTTAGCCCGTTCAGAGAGAGTCCTCCTGAGTGCTTCTGCTGGGTCTTGTTGGCGAGAGTGTTCTGTCATTATGTTCGAAAATAGCTCAGACCCACATACAGAGAACACTCAGGAGGAGGAAGTAAAATAAAGGTTGTTTATTGAAGATATAGTCAGGAACGGAACGGACGAAATATCTCACTGTAAGGAGAGAAGTGAAGAGAATGGATGAGTACGGGTAAAGGAGGGAAAAACAAAACCAAGAGCAAATAGTTATTTTGATACAGAGATTGGCTTACTGAGTTATGATGGTCAGGTCGCCAGGGGGAAGGAGATTCAGGATCCAGGTCTTAAGCAAGTATATCCGTAAAGAGTTCACTTGGTGTTGTTCTGTGGACCTAAGATTACCGTAAACAAGTTCGATGTGCGGTGGCTTACGTTGGAGGGTGGACAGGGTATGCTTGTGGGTTGGCTCAGGAGATGAAGAGGACAGGAAGCTGCCAGCTTGATGCAAATCCAAACGAAGGTAGATCACAGGATTGGAATCCTTAGAACGAAGACAGGCTTGATCTTCCAGAGTAACTTTCAGAAACACAGTCCAAAAAACTTAGTGACATAGATCCAAAGCTTAGGCTTTTAAAATCTGCAGAGGAGCAAAAAACAAAGTTAAACGAGGTTGAAGAATGAATAGCATAGCCTCAGAGTGTGGCTCGAGATTGTACCACTGTGGCAAAACACTCTCGCATTGAAGTGCTGGCAGCCTCCCGCTTAGGTACTCCTCCTGGCAATCAGTGGAATAAGTCGCACCTGTCACCCAGCACACCTGAGAACTCCAGCACCACCTGAGAATGAGCACATGTAGCAAGCACAAAAACAAAAACACAAACCCAGATCCTGACAGTTACCAACATCATTCATGCTACTGAATAAATGAAAAGTCGAGCTCACCACATTATTCACCTCTAAATGTGAAGTTATCGTGGATTATTTTAAGGCTTTTTCTAAATTTCTAAAATAGGAGCATTCACATAAGAGAAACTATCGGCAAGAAATAGAGTTTTTTTCTGATCTATAAGTTCCTTCAAGGATATTTTTGAGATGCTTGAAGAAAAGTAGTTCTCGTGGGTGAAAGTTTACATCTGTTGTGGTCAGGAACTGAACAGCTCCAAGCTTTGAGTGGATATTTTTTACTTCAGGAAAACTGGTAAATTCTTGTTTAATAATCAGCTTGCAGCAACAGGGGGGGGAGGGGGAGTGTCACTCTAAACCCCAGAGAAAACCTTGCAATGTTGCTGATATTTAGATAAAAAAGGCTTTAGTCATATCAACTGTATGTAATTGCAAAGGTTTCAAAACCTTAACACAGCTATAAAACCTAAAACCAGCCCATGCCTAATGTTATGGTATTTAGTGTCAGATGTATGCAAACCTGACCATGTTACATACCTGCCCAAATAGGTTTTGCATAAAACAAAAGTACAATCCACCAGAAATAAAGGTAAACAAGAATTTCATTGTGGGCAAATGTCCTTTTTTAATCTTGACAGTAGGAAGCATTAGGCCAATTACAGTTTAAATGAAGACGGAAAAGTAAAAAGATAAAGAAGGACTGTAGATTCCCAGATAACCGACTCATCAAAGCTTACATGTGCTTTTTAATGACTAACTTTCTGCTTGGCATTTGCCCGAAGCTCCTTTTCAAGAAAAGGAAAATAAGAAAAATACTTGCTATGACTAAGCACATATTTTTTTAATCTCTCTCCAAAGCCCACACTTCAACCACTCATTACATCCCTGCTGAATGTCCTGATTTATTACTTCTCCGAATTTCACAATCTGGGTTTACAAATTGGTCTCCTCAAAAATGCACGAACATGGCTGAGAAGCCCCATATTAGTCGAAAATGCATTCCTGATGTTGCAACATGAGAGAGTGTGGGCACGATCATGTCACTGCACATTAAAGGAGATGCCATGTTTTGCGACCTGCAATACTGTTACTAATTTGGGGACACTTGATATGGTGCATTTTCTTGAAAGGCAGACAAACACTAAAAAGCCACATCTTTTCACATGCCATGTCTTTGTGGGACAATTTGCTGGGCTCAAGGTGACATGCATGCTTGGCTCTCTAGGTGAATTGGACAAGCATCTCTTCTAACAATAAAAAGGAACAGACAAAATATTCATAAAGAGGTTTAAATTGGCAAGTCGTCTATCTTTACATCTTGAGAACTAATCATTTCCTTCTGGATGTATTTACGAGGGTAAAGGGGTCCTTTCTGTCACTGCTGTACAATATACAAAAAAAGGCACATACAAAGTAGCCAATCTGAGTCTCTGACTTTGGACAAGGGTTTGTCTGAAATGACTGCATTTTCCTGGTTGATGGACCTGTTTTCTGAGGTGAATCAACACACATGCAGTTTAATAGAGCTGAAAATAAACTAAAATTACTGTTAGGCACTGAGACGATAACATCAATATATAAGACAATAAAAGTAATCCATTGCTTTTAGTGAATAGCTTCATGATTGGTCTCCACTCTACATTTTCTTTAGTTCCATATGAGAAATAATAACAGCAGTAAAATAATTATTTACTGCTGTGCACACCTATACAAGATTTGCGTCAAAGAAAAATATCTGCCCTCTGAGGCAGAGTTAAAGAAAAGTCCAAAGAAACTGAGAGGTGAGTTGAGTTCAGCTACTTTGTGTTTACAGCAGCATTCAGCAAAAAAGCTCTTTCTGACTTGAATGAATGGAGGTGCAATATGGGACAAAGTGTTTTGACATCAAGAAGCATGAAATCATCTCTTGAAAGACCTCTAAACACTGTTTTCTGTACCGGATGAAATATGGAGTTATAATTTCTAACAAAGACTCAGCATACGCCGACAACAAATTAACCAAATGGTTTTAATATTGTCGCTGTCTGTGATTTTATTGCATCTCTGTTTATAATTTATTTAAATATGAAGCAAATGTGTTAAATTTTGACATTTTTGCATAATCTTTTGGTGTATCTATAAAACATTTACATGTAATCTGCATCCCCAAATCCAAAATTACTTGATATGAATGCAATAAGTTACAAAGTATGGAAACACACATTTAATTCACAGTGTAACATACTTAACATATCTGGGGTCTCTTTTACAAAACATTGTGTAGGATCGATACTAAAAGTGTATGTACGCCCAAAAGCCAAAAAAGAAAATTCAGATTTTCAAAACAACGTGCACGCACACCAGCAAAAAGTTTTCCCTTTATAAATCAGCTGCACCTCAAAGTTTGCGTACAAGGTTCCGCCTCATGTTCTGCCCTCTACACACCCACATTCGTACATAAATGGTAAATGCAAAGCACCCCATGAAGATCAATGAGTATTTAAATGAGCCTGCTGACCAATGTTATTTCATGGTTAAAAATGGCAACCACCAAGAAAAGAAAAAAGAAACGCAATTTCACCAATGCAGAAATCGAGGTGTTGGCAAGTGAGATGGAAAGTCAAAAGAATATTTTCTGGATGTGTTATCCCAGACCTATGGACAATTTTACAGAATTATGTTGTTCTTAAAAGTGGCTTAACACAGAGTTGAAATTAAACACATAGCTGTCGGCTAATACGTGCTGGTGTGACTGGTTAACACCTGTAATTGAACAGGGATGGCGTGGTTCCAGGAGGTCAGTCTCTCCAATACTGGACCCAGATCAGCACATAGATCCAAGAGCAACACCTAGGGAGTCTAAATTGGCATATTAGACAGTTAGCATCATACGCCAATGCATCCATCACGCAGCATTACTCTCAAGTGTCACCACGGTATTTAAATGTTTACAGCACTCAGTGTTATGGCCTCACACCTCACAATTTCTTCTGTGTTAATCTGAGGTACACATCACCCTCAGGGAGGGGAAAATGATGGTAGAGAAAACTTTGTTTTAAGATTTAAGTCGGCCTATAGGCCATTTTATATTTATGTAAAAGGTCCTTATGTATAGTTACGGCTCACCAGCACAAGCATTAATAACACTGCAGTTTTGAATGCTTATGATAACGTTGAACTATGATTAAAGTTTGGTATGGAGTGATATTGAATGTCTGAGAGGAATCATGACTTCAATTCCCCACCTCACCAGCTGCATTGCCACTTTCCCGTCTCCAAAACGACCTATGCATAGGTCAGAGTTTGCGTGAGGGATCGCACATTCTCCTGTCACAGGTGTTTCACAGAAGGAAACAGGACGTGAAGCATGGGCAAAAGTATAGGCGTGGAGCAGGCAGGCAAACAGTAGAATCCAGAAATAAACTATGAGCAGCAGGGGGCTATATACAGGGGAAGAGAGAGGCATGGCAAACACAGGTGAAGGTAGATCCTGGGACTAAACAAACATACAGAACACAAAATAAAGAAGGGAAAATAAACTACAATCTACATGGAATAAACTAAAAAACGAAGCAAATAATAAATAAGAGAACATCTAACTGATGATAAACACTCGTACTCGTACTCGTCATCTTCCGCTTATCCGGGACCGGGTCGCGGGGGCAGCAGACTCAGGAGAGACGCCCAGACGTCCCTCTCCCCAGACACCTCCTCCAGCTCCTCCGGGGGGAGCCCAAGGCGTTCCCAGGCCAGCCGAGAGACATAGTCCCTCCAGCGTGTTCTGGGCCGTCCCCTGGGCCTCCTCCCAGTGGGACGTGCCTGGAACACCTCCCGAGGAAGGCGTCCAGGAGGCATCCGGCATAGATGCCCGAGCCACCTCAACTGGCTCCTCTCGATGTGGAGGAGCAGCGGCTCTACTCCGAGCCCCTCCCGGATGGCTGAGCTCCTCACCCTATCTCTAAGGGAGTGTCCAGCCACCCTACGGAGGAAGCTCATTTCAGCCGCTTGTATCCGGGATCTTGTTCTTTCAGTCATGACCCAAAGTTCATGGCTATAGGTGAGGGTAGGAACGTAGACCAACCGGTAAATTGAGAGCTTTGCTTTTCGGCTCAGCTCTCTCTTCACCACAACAGACCGGCACAGTGCCCCCATTACTGCGGCAGCCGCACCGATCCGTCTGTCGATCTCCCGCTCCATTTATCCCTCACTCGTGAACAAGACCCCGAGATACTTAAACTCCTCCACTTGAGGCAGGAAATCCCCTCCAACCTGAAGAGGACAAGCCACCATTTTCCGGTCGAGTACCATGGCCTCGGACTTGGAGGAGCTGATCTTCATCCCAGCCGCTTCACACTCGGCTGCGAACCGCCCCAGCGCATGCTGTAGGTCTTGGCTAGAGGGGGCCAGCAAGACCACGTCATCTGCAAAAAGAAGAGACAAAATCCACTGGTCCCCAAACCAGACCCCCTCCGGCCCTTGGCTGCGTCTAGAAATCCTGTCCATAAAAGTTATGAACAGGACCGGTGAAAAGGGGCAGCCCTGCCGGAGTCCAACCTGCACCGGGAACAGGTCCGACTTAGTGCCTGCAATGCGGACCAAACTGCTGCTCCGCTCGTACAGGGACCAGATGGCCCCTAATAAAAGGCCCCCGATTCCATACTCCTGGAGCACCCCCCACAGGGCATCACGAGGGACACAGTCGAATGCCTTCTCCAGGTCAACAAAACACATGTGAACCGGTTGGGCAAACTCCCATGAATCCTCGAGCACCCTGTAGAGGGTATAGAGCTGGTCCAGTGTTCCGCGGCCAGGTGAGCCCGACTATTTCTAGTCGATATCTCTCGACCTCCCGCTCAAGCTCAGGCTCCTTCCCCCCCAGCGAGGTGACATTCCACGTCCCTAGAGCCAGCCTAAACATCCGGAGATCGGGCCGCTGAGGTCTCCACCTTTGTCCGCCACCCAATCCTCTTTGCCCGGTCCCTCACGGTTCCCCCTGAAGGTGGTGGGCAACCCGGCCACCAGGCGCTCTCCAGCACGTCCCGACCCCAGGGCTGGCTCCAGGGTGGGACCCCGGCTCCGCCGTACCGGGCGACGTCACGTGCCTCGATGTTTTCGTCCTCATGAGGGATTCTTCAACCGCTCTTTGTCTGACCCCTGACCTAGAGCCTGTTTGCCATGGGAGACCCTACCAGGGGCATTTAGGACCCAGACAACATAGCCTCTAGGATCATTTGAGCACTCAAACCCCTCCACCATGTTAAGGTGGCGGTTCAAGGAGGAGATGATAAACACTGAACATAACAAAAATAAGAAACAATAATGGAAAAAAACAAAACAAATCTAGCACTCAAGAATCATGACAACTAAATGTCAACAGCCTTTGAGAAAAATCACCAGGAGCTACTACTTGATGTAAGGTGAAATTTATTATTAATGTCATTAATATATTTTAAGGGTATTTAGAGACAAGAAGCATAAATCACAAACAGTACTAACACAAACATAAAGTCAAGGAGGGTTGGAGTTCTGAAGTCACCTCATCCATCTTTATCAAATGGTACGATAACATATACAAATTTTCAACTCAAAAATATTATGGTATGTATTTAAAAATGATCCACTTCAGAATCACATAGTTAAATAGAGCAACACAAAAGTTGTAATTAAAAAGCCACAATATGCTGGAGGTGACTGTCTATGACCTTAAAGAGGAATAATGTCATACCCTGGGGATGATTTGACACAAGAAGTAAATATGGGCAGATGTCTCAGCTTCTGAAAACACATAAAAACACACCAGTGACATAAAGATGTAAAAAACAATAAAGAACAATATGAAATACAGGTATGTGCACTACATAAGAAGAAAGACAAGGATCATCATGACATTGGTAAAAACTGTTCAGTGATCAACTAAATCAAAATGTACAATTTATTTTAGCCAGCTTTCCTGCAGTGTGCAGAATCAGGTGTCATATTATGGAGGTGTTCAGCAGGACCAATGTGCAAGCAGGAGCATTGAAGCCACTATTTAGTATTTATTAATGACACAACTGAACAGGTAAACTTACAGGAGACGTAAGAACACAAAACATGGGCAGCGTTACAGACATGGACCAGGTAAGGCATACAGGGGATGGCAAACAGTCATGGACATACTGGGCATAATAAACAGTAGGTTCCAGTGGCAAGCAATGAAAACCAGTGAGTTTAAATACAGAGGCAGGGTGGAGAACTGACCCATGAACTAGAAGGGCTAATCAGGAGACATGTGGAGCAGCTGGTGGCTGGGACAATGCAGAGCAACTGAAGGAGGGAGGCTAATAAACACAGATGAGTGGGAACACAAAGGAGTAACAGCAATATTAAAACACCAGAATAAACTATGAAACTAATCTAATAAAATTAACAGCAACTGAACAGGGAAGTGCAGAGAAACAGAGAAAGAGAGAGACACAAAACTCAAAACACAAACACCTAACCCTGGAGTTTTCTCATGCTTCACTCGCGAAGAGAAAGCTCCAGTTACACTTGTATCTTATAAAAGGACTTGAAACCTTAGGATGTAAAAGCATGACTTAAAATGTTTTAATCCAAAGCTTTTTAAAAGCCTTGTCTACCTTGGTATCAGTAACCTGCCATTAGATATTTAAAGCAATCAATTATATTGAGTGTAACCTTCTAATGGCAGCAAACCAATAGGCCAGCAGGAGTCCAGAAAATGTGCTGTACCATTCCCTCCAGCATTACCGCAGCAAGAGAAAGAACAACCTACTTTGCAGAATAAATTAAAAAAAAACTTTCAATGACTTTACATCAAAATTACACAAAGGCAGGTATTCAAAGCATAGGACACTGCAAGACAAAGGAGAAAACTAAAAAACACTTCACTGTGTGTCATCTGAGAAGGAGACCGTTTATGTGTTACCACAGGATTAGGAAAGGATGGATTTATGCCTCGGCATGGGTTCAAGTAATTCCATGTCAAATCCATGAACCAAATACATATATTTCATCCACCTTTTGTAAAGCGCCCTTTTCAAGTTGATGGATACGGTGAGACCACATGACGTGTGGAGGATTTTGTTCTTTCTTTTGTCACTGCCATGGCTTTGTTTCTCTCTGAGCTTTCCGAGTCTCTGAGGATCTCGCAGGCACATGTTTATTTATCAGGAGCCCATTTGTAATAGATCCATATTTCTAAGTCATTGCAAACCCTCAAAGTATTTATTTTATTTATTACAAAAACACAATGTTTATGAAAGATGATACAATGAGGAAATACGCTTGATGAAATGAAAAAAACAAAGGAAACATTAGGGTGTAATAATACCAGCAAAAGAGAGCACGACTTAGGAAGTATTTAGGGAGAAAAAAAGAACTTCAGGTCATTGTACATGTTACATTGATTAGTTCTCAATATGTTTTTTTCTTGGAGAAATTTCTCTGAGAATCAGTAGAAAGTCCAAAGCTTTACATCAACCTTCTTCTGGACAAACCTAGCTTTATGTGTCTCTGCAAGCTTGTTAAAAAGTAAAAGAAAATGTCAGTGAAGGGAAAGTGGATATATGCTATTCCCAGTGGAAGTGTCCAGACTTTAAGAGACAAATGTGCTCCATTCTTTCCCTCTAAATGGCTTTTGCAATTTATATATTTAATTAAATATGAACAGTTCACTAACAAACTGTGCCAGTGACCTGAAATGTAATAAAAATGTTCCTGAAATACAACTCAGAAGTAGTATAAAAGCGATTCTTGGTGCCTGTTTTGTGTCTGTGCTATTTTTAAAATGTGTTATTGCTACCTCTGAAGTGGTACCAAACCAAAGTTATGAACATGATTTACTGCATATTGTTCTTTTAAAAAAGTTTTCATGCCGCTTAAACCTTTTCACAATTTTTTTTATGTCACGACCACAAACCAGTGTATTTTATTGGGCTCCTGGGCTCTGGCGGGCCTTTGGATGTCTTGTGGCTCCAATCTCTTCTGTGTCTGCCTTTGGGTCCTGGGAGGCGTTTGGATTCAGGTGTTTACAGATACACATACATATCTTCTTTCTTCGCCTTGTTCTGCAGGTGTAGAAGCACACTTCTAGGGTGTTATCTTGTATTCTCCTTATCCTTCTTTCTCTCCTCTATTCTTCCCTTTTAACTCATGCCCCACCTCTCTCTCCGTCTTTCTTCTTTGTTTCCCTTTCATTTCCGTCTCTGTGTCCATTGCATTTGAAATAATCCCAAAGCAATGTCTAATAAAGTTTATATATTTATATCAAGCGGAGCATTATAGAGAAAGCCGTAATGCTCCACTTGTGAAAGTAAATCTGTTGGGCTTCTTACTGGCACTCAGATAACAATTCTGAGTGTTACTCTGCTGGACAGGACTCTGAAAAATAGGAGCAACAGAAAGCATTGTACAAAGTACAGTTTAAGTAAAATTATACACGGTTTTTAACGTATTTTAACAATGAAAACATTTAAGGTGTGGCATGAGTTTGCCTTCAGTCTTTTTTATTCTGACACTCTAAAAGAAATCTAGTACAACATACCGCCTTCAGAAGTCAGAGAACTAGAACTTGGAGAGTATTAGTGAACAAATCCAGGTCTTAAAAGGGGAGCAGCCAAGAGTCCCATAGTAACTTGTCATCATCTTGACCTGAAAAAGGTTTGGGAATTGCTGTTCACAGATGGTCTCCATCCAGTTTAACTAAGTCTGAGCTGTTTTGCAAAGAAGAAAGGGCAAAATGTCAGTATAAAGATGTGAAAGCTGGTAGAGACAAGCCAAAAAGAGTTGTGGTTATTCTAAATATTGCCTCAAGGTACATGAAATCAAATGCTCACCACTTTTTTGGATTTTTATTTGAAAACAAATTAGAATGCATGCAACATTTTTCTTAACCTTCCCTATTTTCTTTGTTTGTCTCACACGATCTTAATAAACATAAATTGAATTATGGTTGTACCATGATAAAAAGGTTCATGGGGTCTGGGTGTTTGTGCAAGGCACTGTATCTTGCAGACATCTTTTAGAACCTGTTACAAATAGACCGTCAGTGATAGCTGAAGCAGTTTGGAGCACAAGGGGTCAGAAGCTAAACTGAATGTGAGGCAGGAAGCTGGTGATAGCATTTAGGTTATGACCTATTTTTGTTTGGTTTCACCTTCGTTTACATGCCAGGTCTGCAACAGATCCTGTGCTGACATTTACTGGGCACATGATGAATGTGAGAAGCTGTAATGGGCTTCTTCTCACATGTAGAGGGCGCTGAGAATTGCTTACTGTCTGTCAGTGTGGGGTCAGTGCCGCCGTGCATCCCTACTGATCCATGTTACAAACCTGGTGACATGAGACCCAGACCTTGATGTCCAGCTTCCTTGTAGAACCACAAGACTACTTCCTCTAATTAGTTTCCTCATTTATCAGTCAGACCCTTCACTGCACGCCGGTAAGGTACAGTGATCCCAGAGACTGATGTCTTTCTTTGATATGGAAAATATTCTATTCATCACCACATTTGCTTCCCATTGATGCTGACTGTAACCGTTTGCTGTGCGACGGTGTTCCCTCGAGTTACCTCTTATTATACTTTCATCCAAGGTGCGAACCCAAACAGGACGAGAGGGAGCAAAACCTCTCACATGAGGGTCTCTGGAAGTCATTTGCTGTGGGTGTTTGTACCTTGCCGTGAGGTGTGAGATGGAAACGAGAGACACCATTTAGTGACTGCAGCTGGGAGGATATCTATCACTCTTGCCAACTCTCTCCATCTCTCCTCTGGTGCAGATGAGAGCTTTAACCTTGACGGCATTGCAGTGGGGACATATGCAAGTCATCTCTTTAGAATAAATAACAGGATGATCTTAAGACAATACGTGCAGCCGCTCTGGGGTATATTATTGGCACAGAGGAGATGGCTCTCTGGAGACAACAGTGTCAGGCCTCTTATTGTCGCTAAAGAGATCCAGTGTTGCTTGCACCAGCTTTCAAACTTCATTATACTTTACGAACTTTGAGAGATAATCTCTGTAACAGCTTAAACACTGGAATTGGTTGTTATTAATTTTCTGACCTGCTAACTTTAGGTCAGCTATCACCTCCCAAGTCATATTTATTGACCTGAGTGGCAGGAAAACATGATTCAGAGCTCCTTTGTTGTGCTGGGGGTTAAGAGCAGGGTGTGAAAACACTCACACAGTTAAACTTCCAATTCACACATCATTACATATAGAGGGCAGGGAGCTAGTTAGGAAATGACTAATAAGGTGTGAGTAACGGATCACTGGAAAACAAACTGCTTTTATGCCCTTTTTTCCCTCCTGTTTTAGTGAGATATCAGCGCCAGACAGAACTGTTCAAGAGAAATAAAACCTTACAACCAGCTCGATCGTTCTCACCACTACATCGGACCACCTTTCCCAGCGAAGCTACAGATTATGGATTGGCTCATTTCTCGCACACAAGGCAGGGAACAGATGGATTGAGCATTAAAAGATCTCAGACCTGCCAGTGGCCGTTTATAAGAGCTGGAAAAGAAGGTAGGATGGAGGTGACAGTCTTTCAGGAAGGAGAGAGATTTAGAATGAAACAATTTCCCTACGGCCTCTGTAACTGAATCACAGTTGGAGAGGAAACTTAGAGTCTAATATATCCATCTTGACCTTGTATGATTTGTTCTGGATCTGGATTTTGGTCTGTGAAAGAGGAACACAAAGTAAGTCCGGGTTGGAGTTCTCACAGCTTGGCTGAAGAGGATCAACAAATTATACGTTGGGTAATCAGATTGCGTTCACAGGAAGAAAATCATGTGTTTAAAAATCAATGCTTCATTCAGCATGTTTACTCTTAATATACAGTGTTTTGCAAAAGGTTCATACTCTTTAAATCTTTTCACATTTTGTTGTGATAAAACTGCAAACCTTAATTATTTAGATTTTATTTGATGGAGCAAGCAAAGTTTTGCACAGTTGTAAATCAGAAGGAAAAATATCAATGTGTAGTGGATACTTAACCTTGCACAACAGCCTTCACACACCATCCCTATGATTAAACATAGTGGTGGTAGCATCATGCTGTTCATTCTCCATTCTAAAACAGCTCAAGACCAGTCAGCACGGGAGGATATAATCTGTGAACATTAATTTTAAAGGTTTGGATTAAAACTTGGATTTAGGTCTGAACCATGTCTGGGCCACTCTAACATATCAATACGTTTTGATCTAAACCTAGCTCTAGCTGTATGTTTAGGGTTGTTATCCTGCTGCCCCAGTGCTTTACAGAGATTAATAGCTGTCTTTGACACATAGCACATCTACATTAGATGGATGAAAGAATCGCATTTTTTCGGACATCTGTTCAACGTGCTGTCTCAGACACTGGTCAGACCAAATCAAGCCATGAACTGTTACCAATACTGTGCAGCGGCTTGTGGTAGACTGTCATCCAAAATACCACATAAAACCAAATCAGTCTTATAAAGTCCTGCTGTCCCTGTGGCTTTGAGCTGGGCCTTTGGAGCTTATAACTGATGTCAAAGCCCTTGAAGAGGCTGTGGTGCCTCGAGGGTTAAGGTAACAGCTAATTGTTTCACTTGTGCTCTGAAGATATTTGCTGTGAGCTCATGAATCAAGCATGTAGCCCTCGCATCGAGGCCACATCCCCTTACACTCCTCCTGTCGCATGCAGTGATTTATGGCTGGACAGTGGCCTGCAGAAGTATTGGATTAAATGAAATGTAGGGGGAGAACATCTGGAAAGTGTATTAGGTCCACATTTTTCGGACACTTTGATAGTAATGGCTGGAGCAGGGTTGCTGCATCTTTCTCATCGAACATGCACATGTGAAGAGCAGATCGTGCTTTAAGTATCTTGGGATTAATGGTCCTACTTAAAGCACCAGGTGAGCTAACAAGAGCCCCAAATGAGCCTCTTCAATGTGTCCCTAATGTCTCCCAGATGTAGAGAATTCAGTCCTGCTGGCGTCCTTTGTTGGAAGCAAAAAGCAGCACCTAATTTGAAAAATGAAAGAGCCTTGATAGGATAAAGTACCCATTCCAAAGCTGCGTGACACGGCCAGTGTAACACAAGTCATTCTAGTCAAGGATAATTGGGTAAAAAAAAGGAGCATCAGCAGGGAGTTCATGAACACTGTACCTCTGCCTCCTCTCATCTCAGCCCTGTAACAAGAGCGCAAGGAGGTGTGTTGAAACACTACCCCATCACTATTCATCCTTACCCCCTCGATGCAGCAATGACTAGCGCGTGGTCTGCTTTTCATTTAAGGGAATTACCTTTGGGAGGCCAGCAGACGTCTCCTGAGCTGCTCCGTGTGTGTTCTTCTCATCCCCGTGGAGCTGTCTCATTAGCATGAGTTTGGTTTATCATAGCCCCCCATCTCCGTCCTACTGAAACCTGCTGCCCTGCTGCATGGAGACCTAAAAATAATGACTCGCGTGGACTGACAAGTCCCCACAGAGTCCCCAGTTTGCTGCGGCGCAGACCATTGGGCTCTGAAACAGAGGTTGCTGAAGAACCAGAGAGTACGAAGGAGTCAGGAGGGAAAGCTGGGTTGATATGAGAAGTGACAGGAGTAGCCTGGATAAGTCTAATTTATAACTTTCATGAGAAATGTTGTGACAGTGTTTGTAGCTTACCTAATGAGGTTTTCAACATGGTACATAACTTCTCATTGCTTCTCAATCTGAAGCGTGACATGTTATCTTACTGAGGCTATTACTTGTTCCCTCTGTGAAGAATGTTTTACAGCTTAATTATTCAATCACATGTCCGTTGGCTTCTTCCTTTAGAACTGTTATGGGTGCAGGTGTCGTTCCTCCAGTGAGTGGCTCATATCATTTACATTTCATAAAAACTGCCATGCGAGACATAATTGATTTCTCTGGTAAACTGGGTGTTTCCATGATGCAAGGTTATGAGAAGGAGGTAAGGGGGAGACCCAGAAGCTGTCAGGAGCCGTCAGAGGACAGGATCCAGACCTGCAGCCAGGAAAGACCAGGCCAGTCAGCTGTCACCTCACTGACACTGGGTGAGACCATCCATCTGGCTGAGAGGGGCCCACCATGGGTGGAGAAAGCCATGCCAGATTCCATTCTAGCAATGTGCTCACGGACATAAACATTTACATGTAGTCCTCTCTCAGGCATCTACACATGAATGAACATGCACAATGCAACATGCGTCTACTGATTAATCTCCAGCACAATCTGCAGTGCTGTCTGCATGAATCATTCCCTCACAGACAGATCAGAGAAACCGAAGTGACATACTACCATTGAGCTAAACAGACACAAATAAACAATTAGAAGACTTGGCTGCCATGCTTGCCTTCACATACAGAAACACTCCATCTCACAGAGAGAACCTAAACATTAGAGGGTTTTTTTCCCCATAGATTCATGCAAAATTAGAGAGCACATAAAGAAGCCTTCTTCAGGCAAAAAATAGGTTAAACAAATGAAAGGTGTGTTCCACTTTAAATGACACTGTGGTGACTATCTGATAGATTTTGCTTGATGTGAAATTTGCTCAAATGAAATTTATGTAAGGTAAAATGTCAAGTCTCAGCCTTTAAGGAGTTTTATACCAGGGTCACCTGGTATTTAGCTTCATCCATCTTTCCATCAACTCTGAACAGCCTCCCGGTCCCTGCTGAAGAAAAGCATCCCCACAGCATGATGCTGCCACTACTGTGTTTCACCAAGGGGACGGTGTTTCCGCTTTCCAGTTATGTGCTACTATGTATTGTTCTGTCACGTAAAATCATAATAAGATATACTTAGGGTTTTAGTTGTAAATTTACAGACTGAAAATAGTTTAAGGAGAATAAAAAACAACTTATTCAAGGCTTTAGAGATACAATTCTTATTGGGAGTGTATTTGGACTCGGCTAGGTAACACGTCATCATACATCAATCATGCATGTAGGCCTAGTGCATCTAAACAATGGAGATATGTGATACATATGGAGAGCATTTGTTCATAATCAGGGTCCACAGCCACCACACCAGAGACAAATTAGGAAGGTAAATACACCTGATATATATTGGGCTTTCACAGACTTACTGACCACTCAAAATGCCTTTACATTACAAGTCATATTCACTCTTAAAATAGCACTCATCTTAGTATTTTAACATCATATTGTATTGCTAATAAACATTTTTTTGCTAAAAAAAATTAAAGCAACCAATCTACTTTACAGAGATAGGTGTTCATATGTACTTAATGTTAAATCAAAAGTGTTCTGTCTTTAAAGAGAAACAGACTTAAAACACACTGTTGCCCATCCACCTTGTATTTCTACTGTGTGAAGATGTGTGGCTTGATGCAAAAATTGTTCAAACATCAACTTTCTATTCATCTAATACTGTGGAATACATGATTTGATCTCCAGCTTTGAAATGCTGTCACAGATTACTTCAGCATGTAAAGAAATCTGTGATATGAGCTTAACTAAGATGCCACATATACACTAAGTAGTCAAAAGTTTTAGACACATTTTCTCATTTACTGGTTTTCTTTATATTTATGACTATTAACATTGTACGTAGATTCTCACTGAAGGCATCAAAACTGTCAATGAACACATATGGAATTATGTAGCAAACGAAAGATTGTGAAATGACTTCAAAAATGTTTTATATTTTAGATTCCTTTAGATTCCCTTTGCTGTGACGACTGAAATATTAACCTTTGGTCGTCTCTCAATGAACCTCTGGGAAGTTCTTTCAAGACTCTTTGGGAAACCATTCCAGGTGACCACCTCATGAAGCTCAAGGAGACAATGCCAAGAGAGTAAAGCTGTCATTAGAGCAAAGGGGGGCTATTTTGAAGAATCTAAAATATAAAAATGTTTAGAGTTATTTCACACTTTTTGTTTACTATATAATTCCATGTGTGTTCATTCACAGTTTTGATGCCTAAGGTGGTTTTCGTAACCAGCAGTAGAGCTACACTGCTCTGATTTGGATAAAAAGAAAGAAGTTTGGACCAGACTTGAATTAATGGGATAGTGGAACTGGTTCCAAAGCAGATTTTAGACATTTACACGAACTAACCCTAACAATTTTTTATCGAGATTTACACTGGCATCACTTTTAAATGACCTGTTTACAAAGAAGCCTTTGGTTATTTACGATAAAGATCACATTGGTCTGTAGTCTTTTCACAAAAAATGTTTCATTTGAAAGTGAAACTGAAATTTTAAGCATTTTAGTGAAATTATTTAATGGAAAAGTTAGAAAGTAAAAAAATACGGGTGTAACAAGATCTTATGGCACATCTTGCAATTTTATACTTCTTGCAAAGCAACTAACCAGCTTCAGTTAGCATTCATTTGTTTGTCTAAATTAGCATTGAAAAAGTCCACCAGTTTTAAATCATTTGAGTGGCAACACTTTGTGTAAATGTTTTATAAGCACTGTAAGAACAAATGTGAAAAACAGACCTGTTTTTTTAATCCAAAGGTGGTATCTGACTTACATTTCCTATTCATGGAGACTGAGGGGTGATGTTGGTTCAAATTACAGACAACGACAAGGGAGCCACAAGTGAATAATGCAGTCTTCAATAATGATAATAATAAGACTTACAAAAATGCACTATATGAGCTAATCAGATGGGAATGAGGAGCAGCTGGTGGAAGGGAGACTTAAGAATACTGAGAGAGAGTGACTAATGAGCAGGGAGTGCAGGGAGGTAACAGAAAACATCTAAGTGAACAGAAACAAGCAAACAATGAGGCTACCAAAATAACATGAACAGGGAGGAATAACATCTATAAGAAAATATAAACCAACTCATCTAATACACTAATCAAGAAAGTAATCTAAACACAGATAGTGTTTAGAATGATGAATCTAATATGAACTACAATAACAGCAAACTGAAGAACGTAAGAGGAAACAGATAAGGAACTGAAACCCAAAACCAAACATCAGCAGATCATGACGGAACATTTTATCAAATTTATAAAAAGAAGGACTATTTCAATGTTTTTGACATGTGATTCACAACATTTGTTAATGGCTGTTTGACTTTCTTTAAAGGAATTTATTATCTATTAAAAAATTGATTTTAAAGACTTGAGTCAGATAAAAAATAATATATTTTCTTTAACATGACTGATATGACATTAGATACAGTCTGATGCTGCTTGGACAAAGTATGCAAGCTTTAGTGAGACACGATCCACTGTCCACTGTCCAAAATATTCAGATTGATTGCCAAAACTGAGCTGGAAAGTTTAGTACTTAAAAGAAATGTTTACTCTATTTTAAAAACACACAAAAATACTTACTTTTAGTTCTATGTTTGGCTTTAGGACTTATTTAGATGACACCTGCCTGAGCTGCTGTACATAGACAAGTCAAATTTAAACTGAATTATAATACACTGATCACAGCTTTTTTTTTTTTTTTTACTCTTCTGCTCTGAAAGAGCCTTATATTTATAAAACATAAAAGAGGATTCTTAAAGTTGATGTGTTTCATATGGAACTATTACCAATGGACCACAGCCAGAACATGTTCATCACTGTAAATAACCACAGACTCTACAAAAGTACCTGACAGATGTCAAAGTGATGTGGATGTAAAAGCCTATAAAATGGCGTTAGTATGTTTTTTTTTTTTTTTATGTTTTATGTGTATAAAATGTGCTTTAAAATTGGTTACATAACCAGGCATTAGCATGTCCAAACATGTCCTGTTTCCCAAGGTTGATTATAAAGCCTTACCAACTACTCATAACCCATTTGCACGTCCCCACTACAGAAAATTCAAAGTATTCCTTCCTATTTATATGTATAGTTTAGAGTGATAGTTCAAAAGTAGCTACCACCAGAAAATATTCACATCCTTTCACTTTGTCTATTATCTTAGACCTAGTGTGACAATGATTTTAGAATGGTTTTATTTTGAGAAATATGCACAAAAATATCCCATCATGACAAAGTGAAAGTGTTAATTTGATATTTTTGTAAATTTAATAAAAAATCTAAACATATAAACATAATATGTACAGTTTTTACATCCTTTGCTATGACACCTGAAACTGAGCTCAGGTGCATCTTCTTTATCGATCATTCTTGAGATCCTTCTCTAACTTCATAGAAAATCTCCTGTGGTAAATTCAGTTGTCTGAACATGATTTGGAATATAATACATTTGTCTGTATAAGGTTGGCATCAGAGCAGAAACCACGACAGGTCAAAGGAATTATTTGTTGACCCCCAAGACAGGATTGTATCATGCGTTGAGCTTGGAGAGTCTGGGAGAAAGGAGCTGCCAGGTGCCACTCCTGATGGTAAGAAGTCCAGAGTGTTACTGCAAGGGGAGATTTGAGGAGTGGATTCAGGAAGTCCCACAGTTGAGGGTTTCCACATCAGAGCTCTGGAGAAACGTTGAACACAGATGATCAACCATTGCTAACACACCACCAATCAGGCCTTTATAGGAGAGTGGCCAGGTGGAAGCCACTCCTCACTAAAAGACACATGGCAGTCTTGAAATGTTTACCTTTCTTATACCTTTACAAAATGTCTGAAAATATGTTTTACCTCATAAGTCTGAAAATATGTTTTACCTCATAATTATGGGCAGTTTTTAACAAAAAAAAAAACTAGACCGAAATTGGTTTCAGAATAAATCTCTAATGTAGCAACATGTGAAAAAGGCAAAGCGGTATGAATACTTGGAAGTGGCACTGTACATTTAAAAGCAATTCGCTTTAAGTAGAAATAATGTTGTTTAAGACAAGTGATTGTCAGACTAGAGATGGATTTGGTGCAGATTTCTCTTCTATCATATATTCAATTTAATTTCAATTCAGTTTTATTTATGTAGCGCCAATTCACAACACATGTCGTCTCAAGGCACTTTACAAAGTTAGTTTTCAAGTCAGGTACATACATTCTAATTAATCCTAACTATCAAACAGTGAAGTCAGATTCAGTTTCTTATTCAAATTGGTCAAAAGCATGCATGTAGCGACAGTGGAGAGGAAAACTCCCTTTTAACAGGAAGAAACCTCCAGCAGAACCAAACTCAGTGTGAGCGGCCATCTGCTACGACCGACTGGGGGTTTGAGAGAACAGAGCAGACAGAAAAAGAACACAGAAGCACTGACCTAGGAGTACTTTCTATAGGAAATAAAAGTGAAACATTAATGGTTATAGCTCCTTTAGATGCTTCATCTAGGAGAGAAAGATAGCTAAGTGAATGAACTTAGTCCTCTGAGCCAGTTTTCAAGTCTAGAGTATGAAAGAGAGCACATACAGTCACAGAAGCTCAGCCAGTAGCTATATCTAGGAAAGACAGGGTTGAACACTGAAAGACAGGGCCAAGTGCAACATCTGTATAAGGTGAGCAATAAGTAATTGGCAGCAGCAGCTTGGCCGATGTCCCCCTCCAGGAAGGTGCCACAGCTAAACACAGAGGCAGGCCAGGTGTAGCTTCTAGAAAGAGAAAAAGCAGAGAGAGAACATAGAGTTAAAAGCTGAAATAACAGCAAATACCGCTAAATTGGAGAGTAGTATGAGAATGTAGCAGAGAAAGTGAAAGTGGTCAATATGTCCTTCTGCAGCCTAAGCCTATAGCAGCACAACTACAGAGATAGCTCAGGATAACCTAAGCTACTCTAACTACAAGCTTTATCAAAAAGAAAAGTTTTAAGCCTAGCCTTAAATGTAGACAGGGTGTCTGCCTCACAGCTGGTTCCACAGGAGAGGAGCCTGATAACTAAAGGATGTGCCTCCCATTCTACTTCTAGAGACTCTAGGAACCACCAGTAAACCTGCAGTATGAGAACGAAGTGCTCTGTTAGGAACATATGGAACAATCAGATCTCTGATGTATGATGGAGCTAAATCATTAAGGGCTTTATATGTGAGGAGGAGAATTTTAAATTCTATTCTGGATTTAACAGGGAGCCAATGAAGGGAAGCTAAAATAGGAGAAATATGATCTCTCTTTTTTTTTTTTGAATTTTTTCAGCACTGGAGACCTTTATTTTTGACAGTAGGCAGACAGGAAGGAGGAGACATTCAGCAAAGGTCGCCAGGTCCGGGACTCGAACCCGCGACAGCTGCTTCAAGGACTATAGCCTCTGTATATGGTCGCATGCTTAACCTACACCATCAGCACCACGAACATGAGCTCTTTTTTTAATTTTCATCAGAACTCTTGCAGTACCATTTTCAATGAGCAGAAGGCTTTTAGCAGCATTCTGTGGACATCCCGATAGTAACGAATTACAATAGTCCAGCCTTGAAGTAACAAATGCATGGACTAGTTTTCACCCCTGGATAGGATATTTCTAATTTTGGCAATATTCCGGAGATGAAAGAAGGAAATCCCATTAAAATGTTTAATATGGAATTTAAATGACATATCCTGGTCAAAAATAACACCAAGGTTTTTTTACTTTATTACCAGAGGTCAATTTAATGCCATCCACATTACTCTATTGACTAAGCAGTTTCTTTTTCAAAGATTCTGGTTCAAAAACGACAACTTCTGTCTTGTCTGAATTTAGAAACCGAACATTTAAAGTCATCCAAGTTTTTATGTCTTCAAGACATGCCTGCAGTCTTGAAGACAGAAAATATAAAATATATAAAGTTAGCAGATAAATAAAAACTACTTTTGACATTTTTTCAGTCCTTTTAATCCATCTTGCGTTTGCTTGTTTGTGATGGAAACACCTGAACTGGCTTTGTGACGGAGACAAGGATTATATCATGCTATAATTTCTACATGGAGAAATTTATTTAAAAATAAATCTATTTAAACCATATTATCTGGGAATAAATTTCCTAAACCTATAACTCAGGAGTCTATCATTAACAGAAGTCAATATATTATTTCATCTTTCTTTCAGCCGAGGCAGTGATGCATCAATGCTCACTAGGAAGCAGTCTGTTTTTCTGGTGAAGTCATTAGGATTTCTTATCTCACTTTTCAGACGATAGGCAGCAGGGAGCCACGGGAAATGTTACTGACAGCTCAGGGCAGACCCAAGAAGACAGACAGAGGACCAGAGTGGGAGATCAATGATAATGTCATCTGATGACATTGCTGAGAGAGCTGTTCCCCTCCGGTGGTCCCACCATCGACCCACTCTCACTCGAAGACAGTGAATTTTGTTTGGCTTTAATCTTCCCATCAGACAACACAAAGCGAGCGATATGCTGTGAGTGTTTTCCATTTTGGGCCCCCAGGAGAATTGTGTCAGGTTGCGCAAGTGCACAGGCGCAAATACGTCAGCGTGGCACGTTGACAGGCAGCTTGTTTGAATAAAGAGCCGACAAAAAAGCTTGAGGCTGCGCAACTTGACTGCTGAGAATAGCTTTTTACAGAAACACATGACAACTGAAAACAAAAACAAAGTTATTCTCTGTGCTGGCTTGTAGAAACTGTCTGTTGCGGGTGCTGAAAGCATACATCTCAAACTGCTAAAGCGTTATCATTCCTTTCCCGGTTACAGAGTTGTTTAAAAATGTGTTTTCTTCAAAAAGTCCGAATGTTCAACATCTTGGGTGGGGCTTATCTTTGACAAATGGACTCATATGTTTCTGGTTTTTCCAGACAAAAGAGTGTGAGAGCAGATAATGATGAGCCGTGCTCTTTACACGAGTATGGTGTGTAAATTATAGTTTTGTTTTTTAAGCTTTTTTATCTAAAAAGAGATGTTCGTTCTCAGGGGAATTGTATCAATCTATAATGGTTAAATGTCCAATATAAAAAGACTTAGCTTCTGTTGTCTTCCCATATTTACAATTATAGAGAAGCATTTTAAGGGAAAAAGAAACATTTTTTTTAGATCAATATCATAAATCGTCATGTGAAGTTTGACATCATTTATTTAAGAAAATAACAATTTGGCATTATCAAAAAACAATCTAATAAATCAGAGGAGATACAATGAAAGCACTCAAACATGAAGAAAAAAGTGGAATTCCCTTGTTAATTGCACAAAACGTAAAGAAATAAAGCACATTTTAGAAAATATCAAGTCTGATCACGCCTTTGAAATGTGTGTGTTGCTTATGAAGGACTCTCCTGTTACATATAGAGCATTGGTATGGACGGCATTAGATGTACAGTGTGGTTGGATAAACTAAGTTACTTTTGTTCAGAAAAACAGAGTAGAACACTATTCGACAAATCGGTTTCCCTGCCTTGTCAGCAACTTGAAGCACTCTGCATGGTAAGGTAAGTGAATCTTCATCAGTCCAGACAGAGCACCAGCATATGGTAGCATGAGATTAAATAATGTCAATGTCAGGTCATAGCTACAACATTTTAAAAGATATACATAAATTCTGCAGCAATCTGGTAGATACAACATTTCTGAGTTACTAGGCTTATATAATGGAAATTTATAGCATGTCCAAAAATCAGTTGCACTCTGCTGGAGATCACATTAAATGACACTGTATCAGATGCATGGAAAGGTGATGCTGGACAATTATTTAGTTAAAGCCTAATATATATATTTATATGTGATAAAAAGGCTTGACAGATACATAATAGTGTGACAGGGACTGTAGGCACCCAAGTGTGCATGGCTGATAAAAAATGCTCCCAACAAGTATTTTTTTAGCTGAGTATTTTTCAGGAAGATTTTATTTGACCAGAGTGTAGGGTCAACACTAAGTGGCTGTTCTTGAATTTTTGTGCAAATACAAAACATATCCGAAAAGTTGGAAAAATACAGGTCGTTAATGCAGGATATCAGCACAGTAAACTGAAATTGGTATTATTTTTAAAAAATAAAACAGTTTCAACAAAAACAATAGCAATGAATAGAAACAAAAGTCAAAATTTGTGACTAAGCTTTAAGAAACCTTGGGTGCGGCGGTGGTGCAGTTGTTGAGGGTGCAACCCATATATGGAGACCTTGGTCCTAGGCGCAGCTGTCACGGGTATGAGTCCAGACCCGTTGACCTTTGCTGTGTGTCTTCCCCCTCTCTCCACCCCAATTTATGTCAGCTTACTTTAAAAAACAACTGAGAAAAATAAAGGCCACTAGTGCCTTACAAAACAAACAGAAATAAGAAAATGGATTTAAATACAGAACACGTCAACTTAAACCATCACTAGACGGATCAAATGACTAAGGAGAAGCAGACATTGACTGTGGATGATTGAATGCAAGTAATATTTAGAGTTGAATCACAAATCTGCGCTAGGCGAGGAGATGATGCTGGAACATTTGTTTGGTTCATGTCCAGTAAAACATGTAACTATGAGTGTAGAGAATAAAACAGCCATAGTCAATGTTATGCTCTTACCTCACTCCAACTGTTGAAAATAGGTTTGGTGATGACAACGTCATTTTTCCAAATTACTATAACTTGTATTTGGGACATACAGTACCAACTCTTTTGCCAGCAATAAGTTTGAATCTATAAATATGTAAATATATGAGTTTATTTACGTTGTATTTGTAAAGCAACAATCATTCTATAAATGAAGAAGTATATTACAGACAAGAAATACATTAAAATAGCTGTAAAATTGAAGCATCGTTCTAAAGGAAAACAGCATAATGCAATCATAAAACAGCTGAGGCTGATTAAAAATGTACTTATTTAAAAAAAAAAAGGTTTTTGGTCAGCAGTAAACAATGTCAGCAATGGGCCACATAGACCCATCAGGTCTATGAAGACCTAATGATCTAAGTCACTGATAATATAATGAATCCTTTGATTCTGGCAATGTAGGCTGATTTGGTAATAAATTTCTTAAATTTCTGTTAAAATTTTGGACTCAGTCCATGACTATACCTAGATTTGTTTCATCTTTTGAGGTTTTTAGCCTAATTGAGTCTGGTTGAATAACCTTGCAATTCTGGGAATAACAAATGGGACAAATGTCTTTTCTGCATTCAATATTTTAAGCCACTAACACAGATACTACTGTAATTGTCTACTTTTTCTTTAACGTAGAAAGTACTCCTGGATCAGGGCCTCTGTTTCTTTTTTGTGTGTATTCTCTGTCTTCTCCAACCCCCCAGTCAGTCGCAGCAGATGGTCACTCACACTGAGCCAGGTTCTGCTGGAGGTTTCCTCCTGTTAAAGGAGAGGTTTCCTTGCCACTGTAACTACATACATGATCAATATGAAGGATTGATGCAAAGTTAATGACTCAATGCAATCGAATGTCCACTATTGCTAGATGCTTGTCTAGGAGGAATGATTGCTGCAAGTCAGTGACCCGATGCCATCTGCTGGGATTTCCTTAGATAGAAAACCTTTTTACCAATTTAAATGATAAATTGAACTTGACTCCATTGTTTGATAACTAGGATCAAACTGTGATGATTATAATTAGGGTTCCAAGTCGGCAGAGCAGGTAACCCTATTGTTTTGCATTGTTTTCTCATTATTATTTTTCTTTTTCTCCACAAAAGTTCATTGGTAAGACCTGATCGCGACTGAAATACAAAAATTCAGATCCTCCAAAACTATGTGGCACTGTTACAGAGATCAAGACGCTTTGGGTTATAACTTCTAAACCACAAGACCAACATATAAAAACCTTATATCACCATAATCCTTAAATAATTCTGCACAACCTGACATAGGCCTTGACCACTTCCACCAAGAGCTTTTTTGCTACAGCACGACAAAACTACCTGAAACCAAAACAACCCGATGCCCCCAGTTTCAAGCCTGATCAGCCTGGAAATTTGCACATATTATCTAGAGAGGCAAACAAAAAAAGGTTATTGTGGCTAATTTTTGAATTTTGGCTGCATTGGAAAGTTACATGCAAACACAGATTGTTAGCAAGCTGGCCTTAAAGTTTAATTGGCCATAATTCTAAAACCATGCAAAATTTCAAAATGACCTTCAGAACGTAACTACAAATTTGATATTGAGGATTTATACTGATTTTGTCCAACATCCGCTGTAATTGAGCCCCAACATTTTAGGAGGCTTATTACAAAAATGGCTTAATGGATTTTTATGAAACCTTACACATACCTTTAAGGTATAGCCCATCAGCTCTGTCTGCAATATGGTTATGAGTGACAGAGGTGGGAGGGTTTATTAACAAAAGTGTGAAAAATGTGCAAAAGTTTTAAAGCTCACCAAGAATCACCTGATTGTTGTAATGAGGTCAGATTTTCATTCCTCGGATCATTCTGAACGACTGAAACAATTTTCACAGAAAGTCATACCCATTTTTCATGCTATCAACCAACATGTTTTGATCGAAATGTAATAAAACAAAGCTGATTGTTCATACCTTAGAAATAGTGATTCTGTGTTTTGTTAAAAAGTTGTTGAAACAAATCCAGACATTGCAATCAGCTGTTAATACTAGTTTTGACAGAAAGAAGTTGGTGCAGTGCATTGCCTGATCTCTGTCCACAGCCAAAATTGCCAACAATGGGAATGTAAGCATCCTGGATAATAGAGCAATGGATGAAAGCACCCAATTCTGATGACTCGTGTTAATTTTTACGTGTGGATGACCGGGTGCATGCAGACATTACTTTGACACACTCCACCAACCCAAGCAATGTACTTCTTGCAGGCCATTTACAAGCTTTCCTGAAAACAGCACTCCCTGGTGGCTTTGGCCTCCTTCAGGAGGATAATTGGAAATTAATTTAGGATTAGTTTGAGGAGCACAACAACAAGTGTGAGTTGTTGACTTGGCTTCTAAATTGTTAAGATATCAATCTGCTGTTAACGGCTAGTTGCCAGATATCACAGCCTCGATGGATTAGGGCTGTTTTGGCAGCAAAACGTGGACCAGCACATTACTAGACAAGTGGTCATAATATTATGCCCGTTCACTGTATACTACCATGTTGTTGAACTAATGCTTTCTTCATCTTAAGCTTTGCATTTTTTTTAATGCAGGCCTTTAATGCTCACCTGTGTCTACATGCACTTCAAACAAAAAGCACACCTTAGGTCTGCTCCTTGGTCCTCACCACTAAGATGAAAGGTTTCTCCGAACCAAATATTCAATACAAACCATAAAGACAAACAAGTAAATATTTCAAAGACTCTTTTTGACCATAAAGACAATCATATTTACTTATTGACTTCGGTGTTGATGTTTCAGCAGGAAATAATTGTCAAGACAGATGACAGAAAAGTATGTGTCCCAGCTTTTGCCAGGCCACACGCAGAGATTCTCTCTAATTAGCTTTAGGCTATCACGATGTGAAGGAATGCACTATGAAAGTCACGCAAACATGGCTGCCACTGTGCACACATTCACTCAACCTGCAGGTCTAACAACCTGTGTTTACATTGTGGTCACCAAATATGAGCCTGGCAGCAGCGGCGTGTTTAATAAAGCCAGTTTTACTCACTTACTGAACAGCAGATAAGATCTTAAAATGACTGCATCTGAACACATTATTGATGTGTGAATCTCTCTATAATCTGAGCAGATATAGCTATTTAATGCCTGAATTATAACAGTCTCATTTAAAAACCTTTTGTAAACTTGGACAGATAAGGGAATTTTTCACATGTCCACTCAGGAGGACAACATGTGTCTAAGAAATTAATCTTATATATTGTGCAAAAACTATAAAAGAACCAGTTTTGTTGCTAAACTAACATGGCCACATATTTCACAAATTTCTAATATTTAGTGCAATGAAATTCTTTTAACCGTGTTCCTGACCGTCATTCAGCTCTTTGATTTTGACTCTTCAGACCCTCCGTACCCTACCCCTGTTTGCTTTAAAATATATAGACATGATCAATGGCAAACAAGGAGGAACAAAATCTGAACTTATTGATATAGGAACTAATTACAGTCATCTGACATTACAAGTAAAGAACACAAAAAGGAGGCTCTCAGACTAAAACATGTTCTTTCTGAGCTTCCAGGTATCTGAGATTTTGCTGTCTTTTGTTCTAAGTATCTTTAGCTACATACAGATCCATAGTGTCTAGAAATCTATCAGCATCTTCAGCTGATGGAGTTAGGGATAATGCTGTGTACTTCATAATTTAATAGTGTTACTCCTCCAAATCAAGCTCAGTTTAAAAAGTTACTTCCCTTCTCAACTTGTCACCAATAATACAGGACCTTGGAAATCAGGTCTTTGCTTCAGGTGTGTTTAAGTGAGAACATCTTAAAAATGCAGGCCGCAACACCTTGAGGCATAGAATTGCCTATATACTACTTCGTGAAACATAAGGTAGCATCATCTTCATTTCTTTTGAATATTAGTTACACAATCCCTCTCTGCTGTGCACTGAACTCCAGTCTTATATGTTAAGCTGCTACCACACGGTCTCTAATCTTGCCACGTGGAAACACAAAATCTGTAATTGTTTGAAAGGAAAATCTGCAGAAACATTTACTGATACTGAATTATTTTCATGATTCCTCCTCACATAATATCAACATTTAAAAGTTTTAACTATATTAGTGCTTTGATAATTGATGCTACTAATATAATAATTATTTGTGCACCCACACCGTATGGCCATCAGGTGGGATTGCTTGACGTGACACATCAAAATCCAACAAAGTGGCTTAACTGTATGACCAACACCCCCCCACACACAGCTTTTGAATTGCTGTCCACTCTAGTGCCCACTATGCATGAAATTTACTTAAAGTCTTGACCCCAATTCATAGTAATTCTAATTATTCCGGACAACTGAGATCATACAAATACCTCTCACTTCTTGAGCCTGCACTCATTTTATCGGTCTCATTTGGAGCACTTATTAGCAATTGTTTCCACTGTGTTGGCTACTTCTATGGCTGTAATAATCTTTTTTGCCTTGGGCATGCTTGAATTCAACATGACCAAATGTTTGCAGAAAAATAAATGCAAAGAGTCCAGCGAAGGGAAAAGCATGGTCATAAAAATCATCACCCAAGAGGGAGACCTTTAATAAACTATAATAATATCACTAATAAACAATGATGGCTATTAGCTGTCAGAAGTAAAGTCCAAACTCAAGTCAAGCTTTTTAATAGGAATGGGAAATAAAGGGTTATTATTTCATTGTGTGTCTTAAAAATATTTACCAGCACCACCACATCATTACGTAGGCGCCCAGGTTGGAGTGTCACAGCAAAGAATGGCTCAGAAATAGCCAAGAACTTTTATTGAGCGAATATTAATTGATTTGTCCTGACCTACTCAGACCTGGCCTCCCTGGGCTCGGCTTCCTCAGCAGAGCGGTGCCAAAGCTCTGTCCTAACTCTGCATAAAAATAAATGAGAAGCCGTGGGGCTGTAGTCTCTAAAGCCAGGGGATATTGTTCGATTTCACGTCAGCCCTCCAGGAGGCAATTTAAACAACCCAGCATGCTAATAAGCCCCCGTATAAAAGGCACTTCTGGAGAGGAGCCCATTCTTCTTTTAGCACTCTTTTTTTTTCTACTACAACAAGGACAAAAGGGCATAAACAATTTAAAGAACAACAATCTTGATCTGATCCTAAATAGCACACTCCTGTGTAATGTTTTGTGTATTTGAGATCATTGTTTGTACTTTAACAATAACTAAAAAGGTTTTTCATCAATAAATATGCAGAACTGCTTGGAGACTGGGATCTGAGGAGGCAGAGCCCCACAAATAACTCCACACTCCAATAAAGCCTCGGTATTTGTTGTGGCCACAGAAATACGATATTGTTCATTCTGTTCATGCGTCTTGAACCCACAGGGCAGGTGGTAGCAGATCACAGACTTCTCAGTGACTCAGAGGCTAAACTAATCATGCACGACTCTCTCACACAGCCCAACCACTGCCCTCCCAAATCTACACCAGCTTGTCATGTACTCATAACACAGAGTAGTTCAGTTGGCTGACCTATTACGTTTTTCCATGTCGCAGCCCTCTCCTCTCCAGCCGGAATGTTTTTGGTATGATGATCATGCACAATCATTTGGAGATGTAATGAAATTGGGTAATTTAAGTAGACCTATTTCATTAGGGAACCGCGGAAATCAGTGTGAACATCTTGGACATCCTCGATCCCACACATTTGCCCTCGTAATGAAGTTATACAACAATCCATCAACACACAGCTTATAACTTAAGGCGAAATAACATATCTGAAGGCTCCAGACTTTAAAAAATGTTCTGCAATAAATTTATCTAAAGGGAGATTTCAACACTCCATTCTTAATGTTTTTAATTGAAATGCCTTTATAAAAGCTGCTATCCTGCAACCATCTAATTAATAGAGTAACTAAAAGAGAATTAATTTCTAATGTCTAAATTAACAGGGAAAAAAAGCCAATTTCAAAAGGTAAAGATTGTTAAACACTGCCCCCTACTGACATGGGAGTACTACTGCGTTTCAATATGCTGGTGTCATACTTGTGCACTGTACATGACATTGATTTGCAGTTCAAAGCTGTCAAACACCTTTTTGTTTTACCGTTTCTTTTACTTCAAGTTCATTGTTAACATTTTATTTTATAGGAATAATGCATTACAATTAAGAATATCCTCAAAACTTATTTCATTAGATTTATTACACAGAAATGTATTCCAAGTGTTTATTCATGCTATGCAGCGCTGCCAAAAGAAGCTTTGACCAAGTATTGAATGTGTGTACTGTACCTGGACAAACTAATGGTTTTATGATGTTTTAATTACCTGACAAACTTAAATTTAGATTTTCCTTAGTTGTAAGCCATAATCTTTTGAATTAATGTAAATAAATGCTTAAAATATATCACTACGGAATGAATCTATATAATACACTAGTGTTACCTGTTCAATTGAATGACTGGAACAATTTACTTTTCAGTGATATTTAATTTTATTGAAATTCACCTTTATACAGCTTAAACCATGTGACCTTTAAAATAAATCTGGATTGCCCTGGAGTCATCTTGCTTAAGACAAATATAAGCAGAAAAAAAATGCTCTGCATCAAGTTCTCATGATCATAAAAACAAATTATAAAAAATATAGACCTGATTTGCTGTGGAAGTTACAAATTTATCATGGAGTCTGAAAAAATGTTTTTTCCTAATGAAAAATACAAAAATGCTAATAAATCTTTCAAAAACTGTATTAAAATGTAAAGGTAATAAGAACAAACATTTGCCAGTAAAATGTTGTCTAGAGTGTCCAGAGTTCCTAAATTATACACAAAAAATACACTTTAATATTTTGAACTATAATATTAAATTAATATTAAATTAAGCTGATTTAATTAACTAATGCTGAATAAAATTGTGGCATTCCATTTTTATTAGAGTTTATTTTCAAAAACGTATTCCCTTTTAATTTCTTTGGAATTACTGGGTCTATAGTAAAAATAATACTATCAGCAATTTATCTTATAAACAACATATCATACACTAATTAACACCTATTAAAAACACTTAAATTATTTAAATTTGTGTAACTATACAAAAGATTTTACAAGTCAATATTACAGTCATCTCTAATTTAATCCAAAGGAAAACATACAGAGCTCCTTCCAGTAGGAGGGGCTGTTTAAAGCATTTACCACAATTATAAACACCAATAATAAAAACAGCCACAAGAGCAAGCAAAACCCACATTAATTATGCAGTTTAGATACAGTTTGTTTAACTAACTATAAATGTACCTTTCTAATACAGCCAGGGACAACTGAAGGAACAGAAAGCACATGTAAAGTAAATAAAAACACTTTCACAAACTCGTTCAGAGTTAAAAGGTGTCAGAAGTCCCTCGTTACCTTTATTTATTGCAATATATTATTAATACTCGCTCGCAACATGAAAAGGATCAAATTAAAGTGAGGCAAATCATATTTAGTCACTATAAAAACATACAGATCAGGCATAACATTATGACCACAGACAAATGACATGTACAACATACTCACCAGTGGGTAGGATATTTGAAACAGCAAATCAACAAAGTTAAGTGTTAGAAGTAGGAGAAATGGTCAAGCATAATGATTTATGGATGTCAGGCATGGGCCTAATTGTGATGTTTAATTGGTCAGAGCATCTCTAACACTCTAATTCCTGTGGGGTGTTTTCCCAGCCTGCTCTATGAAAAGTAATTCAGGGAAGGAGAAGTAGTGAACTGGCAACAGGGTCACAGCCAAAGTCCACTAAAAGACATGTAAAGTAAAAGTTGGCCCCTTGTGGTCCAATCCAACAGATGAGCTACTGAAGCTTAAACTACTGATAAATCTACTGCTGGTTTTTATAGAAAGATGCCAGAATACAAAAAACAATGCAGTTTATTGGGTCAGAGGCAGCATAGCTGCGTGCAGACCAATCCAGGTGTCCATGCTAGATTCAAGATGTTATGCCTGATTGTTGTATATCGTTATAGACATATCACTTTATGATGAATTACAAAGTTTATAGATTTCTGCACGCCAAAAAATTATAGAAAATACATATACAGTTGTAAACATTATGATTTCAGATTCAGATGAAAACTTGAGTATAAAGTGTAATAATTAATAATTCTGACTGAAGAGATTGAGATACTTAAAACAAACAAAAATGTATACATTTCCTGTCCTGTTTACCTTGTAGCACTTGAGTGAATTGCTTTAACAAACATAACATTTCTGTAGCTATGTGTATAAACATTACTTTTAAAAAGATATCATCCGCCATTGTTTACTTGCTTGCTGGAATTAGTTTTTAAAAGCAAAATATTTGACACCATGCGGTGGCTTGCAAAAGTATCAATACGCCTTGAACATTTTCACCCTTTTTCGCCACATTAAAATAGAAAGATTGTGGCCTAAATACAAAAGGCTATGTGTGGCAGAAAAATTCACAATATGGAGAAACGTTCAGCATCAAGCTGTGGGGATACCTTTAATCAGCAGGAAAGGTAACTAGTCAAGTTGATGGGGAGATGGATGGAGAAGAACCTGTTAGAAACTGCAAAAGACTTGAAACGGAGGCAGAGGTTCACCTTCCAGCAGAATAACGGTCCTAAACAGCCAGAGTTACAATAAATTGGTTTAAAGCAAATATTCATGTGTTAGAAAGACCTAGACCTAAATCTGATCGAAAAGACTTAAAAATATCATCACCAGTGCTCTCCATCCAAACTGACTAAGCTTGAGCTATTGCAAAACAGAACGGGAAACGTTTACGTCTCTTGATGTGAAAAGCAAAAGCCGTTTCAACAGGGGCCTGAAGTCACTTGCTTTAAGGAAAAACTTTTCAGTTTTTCATTATGTAAAAAAAAAAAAAGACTATCATTTTCCTTCCACTTGAAAATTGAAAAATTATCCACTTCATTGTCTTGTTCTATTACAAAAACAATGCCAATAAAATACAGTGAAGCTTGTGGTTGTTACGTGACAAAAGGTTATTTGGGTATGAAAACGTGGGTAAGCTCTTGTTTAAAACCAAAAAAGAAAAAAAGACAGATGCATGGAGCATCCATCTGTCTTCACCTTAGTGTTGAATACTTCTCCTGGTCGATCTCAGAGTAAAACTCCTCATTGTTTTTGGTTTTGAAATGTGTTCCTTTCCACTGAATCAGTCTCTTTTATTATTGGGTTTCTCCTTGAATTCTGCCCTTTTATTTGCCATGTTGTATGAGAGGATGCATACAAAAGGAGCCTATTCAACAGTTTGCCCAACCCCATTAAAGCTCTTGTTTTATATTTTTCTCTTTAGGTTTTCCTTGTCTTCAGCAGATTATAATGATGTGCTCAGTCTTGTTAGTTTTCATCCTCTGAGACTGGATCTGCTTCATCTGAAAACTCTGGAAAGTCTTAGCTTTCTTGTCTTGTGTTTATTTCTTGGCTTTGAGACCGCTCTGGGGGGTGAGGGGTGTTTGTCACATCTTTTGCGGAGTCTTCACGTCCGATTCATTTTCAGTCGCATGAGGCTTTTGCTCATTCTCAGTCGATTCTGAATCAGTCTCTTCTGGAGTGGCGACGGGTGAACCTTGTTCCTTGTTTTCTGGTTCTTCTGGGGATAATGAAGCAGATTCTTCAGTATCATTCTCTGTAGGCTTTCCTGCCAGTTCCTCTGAGCTGATGTCTTGTTTGTGTTCATCTTTTGGTGAAATCTTTGGAGAGTTTTGGCTCAAAGGGGAATTCTCCTTGGCAACAGGCGGTGGTTGAACATCATTTTCAGAGGTTTGTTTTGTAGACTCAATCTCCTCTTTCTTCTTTTCTGAATCTGAAACACACAATTACAGTTCTGCTTAAACCCATCTGCTAAGAATTTGCAAATATGTTGAACAGTTCACTGTGAGTATTACAATAAAATTTCCCTGCATGGACTTTTAGGAGTGAACAAAGCCAAAAACTGTCTTCCAAACAAAGCAATGGAGTGCATTAAAGATAATCAGATTGAGTCCTCCTTCCAAGTTGCGACATGCTTGTGTAAATACAATTGAACCTGTCAAAACTGATCAATGTTAGTCATTCCCGAATATGGAAAACTCATTCAGAATAAGTGTTTTTCTTTTCTAAAATCAGGAAATACTAGAACATTATGAATAAACATTGATGAAACTGCTGATGCTGAACCTATTGTGTTGGATTCCATATTCTGTTATAGGACACATAATGTAATCTGAGAGCTTTGGAGTTGATGACATAATAAAAATAATAAAGTTGCTTTAGGTTTACAGTGTATGCTAATCTTTTTGCATTCCTTATGAACAATGACAGTTTTAGAAAAGCTCTTCAAAATACAGAACAACAAGAAATATCTTTAAACAACCTCTCGAAAAAGAAAAATGTACATTTTACAAATAACATATAAAAAAATAACTCCAGAAAAAGACTAAACAGGCAAAATTGTGATGTTCGAAGAAGTAACATTTGTACAAAAAAATAAAAAATAAAACCCAGATTATGCATACTGGAGTTTTAAACAACCTCCAATGTTGAGGAAATAAAGGAGATTTTGTGGAACATCAAGTCCGGTCATGTCTGAAGTATGAGTGTCGCTGTTGATGTGCTCCTGTTGTAAAAGGCTGAGATATACTGGAGATCAAGGGTGTGAAATTCTGTATTTTAGTCACAAATATTACTTTTCCCTGATGTCAGCATCTCTTTATATTTATTTTCTCCAACATAGAAGCTAAACTAACCATTTAGGTACGTTTCAATGTTCCCTGAGTGCCCCCAAGTGGTCAAATAATTATTAGACAAATTCATTAGACAGCAAGTGATGCCACAAGTTTCACTTTTGGTTTTAACCTTGGCAGATCTAAACTGAGTAAAGCATCTGCATAGTGTAGTTTGAGATTAAGGGATGTAACTATTAGGTCATTGCTGCAATATTTGATCTGCAGTAAGGTGCGTTACTTTCCTTTTGCATCATGTCTTTCAACACCATTAAAACAAATGGCTCCATACAATAATGTAACTAACAAATGTTGTAAAACTGATATAAAAAATGAAAAGTTTAGGGGAGCAAATGCTGACAGAATAAATAATATTAATATTGCAAGGAATTAGAATATATATGAGTTTTGTATGTCAAATCAAACATTTTAAATATAACAAATTGTTAATAAAAGTTGTTTTTATAGTGTTGTGTTTAAAACTGGTTATTTAGCCCATGTTTACTCACTCTGATTATCTGACCCAACAGCCAATTTATCATTTGGATCCCCAGAGTCTGCAGGACCAGTCTGCCTCTTAACAACCTTTGGTTGCATATTTCTGTCTTTCTCTTTTTGTAGTGCAGAGAAGTTCCGAACGATGTTGGATTTTTGAGGCACCTCAGGAGGAGACGAAGCTCTATTATTCTCATCTTTATTTTTGTCTGGACCTGCAAAACAAAACAACAAAAAAAAGGAAAATGGAATAAACACGACTTTAAACCCACACCATCAAGGGAGGTTAAACATCAGCTGCCTTATTTGGCAACAAAACATTTTCTGTAAAGATCTCCATTTTATTTTTTAGAAAATGTAAAGGCAATCGTTTTCTGTCCTCTGAAACACCTCAAGCAATTTAGAAAGAAGTTGATGATTAATAGATTTAATAAGTTTCATTTTTAAATATAGCAGAGACACTGCAGAGTTTAAACGAGCTAAACTTATTTGTACTGACTATGGTCATTCGGAACATCAGGTGAAGCATCATTTGTTTCCACAGGATCGCCCTCTTTGTTGTCCATCATTTCTGCTTGTTTTTTGTCTTCTGTAGGAGGATGATCAAGACGAGGTGACGCAGGAGGAGGAGATGAAATTTCACCGTCTTCAGCTTTGTTCTCTAAACCTGCAATATAGACAGAAATGCTGTAGGAAAAACATTCCCAAACTCTCTCATAGAATTTGATTAAAATTTACTTTATAGCACTCTGCAGTTTTAACAAGTGATGGTAAAAAATACAAATGAACAAAAATACAATAACATATTTTGATGTTAATAAGTGATTGCTGTTTTCTTTACTTTTGAGCTTAACCTCACATATTTGATTGGCTATTTTAAGTTAAAGACTGTTAATGAAGCACATCTGATAAACTGAAGATTACAAGGTTTAGTAGTAAAAAACAGTTCTGTCTTGCTTTTAAGGGAAAAACTAGCAATCCAACTCCACAGAGGTTGGCGTCTATATTTTGTGACTGGTTAGCATCAATACCATTTACTTGTGTGAAAATCCACAGCTAAAAACAAAAATCACAAAGATTTTTATCAAGGAATGATGTTTATGCAATATTTGACCTTAATTGTAAAAAACAGGCGAGCCAATTTGCTTTGTAGCCCTGGCTCTGGTTATTGTTCTTATTCTGCCGGAAGGTGAAACTGGACCATTTAAGTCTTTTCCAGGTTTTCCTCCAGAATTGCCCTGCATGTAGTGCCATACATCTTCTCATCAACTTTAATCAGCCTTCCTGTCCTGTTGAAGAAAAGCATCACCCACATGATGCCAACTACACCATGCTTCACTGTGGGCATGGAGTGTTCAAGGTGATACAAGGGGGTTAGTTTTCCACCTCAAATAATGTTTGCAGTTAGGCCACTAAGCTTAATTTTGGTCTCATCTGACCAGTGGACCTTCTTTCACATGTTTGCTGTATTTCTTATTGTTTGTGGAAAACTGCAAACATGGCTTTTTATGGCTTTCTTCCATAGAGCGCAGATTTGGGGAGTGCACAACTAATAGCTGCCCTGTCGATAGATTCTACCAGCTAGGTCAATAGATTTCTGCAGCTCCTCCGGCGTTACAACAGGTCTCTTTTGTGCTTCTCTGACTAATGCTCTCCTTGCCCGACCTGTGAGTTTAGCTCGACAGCCACGTCTTGGTCGGTTTGAAGTTGTGCTATATTCTTTCTGTTTCCAGGTTAATTAAACTGTCCTTCATGAGACGAGAATTGCTTGTGATGTTTTATAACTCAGCCCTGCTTTATATTTCTCCACAACCCTAACCCCGACCTGTCTGGTGGGTTCTTCTGTGTCTCCTGAAGTACACTCTCCAGTACGACAGATCTATTTTTATATTCTGACTCCTCCAAATGTGTCACGTAACAGTTATCACAACACAGAGGCCAGCTGAAAGCTGTGCTGCACCCAGAGACACAAAGGCTTGAAACACATTTACACTGAATGCATTGAAGCAGACGGCAGGGCCTCAACTCCCAGCTACTGCCAACTCTGTGCAACCAAAAAAAAAACCCAGAGCATTTAAAAAAACTCCTTCAACCGTAACACAATGACACACTCATAAAGCAAAAAATGCAAACCAATTGACTACTATGGAGCTAAATTAGGGCCATAAAGTTTGTTCAAAAGAAACACATTTGAACCTGAAAAATTATTTTGAACCTCCCCCCAAAACAAATGTGAAAACTGAAAAAAAAGTTTTGCAACTGAAAAAAAAAACTGCTGTGAAACTGGAAAAATAAAAGTTCAAAACTACTTTTCAGATTCAAGTTTTTTTTTTCGAACTTGCAGATTTTTTTTTCAGCTTCAAACTTTTGGTCCTGTTTTGGCGTGGGGGGCGGGGCCTCAGATCACGGGGTGCAGAATCATGACTGACAGCTCAACACCATGGCTGAACAACATATTCCCAGCTGTTGCATTCAGGGACCGTGGGAACTGGAATTATCTGTAATACATCATCGATATTCTATATATGTGATTGGTTTTGAAAGATAACAGGCTTCACCGATAGAAGCAGCTTACATGAATACACGACGCACATCTCAGAGGAGAAAATATGATCTTGACAGATTTGCACAGCATTTTAAGTCCGTGTTGGAGATTTCCCATGCTCTCAACATAAAGCAAAAGAACTGCCAGACTAAACGGCGGGAATGAAACCAGATGCAAAACGAGTCGGTATTTTCCGAATATCCTTGCATAATTAAGCCTGGAATTCTTTTCACATGGACTGGACTCGGGTTTCAGTTTCTGGTGCATTTTTGATTAAAACGTGTTTGGTCTTGATTTAGTGAAGTGACTCACAGCCAGGGGCAAACTGGCATACCGCTGACTTAGTGGGACAGTGGTTCCCTTAAAAAATATATATATATATATATATATATATATAAATATAAATATATAATATATATATCATATATATAAATATAAATATATATATATAATATATATAATATATATATCATATATATAGATAGATAGGACAAGGCATTTCTTACTTTGTGAATGCTTAGTTTTTAATGTGATGATGAATTACAGATAATTCCAGTTCCCACGGTCCCTGAATGCAACAGCTGGGAATATGCTGTTCAGCCGCTGTGTTGAGCTGTCAGTCATGATTCCTCAACCCTGTGATCTGAGGCCCCGCCCCCACGCCAAAACAGGGCCAAAAGTTTGAAGCCGAAAAGAAAATCTGCAAGTTCGAAAAAAAAAACTTGAATCTGAAAAGTAGTTTTGAACTTGTTGTTTTCCAGTTTCACAGCAGTTTTTTTTTCAGTTGCAAAACTTTTTTTTTTCAGTTTTCACATTTTTTTGGGGGGAGGTTCAAAATAATTTTTCAGGTTCAAATGTTTTTCTTTTGAACAAACTTTAAGGCCCCAATTTAGCGCCAAAGACTATCAATGAATCACCCAACTCTTCCTAAAGGATGATACTTAGACACATAAAGAAAGAGTGCAGCAAAATAAAATAAACAGTCAATATAAGGTAATGCTAAGAGACGAGCAGCAGGAGAGACAAGCAAAAGATTATTTGCTATTATAAGTACAAAGGCCAGCATTGTTGATAACAAATGTTATAAAACTGATATGACATACAGCAGTTTAGAGCAGCAGGCAGGAGGCACAGGGTAAAGTTTTCACTCAAATTGCTGTTCATAAAAGTTGTTTTTAAAACAGGTTATTTAGCCCATGTTTACTCACTCTGATTATCTGACCCAGCAGCCAATTTATCAATTGCATTCCCAGAGTCTGCAGGATCGTTTTGCCTCTTAACAACCTTTGGTTGCATATTTCTGTCTTTCTCTTTTTGTAGCTCAGAGAAGTTCCGAACGATGTTGGATTTTCGAGGCACCTCAGGAGGAGACGAAGCTCTATTATCTTCATCTTTATTTTTGTCTGGACCTGCAAAACAAAAACAAAAAAATGTGGACAGACATCACTCTAAACTCACACCATCATGAGAAATTAAATTCAATAAAAAAAACGAGTTGGTTTATATAGCAACATACAACGTTTCTGTTCTGATCTGTTTTAATTTTTAGAAAATGTAAATCCAATTTTGAAAGACATCAAGCAAATTATAAATGAAGTTGTAGCTGATTAAAAGATTTAGGAAGTTCAGTTTTTAAAGATAGCAGAGAAACAGCAGAGTTTAAATGAATTTAAGCTCATGTGTACTGACTATGTTGGTCCGATATGCCAGATAGCACATCCTTTCCATTCTCCGAGTCTGCAGGATCAATCCTTTTCACCTCCATATCGTTTCCAAGCTCATCTGCATCCATTTGAACTTTGTCATCTGTATGAGGATGAAAAGGATGAGGTGTTTTTAGAGGCACAGGAAAAGGAAATGAACTTCCATTGTGTTAATTTTTGTTCTAGTCTGAACCAGATTACAAAACAGGCAAAAACAAAAGCTCACAAAACAAAGCTAAGTGTAAACTGTCGCATGCAGGTTGAATTAAAACTTTTGATAAGCAAATGAAATCATACAATAATTTGATTCTAATAAGTTAATGCTTTCAGTACCTTTGCTTCTTGCATCATAATTGAGATCTGCTGTTTCCTGTTTATTAAAACATCGTTACCCGAACACTTCTGAGAAGCTGAAGAGGCCAGCTTGTTTTAGTTTTATTACTAAACATAAAACATAAATAGCTTGTTATCCAAATTAGGTAAAAATGACAGATTTCATGTATCTAACTACAAGTGACAAAAGCAAAACAACAAATGCCACCTTCTATAAAAAATATTTTGGATGAATACCTGAGTCATTAAACTAGGATAAAAAAAATGAATCAAAGGAGATATCCAGGTGTCCTTAAGTTGCATCAATTAATTTTTTTTATCTGTCCCGGGATAAAAACAAGAATCCCAGCGTCATTGCATAACAGAAACTGTGCGTGGGAAGAAGAGCTGTAAACATTGCCGTTACATCCAGAGGCATGTTGGGATATGCCTGAACGTGTGCATCGGGGTTTCGTTAAACTGCATGAAAGAAATTTACAGACACACCACGCTGCAAGTTTCTCTTTTAACTTCACAAAGAATCTAACAATGTGATCCTGGAAAGAAATGAATACACCCATCATGTCCAAACTGAAGTACACGGTTGAAAACAACACGAGGTGAACACCCACAATCAGAAGGTTGTGGGTTCGATTCCTCCTGCCATATGTCGATGTGCCCCTGGGCAAGGCACTTAACCTCAAGTTGCCTACCGATCTGCGTATCGGTGTATGAATGTGTGAGCGTTAGTGAGTGCGATTGGGTGAATGTGGCTCTAGTGTAAAGCGCTTTGAGCGGTCTGTATGACTGGAAAAGCGCTATACGAGTTCAGTCCATTTACCATTTACAACAGTTTCCAAAACATATGAAACAGTCTGTTGACACAGTGAAGGGGTCTTTACACACTGATTTGGGCACCAATTAACTCTAAAGACAAACATTTAAAGCTAATTTTACAAATAATGACACATGCTGAATCATATTGTTTCTTGCCTTAAGACAATGGACCATCCCAGCCAGCAGGACCTTGCTCAACTAAGTAAGTGTGGTTAAGGAGATTTACAAGGAAACTCAAAATCTCCACTGTTGTAACTGAACTGGCTAAATATGCATTTTCAGGTGTTTTGTTTCTACTGAACAGAAGGCACCTGTCAGAGATTCCCAAACAGCTGCAATAGAATAGCAAAAACAACTGGGTGTGACTTAAGAAACAGTGACTGGTGGTTTGGGAAGGGTGGTTCCATTTTGTCTTTTTGTAACTAAAGTTTTATTTTAGGAACCTGGGTGGCCATTGGGGGAGGCACAGCTTTTTCTTCAGAACAACTATGAAAAAATGCTGGGAGTCACTTAAAAAAAACTTTAGAAAATAGCAGCAAATATCAGAAACATCAAAAAGGAAGACTTTGCACAGTATGAAATAAGGAGGAAGTGGTAAATATATCACCTTCTTCATTGTGGGAAGTGTTATTTGTGTCTAAAAATATATTTAATCCATGTTTACTCACCGTGTTCAGCTGCCTCAGCTGGTAATGTTTCATTCATCTTCTCAGAATCTGAAGGGTCGTCCTCCAAGACGTTTTCCACCACAGCATCTCTGGGCTCGGCTTCATAAGGTTTCCCGTTCTCTTTTGCACGAGAATCAGAAATAGTAAAAGATGGTTCATCCGGCGCAGGGGAAGGAGATGAAATTTTGCTGTCTTGGTTTATGTTTTTCTCTGAAGCCAAAAACACAAAAAATAAAAAAAATGAAATATAACACAATGTAATAGTGAAGCCACACAGGGACTGAGATCAATTCACACCAAATGAATGAAAGCATTTAATTAGGAGTACCATACAACCTCAATATTCTGTCTTAGAAAAATGTATTGGATGATAAACAAAAAATGTAAATATATTAACAGAAATATATTTAAAGGTAAAAGAGTTTGCTCCAGATATACATTTCGGAACTTCTAAGAGAAGCAAAAATAACTATGTTAGTAAAACTTGCAAAATTAGATAATAATGAGTTTTCTGAATTGAGAGAAACAGATTATCTGACAGAGAATGTCGCTGGATGCTTTCTCTAAGCTCCTTCATATAAACTTCATCTGGAAAAAGCAAACCCCAATCAGCTCAATTATTGCACCGCCTGTTATAGATCCAAAAGTAGAATTTTTATGATGATATAAACATACCAGAGTTTCTAAGGTGCATTTTTCTTGTCTCATTTTGCCCTGAGACAAAACAGAGTAAAAAAACAAAGTCTGGTTTCTGATGCAGTAAATGAAACTTTACTCTGTAATTTAAGATGCACACAGACACCTGGACACCTCACACGTTCTTGCCACCATTTTTACAGAAAAAATATTTCTTCCACTGCTGTCAGCCACTTTTATTTACCTGAAACACTTATTCTATACTTTCTTTAATCAAGAACATTTGTTAGGGGACTTTACCCTGGATGGTGGGATCAGACACAGAATCATCATTCCTTTGGTCTAAATGGCGAAGAGTCTGTTTAGAGGGCAAAGTAGACACTCTGTCCAGAAGACCCCGGCTTTCCTCACAGTCAGAAGATGCCCCTAAAAACATGAAATATAGAATAGAAATATTCTTATTGTCCCTAAGTGGGAAAATTCAGTGACAGGCAAAAAGAAAGCATTCAGATTCACAACAAGTTAAAAATATAAAAACAAAAAATAAGAATAGGAGACTGTTGTGGCAAATTTACAACATCAGAAAACAATACTGTACAGTTATTAAAAATAGCAAACTCACATTAAAGAAATGTGCAACTGAGTAGGATAAGTAAAAACAAAAGTACAAAATATGGATATTTGTGCATAAAAAACTATTTACAAGAAATGAAAAAAAACTGCAAATAACAGAAGCGATATTGTGGTTTTAAAGTCTAATAGTCTAAATATGATCATTTAGACCATTAAAAACCATTAGATCACATAATGGAAACTGCTAAGAAAAACATCAGTAATAATTATACTTAGACATGTTACTGTTCAAGAGAAAAGAGTTCAACATATTCAAGAGAAATGTGTATATATAGGAGCAAACAAACATTCAGTACAGGAAAAGATCAAATAATTACTTTTTCTCATCTGTCACCGTTGACCTGTACCATGAACCAGCAGGTAATCTTTTATAAAGCTTAAAAAAATGCTGTTTCAGAATGTACATTTTAGACTTCAAACTGCGGTAATATCATTTCAATGATTGTTACAACAGTCATCTAAGTTGGCCATTATCACGCAAAAGATTTTTCAATGTAATTCAAAACAGTAAATAAATACTTACAAAAACTTTAACAAAAACGCTTTTTTTGTTACTTGCATTCATAATCCAGACAAAGTAGTGTGACATACCGTTTTTAATACCAGAAGCTGACTGACTTTCCATATCAGACTTCTTCTCACGTTTCAGATATACTAAAAATTATAAAACAAAAACATCATGATTATGTGTGATAAACATTGTATTGGGACATTCACAACTACTTAAAGCATTGTTTTTTTTTTTTTTTTTACATCTTTACCTTTTTTATAGAAAATGAAGAAAATCACACAAGAGAGAAGTAGAATGACAATGGGAATGACAATAGCAGCAATCAGGATGGCTGGACTCGTGTCTGTAAAAAACAAACAGAAAGTGAAAATGAAAGAAAAAAACATCTATAAACACCTACAATACTGATTACCATTGCTAAGGAAATTTCAGTTTATAATAAGAAACTAAGCTGCAGTAGAAAGAGAAAACGTCAATAAAGAAAACAAAAACAAAAAAATTATATATATATAAATATATAGTACAGACCAAAAGTTTGGACACACCTTCTCATTCAAAGAGTTGTCTTTATTTTCAAGACTATGAATATTGTAGCTTCACACTGAAGGCATCAAAACTATGAATTAACACATGTGGAATTATATACTGAACAAAAAAGTGTGAAAGAACTGAAAATATGTCTTATATTCTAGCTTCTTCAAAGTAGCCACCTTTTGCTTTGATTACTGCTCCACACACTCTTGGCATTCTGTTCATGAGCTTCAAGAGGTAGTCACCTGAAATGGTTTTCCAACAGTCTTGAAGGAGTTCCCAGAGATGCTTAGCACTTGTTGGCCCTTTTGCCTTCACTCTGCCGTCCAGCTCACCCCAAACCATCTCATTTGGGTTCAGGTCCGGTGACTGTGGAGGCCAGGTCATCTGGCGCAGCACCCCATCACTCTCCTTCTTGGTCAAATAGCCCTTACACAGCCTGGAGGTGTGTTTGAGGTCATTGTCCTGTTGAAAAATAAATGATGGTCCAACTAAACGCAAACCGGATGGAATAGCATGCCGCTGCAAGATGCTGTGGTAGCCATGCTGGTTCAGTATGCCTTCAATTTTGAATAAATCCCCAACAGTGTCACCAGCAAAGCACCCCCACACCATCACACCTCCTCCTCCATGCTTCACGGTGGGAACCAGGCATGTAGAGTCCATCCGTTCACCTCTTCTGCGCCACACAAAGACACGGTGGTTGGAACCAAAGATCTGAAACGTGGACTCATCAGACCAAAGCACAGATTTCCACTGGTCTAATGTCCATTGCTTGTGTTCTTTAGCCCAGACAAGTCTCTTCTGCTTGTTGCCTGTCCTCAGCAGTGGTTTCCTAGCAGCTATTTTACCATTAAGGCCTGATTCACACAGTTTCTTCTTAACAGTTGTTCTAGAGATGTGTCTGCTGCTAGAACTCTGTGTGGCATTGACCTGTTCTCTAATCTGAGCTGCGTTTAACCTGCGATTTCTGAGGCTGGTGACTCGGATGAACTTATCGTCCGCAGCAGAGGTGACTCTTGGTCTTCCTTTCCTGGGGCGGTCCTCATGTGAGCCAGTTTCTTTGTAGAGCTTGATGGTTTTTGCGACTGCACTTGGGGACACTTTCAAAGTTTTCCCAAATGTTCAGACTGACTGAGCTTCATTTCTTAAAGTAATGATGGACACTTGTTTTTCTTTACTTAGCTGCTTTTTTCTTGCCATAATACAAATTCTAACAGTCTATTCAGTAGGACTATCATCTGTGTACTGTATCCACCTCCTGCACAAAACAACTGATGGTCCCAACCCCATTTATAAGGCTTGAAATGCCACTTATTAAACCTGACAGGGCACACCTGTGAAGTGAAAACCATTTCAGGTGACTACCTCTTGAAGCTCATCAACATAATGCCAAGAGTGTGTGGAGCAGTAATCAACGCAAAAGGTGGCTACTTTGAAAAACCTAGAATATAAGACATATTTTCAGTTGTTTCACACTTTTTTGTTTAGTATATAATTCCACATGTGTTAATTCATAGTTTTGATGCCTTCAGTGTGAAGCTACAATATTCATAGTCATGAAAATAAAGAAAACTCTTTGAATGAGAAGGTGTGTCCAAAATAAAATAAAATCTAAATATCCTTTGTCCCCCGTTGTGGTAATTCAGGCAAAGAGAAAAGCTCAGGACTGGTCCTGAACAGGATTTCTTACCAGGGTAGCAGTCCTTAGCAGTAAACGCTGCAGATTCTTCAGTTAGTGGGTTGCGCACAGTACAGCTGTATATATGATTGTCAAGTTCACCCCCAAGGGATATCATTAGCTCTGGTCCAAGATGCATGTTTGCATCTGAGCGCCACTGAAACGTCAGTAAAGACTGATGATATTTGGATGGTGAAGAGCAGGTCAGAGTAGCCTGGACTCCAAATTGATTTGAGGTGCTTGCAGTGTGCATATTACAGGATATGGTAGGCTTGGCCACTTTGTCTAAAATAACGCAGAAAAACAGGTGATTGCAATGTTAGAAAGATGCATGCATTACTTCAGTGTTTTAAGAGAAAAAAAAAAGTATATTTTACAAAAAATATATTTTAAAGAATACAAAAAGTATAACATAAACAAACTACAGTTAAATCTTTAAATAAAAATTCACAATTAAAATAATTTCATACATTTTAAAAATGATGTAAAAACAATTTAAGACACTTTGTCAAAAAATCTTAAAGCAACGGCGTCTTCCCCGGCTAAATCAACCGTCCACAGTTTTCTCTCTCAGATGGGATTCAAAGGTTGATTACAGGTAAGCTAACAAAGGCTAAAACCCATTTGTATATCAGGACCATCTGTGGAGAGTGGTGGCAGAAACATGTCTGCCTAGCATACCAGCCAAACAGTAAAAATATTCTCCAAGATCTAAATGAATGTAAAAATTAGGGCTGAACAATATTAGAAAAACAACACTGCAATATTATTGTTAAATATTGCAATTCAGTCCATTACCATTAAACTCACATTTCCCCACTGTTTTCGTTATTTTCTATCATCGCAGTGTCTCCCAGAGCTTTAGGATCTTAATCACTAAGATATATCAGTTATGGGGACAAAAGAGAGTAAAAAGTCCATTCAAGTGGACAAATATATTATTGGAAAGTACAATTTTATTGTAAACCACCTGAAGATTTACACTTTGACAAACATTGCATCCAAACAGTCCTGCAGTTGTGAAGATTAATATTGTGATGACAATTATGACACTAGAAGAACATAGTAACTTTTTAAATTGTAAACACAAAGAATCAAAAATGAAACTGAGACAGCCAAAGACATCTCTTCACTGACCATAGTGAAACCATTTAGTTTCACAAAGACAAACAGGTCTTTGCAACAACTTTGAAAGAGTCATTTCCATCGACTCGATTACTCTTTCACTTCCACTCTGTCCTGTAACTCAGTAAATGAGCTGGTAGTTAACTTCTATTCTAACATTTCAGACATCATTGATCCCATAGCTTCTATTAAGATTAAAGTAAGAAGAAACCTCCGTGGAGACATGTTCCACCGGTGAGAAAAAAGGGAATGTCAAAAAGGTGAACAGAGAGAGCGAAAGACTGGATTTACAGATATAACTTTTAACTGAAAATGCCAGGGAATCTATCTTTTGGGAAATCATCAACAAAAACATTGAAAATGCTCGTGCCTTGTTAGCTACGGTTGACAGGTTAACAAACCCTCCTGTGTCTGTAGCATCTAACCTCCACTCTACCAGGACCCGCAATGAATTTGCCAACTTCTTTACTGAGAAAATTCTGAAAATTAGAGGACTAGTCTGTACATCAATACCAAGTCCAACACCAATGTTGTGTCCAATCAAAATTAATTTGGATGAAATTACACAAATCAACTACAAACACTACAGACACTGCAAAGTGCAGACTGTGGAAAAACCACAGTGCTGGTATTATTGGACCTGAGTGCAGCATTACCATAGTATATTACTGGGGTACCTGAATAACTGGGTCAGTCTTTCTGGTACAGCACCTGACTGGTTTGAGTCTTACTTGAAGGACAGGGACCTTTTTGTGTCAGTAAGTAACTTTACATCAGAGCTGACAAAAATCGTATGTTGGGTTCCCCAAGGTTCTACCTTGGGCCCCCTACTATTCAATATTTACATGGTCCTCCTAGCTTAAATTATAACAAACATAAGTAGTTACCATAACTATGCAAATGACACACAGTCATACATTACAATGTCACCAGGTGTTGGCTAGATGCTGGAACAAATCATTGTGTGGACGTGCAATAGTTTTCTTCAGTTGAATAAAAACAAAACCTAAGTAATAATTATTTTTGGACCAAATGAGATGCGATCAAGATTTAGCACACAGCTTCAGTTTCTACAGCTAGAAACCACAGATCAGACCTGAAATCTAGTTGTAGTAATGGAATCAGACCTGAACTGTCAGAGGCACATAAAGACAATCACTAAGTCTGCCTTCTATCACCTAAAGAATATTTCCAGCATAAAAAGACCAATGTCCCAGCAGGACCTTGGAAAAACTCATTCCAAACATTGAGGAGCATCATTCAGTTCTTATGCTCCACTAATCTGGAACAAACTCCCAGAAAACTGCAAAAATGCAGAATCCTTGGGTTATTTTAAATCAAGGTTAAAATCACAAGTTTAAAGTTGACTTAGACTGTTCTATTTAATTTATCACTTCAGTCTGTAGTCTAATTTGTCTTTATTTTCCTTTAATATGCCACTGCAATGTATATTTAATGTGTTTTCTTTTCTTATGTATCCACCCTACAGGACACCTTGAATTGTCTTGTTGCTGAAATGTGCTATACAAATAAACTTCCCTTGCCTTAAAGTGACTTTATTCACAGATTTGGATACGTGTCTATTGAAACCAAATTTTGTGTCTGGCCGGCAGATAATAATTTTCAGCATAATATGCATCTGAAAGATTGTTAATTGTTACATTTGGGTGGCAGCTTACAACCACTGTTGTTCTGTAGTGCTTTTGCATATATAACAACTTATTTGTAAATAAAAACATAAAGCAAGTATTATAATATTACACTTAATTGATTAATAAGGAGAATATAGCAAAAATGCTATATAATATATATGTAAAGTATATAAAAGCACTGACTGAGAGGAAAAGGCTTTTCATATTCAAGCACTTTTAGTCCTCTCTATTTACTCCTGTTTTAACAAGGTTGCCAGAAAAAAAAACCTAACCCTAAATATGGTTTTTGTTTGTTTGTTAAAATCACAAGATGCTTCACAATAACACAAAAAAAACCAAGAATATACTTAGAAATAAATGCAGCAGTCTAGTTAAGCAGTCTTTGAAATATTCCTTAAGTGATAAAGACAATCTCGGACCAGTTGTCTAGAATGATGTTCAAAGCATAAAGAGCTGTCAAAAGTTGGTTTGTAGTAAAGGTGGCAAAAAAGTAAGATGTTGCCTGATAACAGGAATTTTATCATCAGGAGCAATAATGAGGGTCTCTGTTTTGTTATTAGCATTTAAAATCAATGGGATAAGGAATACAACTGTCTAGAAATGTAAAGCTTTTTTTAATTCTATATTTTCTTTATCTTGACCCAGAAAATGCTTGAATTGAGCTATAAAATGTTCCTAAGGAGACTGTGTAGAAACCAATTTACAACAAAGTATGTATAAAAAAAATGACCAAACACCTTCTGAATGGCCTCTCATCAAAACCAAAGTTATTTAAAAACACAGAATGCTCAAAGTCCAACTAAAAAAGTGTTGTCATAAATTATTGTTAGGAAAACAAACAAAAAAAAACTTACCAATGACTTCCATTTGAAAACTTCTGCGATTCAATTTGCTGTTGGCAAATATTTCCAGCTCGTACAATCCACTGTCTTCAAATACAAGGTTGCTAATGGTCAGATCTGCAGAATGCCAGTCAAGTGTGACCCGGTGTTCAAATGACCCAAAGGAAAGCTGTTCACTGCCAGTAAACTCCACTACTTTGTTTCCTCCATGCTTCCACAGAATGTTGTCAGGGGTTTCTTTGATGTTTGCAGTGAAGCTGGACGTCTCCCCCCGCAGGAAATATTCTGTAGCTTGTCCAGCAACTACAAAGAGAATGCAAGTGATACATTAGTATACTGTACAAAGCAATGTAGTCTAGCAGCAATTCAAGCTAAATGTCTTTCTTTCCTCAGATGATTTGTTTATTCAAACTTTGGCACGAAACATTTAATGGTAATCTTAGATTTTTATCCTTTCAACATATTATGGTACCAATGTAGCCTACCAATATTAAACTACCACAAGCTCTTCGTCCAGTTATTTTTTAGTCCAGTAACATGAAGGTGACGAACAGAGCTACCTTGTTAAATTTTCCTACCGTGGTGCTTCTACACGCATCCATCAGTTTGGGTATGTTGTTAGAACACTTGTCACCTATGCAAGACCTTCATCCACAGAGAACGCTACAGAAATCACAGCCTTGTGAGTTAAAGTTATTTTATGAAAAATTACACTTAGTTTGTGTGTTTGTGTTGCAAAGTTTGATATGTTTACATTTGAATTGATTGCAAACTTTACGCTGTGCGTCCATGTGTTATTTTTAGTTAAACGTGACCTTAGCTGGCGGCGCTGCAAGTGAAGGAAACTGAACGTTTCATTGTTTGCAGCGGTTGTCTTGCTGAGCTGCTCTGATTAGCGTTGCCCAACTGATCTGTGGATGTGTCAGAGCTCAACCACAAACATCACCCAGCCTACCAGGGAGCAGTGGATGGTTAAAACATGACAGCTGCTGACAGCTCCTTCTAACATCGTCTTCAGATTATTTTTATTTATTTATTTTTTTGCTTTTATTGGTTTTTACTTTGTAAGGTGACCTTGAGTGCCCTGAAAGGTGCCTTAAATAAAATGTTTTATTATTGTAAAAAAAAAACAAATCTGTTTTTCCTTTTGTTCAGTCCATGTTGTTTCAAGAGGGTGTAACGGCACAACAACGCATTCATCAACTGGAGAGAACTATATGCATACCTTATTTATCAGTTGTCTTTTAGTTTTAGCTGGAATTTATTAATTTGTTTGTTTGTTGAATGTTCTCCTCTTTGTCTTAGTTTCTTTAAAACATAACAAAAATATCCACAAACTATTTTTTTTTACATTTTCAAGCATAGGTACCAAAAAAAAAACCCTGTTGTGAGTTGAATAAAAAAAATGATTCAGGGGTTCTGTTTAGTTTCGTTAAGATGGATGTCTGCAGCCTTCAGAATGGTCTGCTTTGTCTGTTTAACTTGTTTCCAGCTTGTCAGATTTAATGGAGAATTAGCATTGAAGCAGAGTCTGCTTATACTAAGCAAAACAGCCAAAACATATAAAATAAATTAATTAATAAATTAATGAAGGGTATTTTGAAGCAATTAAATGGTCTCCTTTAAAGTGTCAAGAAAGCAGATTTACCTAAACACAAATTCCTTCAGAATATCACAAGAACAGCCTTAAGCATTTATATGATGCACTTTAAACTTCAAATTCAATATGTTGATGCACATTTAAACTGATTATAGTATCCTCTCCAGTGGGAAAAAAAACAACCAAGATAATTTGTTCATGACAGGAATAATGTCAGACCGAGGGCATTTTGACTGAGTGCTATAATTATGAAAATATTACTACTACTACTAATGCTACTGTTGCTAATAATAATAATTTGTATGCTGAAGTAAACAGGTAATTAAGATAAATCTGCTCGTCAAAAAAAGAAACCATTCAACATTTTAAACAAGAGAAGAAGTCCAGTTTGGGAATCTAAGGAGCCAATCCTAATGCTTCAAAAGGGAAATATTGTGATTCAGAGGTGACTGTAATACAACTTTATTTTCTTTTAAATTGTAGCGATGCCTTTTCGACATCTTGTAGTTTTGTCAGGATAAGCCCTCAGGCTGGAGGAGGACGTTGACTTTCTAGTAACTCCCACCATTATTTGACTCAAGTCTAGGGTTTAAATTGCACTTCTTCCTTTAAAATGTTTATGTGAGACTATAGAGCTATCCCTGTGGTTGGATAGGGGTTACCCCTTATCAATCTGGCTCAATGAAGAATATTAATAGTGATATAAATTTTTTGATGATTTTGTATGAATTAGGAGTATTTCATGAACTTTATGACTGAAATATTCAGGCTCATTGATGACTAGGTGCCCCTCTGTCAGAGTTAAAACTTTTAATCACACCACTACATGGACTGCATAAACAAAAATATTTACAATTTAGAAAACACATAAAGCCTGCTATTATAGTTAGCAATGCTAGCTGTGCTAGGCACTCTAATCACTAACAGACGTCGATAAAAACCATTTTACCAACATTTTACATCCCAATAAATCCAAAGAGCCAACAGCAGAAGTATTATGTAACAATAATAATCTTGTAAGCATCTGTTCAACTGAACATCTTTGCACAAAATCACAGCATTATATCTGACTGGGCCAATGTGGTTTATTCATCCTTGCTTATTCAACACCAGGACAAAATCACAATGTTTAAGGAAAAGTGAGTTAGAACTAAATACTTGGACCAAATTCAGATCTATGGATTCTATCCAAACTTTAATTCTGGATAATTAAACTACTAATTAAAATGCACATATAAAAGTAAAACATACACTTGTTGCAAAAAAATAAAAGCCTGGTTAACCAATAAAAAACATTAAATTCTTCAGTAATCTATTTAAGTGTTTTTTTGCATATAACCCTCAGACATAGCTTTGTTTTTGTTTTTAATGCATTTTCTCCGCAAGAGTCTGTTAGAACTAACAAAGAACCACATGATCAATAGAAAAACCTCCATTTATTACACAGACAACATTAATGTATGGAAAGAACATACAAATTCAACTTTTTACAGTTGGTCACCTCTTCGTAAATAAATCCCAAAGACATCAAACTACTGGAACGTATACCTAATGTTTTGACATGTCAGGACTTTTTCAGTTCAGACCTGATCAAGATACAAGCTGCTTATTTTGACAGTAACAGATTGAGAAGTTGAGAATTGAGAGACATCAAAAAAAAAAAAGCCTTTTACCCCTTCATTGTTTTCACATTTTGTCCTGTTGCAACCACAAACTTCACTGTATTTTGTTAGGATTATATGCCATAGACCTACTCAAAATAAAAGAAGTGCAAAGAAACGAACACATTTTTCAACTTTGTTTACAAAATATTGGAAAAGTGGCAGCTGCATCTGTAAACAGAACCCCTGAATCAATCATTAGCAGAACCAATTTTTACCGCAATTGCAGATGCAAGTCTTTTGGGTGTACTGCTGTACCAGCCTTGTCCATCTAGACACTGATTTTTTTTTCTCATTCTTATTTTCAAAAGAGCTTAAGCCCTGGCAGATTGAAGTACACAGACAAAGTCTGTGAACAGAAATTTTCATCAGATTTCAAATTGGACTAGTAGTTTAGATCAAACCATGTGTCAGAATGAGCCAAATATTTTCTCTTGCTGTATATTTAGTGTCATTTTTCTCTTGCAAGGTGTACCTCCACCCCAGTTGTAAGTCTTTTGCAACCTGCAACACCCATCTTCCCACAACCTCTGACAAGCTCCACGCTGAGGAAAGTATCCCCACAGCGTGATGCTTTCACCACCATGTTTGACCAAAGGTGTGTCCAAGTGGTGTGGTTTTCCACCACACACTGTTTTGCATGTAGGTCAAAAAGTTACATTTTATACCCACCTGACCTGAACAGATTTCTCCACATGTTTGCAGTGCCCCCTACATGGCCTGTTGAAAAGTGCAGCTAGGATTTAATGTGACTTTCTATGACCTGTAATTTTAGGTGGAACGCCATGTCTTGGTAGGTTTTGCAGTAATCTGATCACTTTCAGACAATGGATTGAACATTGCTCAGTTCAAAGCTTGCGATATAATTTTATAATCTCATCCTGCATTAAACCCCTTAACAACTCTATCCCTGGCCTGTACTGAGTTCCTTGGGCTGATGATTGCTATACAGACGCCACTCACAAATAATAAGCAAACATGATAAAATGTATGAGGTTATGAACTTAAAATAAATTCCTAGCAGGTCAGCTAACCACAGAAAACACACCAATGAAGCATGCAAAACTAATCCGTGAGCGAACATGTAAATAGCCTGCGAGTTGTCCTGGTTGTTGATCTGTTCGGGCGCAGAAATCTGTGCGATTGACTACAGGCTCACGGAAATGTTCAAGACAGTTGTAAAAGTCTTTTCCATATAAAGTAAAACTTACCCAGATAGTAGTTAACAGTTAAGCAGACGAGGAAGCACCGAAGAGCCATTACTGGGACACTGAAATTTTAGGTGGAGTTTGATTCGAAGGCACAATTAACTTTCACTTTGCTCCTTAGGTAGGCATAGATACGTAAAACCTCGAACATATTACTTTAAACCCTTGTGGACGAGCTTCAAGCTTAAAGCTTAAAACCAAGTTAAATTAAAATACCAGCATATGTACGAAACCACCTGCCAAATTACGGATTTCGGTTCACTACAAATGTACCTGTCACACCTGAGCTTCCGGTCTGCTTTACACCGGAAATAGAGCAAATATGTTACTGAAACCATAAAAACTTTGTCAGAGTAGATTTTGGGAGGAACATTTTTTTTTTTAAATGAACATGCCTATTAGAAGATTTTTTTTTTAAACTATTTTAAATCGTTAACAAAATTTAAAATATGCATTTTTGTTGGAAATAAAAAAAGAGGAGGTTGAGTTAATTTGAAAGCGCAGGATTTAACCGGCCGGCTGTTTTCTGGCTTGACAGTGTTTGTCCTTGGAATGCTGAATGTTTGCGTGGAAAGATAAGATTTAGAGAAAACAAAAGCCAGAAAAATGCCATCTGCAGAACAATGTTTGATTTCCAGACAAAACACAACTGTTTTGCTTTTTAAAGCACCTAAAGCAACACCTCTTCTGTTAATTTAATGGTTCTCTCCACAGTAACGTTTTTGGAGTGTAACATCATATCTGTTGTGGATGAGTTGAGTAATGTTTTACTTTAAGCAACATTTTTGGGAACATACATGTGCATCTCAATAAATTAGAATATAATGGAAAAATTTAAATTTAATAGGGCAAACTATGGGCAAAAAAGCTCTTTAGATACTAAAGGAGGCTAACCCTTGGCTTACACAATCATGGGAAAAACTGAATTGACAGATGTCCAACAGACAGTCAATGGCTAAGCAACAAAAGGTAATTGTAAAAGAAGCTGGCTCTTCAGAGTTCTGTATCCAAGCAAATTAATGGAAAGTTAAGTAGAAGGAAAACTGTAGTAGAAGAAGGTGCAGAGTCAACAGTTAAAGGAGAAAAAGAAGTGGTTCAAAGACATCTTCAGATAAAAGTAAAATTTGCCTTTTGAATTGAACTGTGCAAATAAATTGCTTTTTAACTATATTCAGTTTGTTAAGATTCATCTTTACCGCTGAAGTTTGATAAATACATACATTTACACATGTTTTATGCCTCAGAGAACACAAAATAATGAAAAAATAATAAAAACAATTTTTTTTCAAATAATAGAGCTCAAGAAAATAATGTTAAAGTTTGGCTGCTTACATTAGTATAAACACAGTGGTAGCTTATTGTAAAGTGGCAAGTGAATGTAAAACATACAGTATTCCTGCATCACTCCAATGTGTTGCTTGCTGCAGCAAAAATAAAGTCTGATTCAAAGAAGTTTGTGTCACTGGAACTGTGACGGAGGTATGACTCTTTGAATGTGAGTGTAAGACTTCATGAGTGTCACGCTGCCGTGGTGGGACACCCCCATCGGTAAGACACACTCCTCTGTCAACACCCATCGATCCACGTCCCAGCACATCACCGTGGAGATCACTTGGTTCTTGTTATCCCTTCCCCCTGTGATAAAAAGTTTGTTGTTGCACGCCGCGATGGCGCAACTTGCCCTCTCCCCCAGACGGGTCACAAGGGACCAGGAGTCGGACAGAGGTGAGTAGCAGTACATGGCGTGCATGGCACCACCTGGAAATGCAATGAAGATTTCATGGTGAGCTAAATGACATGTAATAAAGTAGACAAGCTACTGAAATCGGTGACTCCAGTCTTAATGAATACAAAGTATCCACTCATTTTCTATCTCAGCTCATCTGTTGGTGTAATACCTGTAAAGATTTTCTAACTTAGTACTTATCAATACTTATTAGTACTTAGTAATATATTTAACATTTTGTAAGTAAAATCTATTCCTGGACCACTGCTTCTGTTCTTTTTTCTTTTTATTTGTGTTTGTTTCTTGTCCTTTTAGCCTCCAGTCAGCTATGACATATGGCCGCTAATTCTGAGCCTGGTTCTGCTGGAGCTCTCTTCCTGTTTACGCAATTTGCTTCTCTTCACTGTAGCCACATGCTTGCTCAGGAGGAAGTGTTGTTCCAAAATTAATAACTTTATGCAACTGGATGGTCTTTATTAACTAGTTGAGTTTTTACCAACTGGCATTATATAACTGAATGTATTGGACTCCATTATAATTAGGACAGAATTGGACAGTATGTAACAGCATCTGAATAGGAGTATTTTAGATTAATATGAGTTAAATTTGGAAGTTCTGAATTGTTTCTTTTTTTGCAAATAAAAATCTAAAAGGTTTGGCATGCATTTGTATTCAGTCCCCTGATTTAACAGTTTTGTAGATGTCTCTACCAGCTGTTCTCACAGTGGGTATGATTCGGTTGGGGGTGTTCATTCTCTGCCACACATAGTTTTTGCATGTAGGGCCAAAAAATACAATTCTAATTGTATCTTAGCAGAACATCTTCCTTCATGTTTGCTGTCTGCCCCAAATGGCCAGTGGCAAACTGTAGAGGGAAATTATTTTGGCTTTCTGTCAACAATTGAACAATCTTGCCTGGTTTTCATTAAGGCCAAATATGTGGAGTGTTTGACTAATAGTTGTCCTGCCTAAAGATTCTCCAATCTGAGCTGTTGGCCTAGATGGAAAGTTAGGTGGAAAGTAATCCCATGGTAGGTTTGCTGTTGTGCCATTCTCTTTAGATTTTTATATGATTTATTGACCAGTGCTCCATGAGATGGTCAAAGCTTGGAGTATAATTTCATATTTGCCTGGCACTGGATTTTATTTAGGGGTCAACGAGTATAAGGGACAGAATGCACACTCTACTTTCAGATAAATGTATAAACAAAATTGAAAACTGTAATTTTTTTCTTCCACTTCAAAGTTTGAAAAAGCTGAATGGGCAATGATACTTTTTCAGTGTCATTGCCTTACAAGCTACCCTTCAGTAAATTCAATTTTGAAAGGAAAGGAAAATTCTTTCAAAGTAAAAAAAAAATAACTATGACAACATCAAATGTTGAAATTAAAATAAATGTATTTGTCTTTTTATATATATGTTCTTATTTGATTTAGATACCACCAACATGTTTAAAAAATCGGTACATCTTCCATTATTTGAAATTTTGAGTGTTTAGAAACTGAGATCAATCCCAGCAGTTATGTAGGATAGGTGCTTTGCAGCAAATGTGAGGAGCATTGTTAGTTATATCTCTTAAATGATTCATGTTGTTCGAAGTGTTTGTTGGGGTTACGTTTCTGATTTGAAAGGAAGATATCTCTGTGTTTGGACTCTTGCTGTTGTAATATGTGCTGAAAATGTGGTTTGACATGCAAACGCTGAGATAAGGGTTTGGCTTTCCTGAGACAATGGCTGTGTTCCACTTTTGCACCTGGTGTATCTTGGTTGTCCTGTAGAGCGTATGCAAAAGCAGAACTTCCTCTGAGAGGAATGCAGGCCTTGCATAATATGTCTGTGCTGCAAAGTCAAAATGTTTGCAGTGAAATATGTCTAAGCTGTCATTTCTACTGGCAACCAGCAAAATAGCAAACAATTTCTAAAATCACATTTTGAATCAAACCCCATATCAGTACATTTCAGACAGAAATTAGCTCAAAGATTATGGCAACACTTTAGCACTTTTCATTATTACATGTTGAAGTCCTAACAAGGAGCTTTGAATGTAGCCACAAATTATACACATCGACATGTTCTCACAATCAACATTACTGTCTGACAGCCTTTGCATTGCACATGAAGAATGTGACATTGTGTACTATGCATCGTAGACGATTGCAGAATGCAGTGTTGTTTACTAAATTATTTTTTTATTGTTTAATTATTTAGTCTTTCATTGTTTCTGAAATGGATAAACACACCACTTTTTGTACTGTAAATGTATCTATAAAATTATTTTTTACACCCTTTTTGCCAGTTAACTTAGTTAGCTGTCTGTTTTAACCTCTGACTTTCTCAGCCCTGTTTTGCCCTATTTTAGTCTTGTTTACATTTTGCTGGTTTAAAATATAAAATAATCACATATTTTACAAAAAACTTACCAGATTTGCCAAATCTTGCACAATGTCTGTTTATTTTACAAGTATCATCCAACAATTTTTACACTTCAAACTTACCAACTACGTAGATGCAGTTCTTGAATGCAACAGCATTGGTGCATTTGGTTTCAATAGGGATGGGTGCTCGCAGTTCCCAGCTGTCTGTCCCTGGTTCCCAGCACTGAACTTTATCCGTGGATAATTTTCCATTAGGGCCGCCACCAATCACATAGATCCATCTGTCAAAGCTTGCTGCAGCAAAGGAGCTGACGCCCACTGCAAGAGGTGTCACCTGTAGTAAATACATCGAAAAGGCTACTAAGCAACAGCATCTCAGTAAAGGGAGCTAATGTGAAAGTGATTCACAGACAAATATCTTTAGATTAACCTGAAATCGTATCTTTAAGGAACATTTTTTATTTGACCATGCAATTGAGATGATCTTTACACTGGGCAAAGACCACCCAATGGTCTCCAGGATTTCCATGGTGATTCGAACTTTGTTAGATTGCAACAAATTTGAAAAACCTTATTTCATTTGCTGAATTCTGAGCTGGGCAAGTATAATCCTGCCTTGCACCTAAAGTACTTAGCACATACAAGTTTAATCCTGCTCTGCTGTTGGTCATTCTACAAAAATGACAGTAATGACTATCACATATACATATATGGGATGTTTCTGCACCTCCAACATCAGTTTTAGCCTTACTGTGGCTTAGAAATCACCATCCCTGTTTTCATCAGCTCATGACAGAATGCGTTCTGTCATCAACATGACAGAACACAGATGAAGGGTTTTCTGTACAGAGTATAGTACAACATCTGTTTGCATGCATCAGCGCTCTTCTTTGACAGAGTTACATCTTGCATTTTAACTACTTAAAACATTCCCCAGTCTCCCAGCAACAAGCCAATATGCACAATTTGGAGGTGTATGCACTTTTCCTGTATAGTACATCTCTACACTGGGTGCCTGCACATTGCATTTTTTCATGGCAGTACCAAAGAAGTGACAATACAACTACAATTTTGAGCTCTTATTAGTGTGGTTTCTATGGTTATAGCCTTGATATGAGGCCAGGATGGCCTTGTTCATGATTTGTTTCCGTGTGGTGCTTTGGTTCATTTACTTTAAGTTTAGTTTCTTGTCCTGATTATTGTGTATGTTTTGTAGGTGGCCCTTTAGTTCCTTATTTATTCTTGTATTCTGTTCATTAGGCATTTTAGTTTAGGTTCCTGAAGATCATTTTTGGTTAGAATATTTTACTGCTTCTCTGTTCAGCCCATTCATGTTGTGTTCACTCCTGCCACAGCTTGTAATTAGCTTCATCTGGTCCACTTGTTTCATGTCCATCAGTTTCTGTTTTCACCTGTGTCTTGCCCTTCATATACTCCTCTGTTGTGTTCATTCCTCGCTGAATCATTGTCTGTATTACTGTCACCCATGTCAAGTCTGTCTTAGGCTGTTGTTGTTAAACCAAAGCCTTGGTTCCACGTTTAGCCCTTCTCATGCCTGCATGTAAGTTTTTGTTTGTTTATTAAACCTTTAGTTTCACCAATCTGCTCCTGCATGTCTGCATTTGGGTCCTACCCCTGAAACCACTTCGACACATGAGGCATTTGTGATAATTGTTTGATTTTGGAGCCACAGTATTTCAATTGGATTTAAGTGCAGGTTTGACTGGAATCATTTTTTTTTTTGAGTCCTTCAGAGATAGACCTGCAGGAGAACTTAGAATAATTCTCCAACTGAGTTTAAGGTCACAAACGGATGGCTGGAAATTCTCCTTTACAATTTCTCATAATTATGGTTTCATCAATTATTCCAAGTTGTCTAAGTCCTGAAGAAGCAAAGCAGCCCCAGACCATCACACTACCACCATCATGTTTGACCATCACTTGCTCCAATTGTTGTTCAGTCTTTTTATTATTGAATCGATCACAGATTTTAATGGAGGAACGTATGCCTGTTGTGCTTTAGATGTTTTGGTTCTTTTGTACCTTTCTGAATGAGTTTACCATGCTCTCTTTGAATAATTTTGGTTGGAGGTCAACTCCTGGGAAGGTTCATCAACATTCCATGTTTTCTCCATTTCATGATAATGGCTATCACTATAACTCATTGGCATCCCAAAGCCTTAAACTTAGCTTTGCAACCCATTCCCACTCCATGTGCGTTATATTTCCCCTTAATAAATAACATCATCATTTAAAAACTGCTTTCTGAATAAACTTAGTCTGATGTTAGAATTTGTTTAACGATCTGAAACATTTGGGTGTGACGAAAAAATGCAAAAACAGAAGCAATCTGTAAATTGGGCCAAACGTTTTCTCGACACTGTTTGCTTCCACCACAATAATAAACCACCATAGTTTTGTGCATGCTTAAAACTAATGCAATTGAGATTGCTCTGCGTTTCTGATGTAGAGGAACTTCTCAGGACCCTGTAAAGACCACCCATGTTCAGGGGAATTTTCAACTTAACTACTAACTGTATCCTAATTCCAGTGTAAAGAGGGGCTGAGTGACACCAAGGCCAATTTTCCATTACAGTTGTATTACCTGTGTCCAGCGATTGTGAAAAGGATCATAGGCTTCCACACTAGCAAGTCTCTGAACCCCATCAAAACCACCAAGCGCATAAACTTTTCCGCCATGAACTGCCATTTTGTGTCTCCAACGTCCATTTGACAGCGACTCGATTTGGATCCACTTGTCCAGGGCGCCGTTATATTTCCAAACATCGTGTTGGGTCTCCTTACCACCTACAGTACCCAAATCATATGAGAAAAATGTCACCTTTCGCTCAGACTATATATCCTTCTATGCACTGATTAAACATAAGATGCAGATTAAAGACCCTGGTGCTTTGCGTTGGACCATTGTTCTCTTGTCTAGGTTTAGTTTAATCAGCCTCATGACCTTATCTTAACTGTTGCGGTGTGCGTCATCCTTGGCAGTTAAAATAACTGTAGTTAAAATGTCAGTTCCTGGGTGGGAAATGCCTCAAACCACAGTAGCTGTTAGTGCAGATGACACCTCATCTTCCTGTTTGTTTAAACTCTGAATTTTTCAGTTCAGCCATCATATCTCATTTGCAGTAAGTATATTTTTAAGCAACAACTCTAATAAAAAAAATTATTGCATAATTATTAAGCCAATTTAAAACCTGAAGGGCTTCATATTTCAGTCTTTATATAGAAGTTTGTGATTGAGCTCTCACCTGATATGTAAACTTCATTGTGGAAAGTGATGCAAGAAAACTCCACCCATTTCCTGTTTTGGGACTCATCTTCCATCTCTGTCATTGGCAAGCGGGCCACCTCCAGCCGGCTGCGTCGCAGAGGGTCCAAGCATGTGACAGTGGAAATAAAGCGTTCATCTTTGGTACATCCTCCAACGATCAAAAAAACTTCCGACAGAAAGTGCTGGACACGTGGTTTGGTTCGCTCTGAGACCACCTATGAATAGGTCAAAGATAAAGATAGATGTTTTTAAAGCACTCAAAATAGGTGATCATTTGTGAACATTTACTGGATACCTACCTCTCTACCGGAAAGGTGATACATGCGGGCCTCTTGCAGCAAATAGAAAGCCTCAGTGCAGCGGCGTATCAGCTCATCTGACTCCACTTTTTCCACAAAGTATGACGGCTCCAACAATGGCAACCGCACATGTGAAAGCAAGCTGGCCAGTAATGGATAGCGTTCATCTATCTGGGCTCTCACCCAGCGCATCAGAGCTTCAAATACAAACTCCTCACACTTTACATCGAGATCATCCCTCTGCAGGATGGCCTCCAAAGACTTGCCTGGCACCTCGAGGAAGTCCTGCTGCTGGGCCACCTGAGAGAACTGAGAAGTGATGAAGTCCTGGGCTATGGACCTTAGGGTGGGCAGAGCATGGCTGTCGGCCAGATTTAGGATCCCTATACAGGTCTCTAGATGAATAGAGTTGCTCAAAAAGCTTGCACATGCTTCTACCACACGGAGGAACTGAAAAACAGAGGATGTTTCTATGTATTACAATCATTCCTAGCTGACACAGATACAACACTCATGCAAAACTGCAATTGTTAACATAAAAACAATGTCTATAAATTGAAGAGATGTATTTTTAATCTACTTTTGAACCAGTTTTTCAAAAGGATTGGATGCTGTCTAATAAAATCAATGCATATTCATGTCATTTTCACATTTCTTTTTAAATATCTACTTAAAAATCACTTTTGTCTCACCCCAGTATGAGCTTTTTGAATAAGAGGCAGAATTATGGTGGTGTGCTAGTTACTGTCATCTAAATAGCTTCTAGATAATCAACAAAAAAATCTGAAAAAAGCTTTCACTTTACACAATCTTTAAATGAAAACACAAATAGCCTTATTTAAGTATCAATTAATGTGCCATTTGGTACAAATTACAATAAAACTAATGTCCTTAAGATGTTAGGAGATCAAAAAGTACTTGGTACGGGATACCACCTGTCACGTCTCTTAAAGCCCAAGCAACACCTACTTGCCTAAGAAATCAGTATGACTCCAAGGTCTCTCATCCCGCGTTCAGTCTACACGCTATCCAGATGTTGTACTGTCCAGTGGGTGGGAGGTACGCCCACCACTTTTATTACAACTATGTATTTTAGCTCTGATATGCGCCACAGCAACAGGATATAGGTTTGATAGCATACCGCTACAAAACCTATATACCGCATTGTCATCTGGGCAAAAGGATGATGGCTGTCAGCATCGCTTGTGCATCCAGTTGAATTCATAGTCGTTACAACGGAAAAGGTCAAAAAAACTTAGCAGAGGTGTAAATGCTGCTTGTGGACTGTAATTAATCCACACTGTTATCCAATGGAAGAGCATAAGCAGGAAAAATCCATAACATAGTCTCATACAGATCACCTCTAAGCTCGGCTTACAGCTCTGCTGCCCAGCCTCCATCAAGCACAGCATTCTCTGCATCCTCAGTTGGTTAGCTGGCTTTTTCTATATTTAATGCTTATATAGCTTTTCCTCCATAAAAAGCTGTTTATTATCTTACATAAATTATCAAAGGTCATCCAAAAATAAAGATACTTTTTTGGGACCAAGAGTTGCAGGTCTGTGCACAGCAGTTCTTCAACTTTATAACTATTATAGAATGTAAGAACAATGTCAGTATTAGTAATTTTATTAAAGCTATTCCAAAACTTGTTTGTAAGTCATACACATTTTATAACAGAAAAAGAAGCCCAACAGATCTTATGGTATAAATTGTCAGATATTCTTTCTTATATATAAATTGGCCATGTTCCAAACCTTTCAACTAAATGACATTTTGTTTGCTTTAATTATGTAATGAGTCCAGCTAGACCCATATACATCATTTTGGATATTGCTGTATACAAAATAAAATGCACATAAATTTTCAATTATGATGCCAGCAATACATTAAGAAATTGTTAGGGCACTTTCTCACCTATGGGTCTCTTTATTTTAATAACTATTTAAACTGTAGATTCCCACCAAAGGCATCAAAACTGTGAATTAACACACATGGACTTATATGGTAAACAAAAAGTGTAAATGAAGTCTAAACATTTTTATATTTCAGCTTTTTCAAAATAGCCACCCTTTGCTTTGATAACTGTTTTGCTCTCTTAGCATTCTCTCCATGAGTTTCATGAAGTGGTCACCTGAAATAGTTTCCAAAGAGTCTTGAAAGAATTTCCCAGAGGTTCAACGAGAGACGGCCAAAGGTCAATATTTCAGTCATCACAGCAAAGGGCGTCTACGTAAAGGAATCTAAAATATAAAACATATTAAAAGTTCATTTGCAACCTAATTCCATATGTGTTCATTTGCAGTTTTGATGCCTTCAGTGAGAATCTATGTACAATGTAAATAGTTATAAACATATAATGAGAATTAAATGAGAAAGTATGTCTAAAACAATTGACCAGTACTGTATGTTGGGTGCAATGGCACAAAAAGGTTCACACCTATAACTGTTTTTAGAACTGTTTTAAGCCTTACACTGATTTCCACCTCGCTACTGTCATGGTGTTTGATTAGTTTCCCTTTTATATGGAAAATGTTTTTGATTTTCTTTCCATGCATTTGTCCACTCATGTGACTGTCTATGTTGTTTCTGCTTGTGTTTGTTGGCCTTTGTGCCTGTATATGGTTCTGTCTTTAGGGAAGGGTCATAAGTACTTCTCTGGATTTCTAATAATATAATGTACTTAGATCAGTTTAGTCATCTTAGCAAACAAATAGCTGCTTGGTAAGTATTTTTGTTTCAGTGTACACTAAGAAAAGGGAATAGTATTTATTTAAAGGCTGACACACTTTTCCTCATCATAGGAAAATAAGACAGGAAGTTTGCACAAGCGTAAAAATGTATTAAATACTGATCTAATTTGTTAGGCTGATCAATATATTGAAAATATTTTTTGATTTTGCATGTTGTCCATAATGTGATATAAATTATATTTATCTTTAATAATTTTCACCACATACATAAGGTCAAACTGTATTCTGAATATTGCTTTATTGTAACTTTAAGAACAATTTATGGTTACAGCAAGTCCAAGTCCTCAATACGGAAAAAAGATTCAACTGTGTTATTTATTTTCAAATGCTAACGTACAGATTGCCTTCTGCAAAAATAGAAAAACAGAAACACCAACACCTGCCTCTTCTGTCAAACAGCACAGCTGTGCAGTAAATTTAAACCTCTATGGAAAACTGATCCTAAGTGTAAACAACAGCCAACTTTCACTTCCCTCTCATAGTGACTAAACATATTACCCCATTTACAGTTTGTCTCCCACAATAGGGAAAAAGATTATGTGAAATGAGAAGATAGTTTTTAGTTTAAATTAGTTTAAATAAAGTTCAGTATTAGAGCTGCTTTTTCTGAATGTACTGTATTGGTGGTATTTTTGTACTATTCGACTCTGTCTGTTCTAACCTAGTTAACATACTGTTAAGTTAGTCATAATGTCAGTATTTCCACTAGAGGTTAATCCAAAACTTTATTGTAGCTAAAGAGATAGCTACTATTTTACTTCCTTTGCAAATTAATATTATCATTATTTAAACACACAAAAGATGAGTGTTACAAATCTTTCAATGATGAAACTGTCTAAAACCCACTTTGATCAAACCAAAACAAGCCACTTAAAATGTCTAAACATACCCTTTTGTCATAGGGATTGAAAAACTAAAATAATGTTTTTTAAACTAAAGTGAAGCCTTAACAGAGAGAATTTCTCAGAGTTTTTGTCTTTTTTCTCATTTGTCCCTTCACCAATTCATACCCCGGTTGTATATCTTTGCATGCCCACTTGGTCTCTTCTTGACAGATTATGACTCTTGATTAAAACAAAGTCAGCAACTTAAAAGCAATAAACATATAAGCTTTAATTATTGAACTATAATTTGAATTTCTATTAATGTTGAATCAAAATTTATAAGAGTATTAATATATACAGAATTTCTATTGGTTTTTCAAGTTTCAAGTAATTTTTTTATGAATGATGAATTATTATAAAATGCTTTAACCTAAGGCATGATTTAAATCAGTTGTATTTTACTATATGAAAACCTTACCATGTGTTACACCTAGTTTCCATTTATTTTGATTTTGATTTTAGTTTGGGTCCGTTGACTTCTGAAATATGACAGATTAGTACAGCTGACTAAACCAAACTCCAAACTTCTCCAGCTGGTAGATAATGTTTATAAGAGCTGCATAATGTACTTACAACAGACTATAAAACAGCATAAAAAATTACTTGAAATGGATTGAATGTCAAAGCAGCAACAAATGTCCCACTGGCTAATAGAGACAGACGCCTGATCAGTACGAAGCAACCTCCAGTAGACGGCACCATATTGTATTGGAAAAAGTTGTTTGAGGTAAATGTTTGAACACCTTTCATAAGATTTTAAGCTGCAGTACCTGAAACTGGCTGGCTGCTTCGAGTATTCTCTGGACATTTGAGGGTGTGAGGAAGGCTCGGCTGGTGTAGGTGTACTCCAAGAGAGAGCACATGGTCCCGCTGTCCAAGCCTTTTATCTCCACACGCTCCTCGTGAGTCTCCTTGAGTCCACTGCAAAACATGGCCCTGTTCAGACACACATTGGGTCGGTAACGCTAGAAGTCACATTGGAAAACCTTAACTCATAAATGGACTGTTTTTACCTGAAGTACTGGCTGGCAGCAGCCAGAATGGCCCTGTGGCAGGGGAAGTCTTGCCCTTGAACACAGATGGTCACATCTGTCAGCTCTCTGTTCACCCTTAGGGTTTCCATCCCTCTCTGCAGCTCCACAGCTAGGCCACCATCTTGCCAGCATAGTTCACTTGCATCTCCTGGCTTCTCTTTCTCATCTGTCAGACTGGACCCATCTGTGAGTGGTGACACTGGACAGTCTGTCGTCGTCTCCAGTGAGTCACTCATCTTTTTTCCACCAACAATTTCCACAGAGATACAGTTTCCACAGATGAAAAGCAGTCGGCAGCTTCAGAGACACCTGGAGGCTCGTAAAGAGAGGAAAAAACAAACCCTTGTGGTTCACGGTGAGAGCAGTTGTGTCGCTTTGAGATGAGGATTTGTTTTTTTCTCTGCTGTCCTTTTCATACTTCCTATTTCTGTTCTGTGAGGAACATGCGTGTGTTTTCTAAACACTTCCTCTTCTGTTGTGCTGAGTAAATTTCCCCTAACTTACCTAAAATTCCTCTTTTTGCAGAAAAAAATAATCCTAGACCTCCTGCTGTAGACCTCAACTAAGAGAAATGACTAAACAAAACCACTCAGCAGCTCGAAGTAGATGGGCATAATGTGCTTAATTCAACTCAGTGTAATCATTCACTCTCCTCTTGTTTGGCTGCTGTACATATCTTCATCAAGCTGGATATCTCAGAAGCTTGCTCAATTGCAGTGATAACCTGCCTATATCTTAAACGGGAGGTTTAGACAGTGCTTTCACTGTCAATTTTGCCAATTTTGAGGTGTAACTGAGAAAAATCTTTTTCAATAAATTACTTTCAGCCATTTTGGCAGTGTGAACAAGAAATTACATAAGTGTGTAAACTTTAAAAAATATGCGCCCTCTTGAAATGTAAAATGTAATAACTTGTTGGGAAAATCCTCAATGGCAACAACTGCTGGCAAAAGGAGCTGGTGTCTATCTCCAACAGTCTATGGGCGAGAGGTGGCGTACACCCTGGACAGGTCGCCAATCCATCGCAGGGCAACACAGAGACATACAGGACAAACAACCATGCAAACACTCATTCACACCTAAGGGCAATTTAGAGAAACCAATTAACCTAACAGTCATGGTTTTGGACTGTGGGAGGAAGCCAGAGTACCCGATGAGAACCCACGCATGCACGGGGAGAACATGTAAACTCCATGCAGAAAGACCTCCAGCCAGGAGTCAGACCTTCTTGCTGCAAGGCAACAATGCTACCACTGTGCAGCCCTAATTCAGCCACATTGGAGGGTTTTTGCTCATGAGCTGCCTATTTAAGGTTATATGAGAGAATATTGATCAGTTTTAGGTTCATACTTTGACTAAGCCACACCTCCTGATGTTTATTAAGCCTTTCAGAGGTTGATTTGCTGGTGTGACTGAGCTTAAGGCCATGAACAGATGGCCAGATTCTCTCCTTCATGATTTTTTGGTAAAGAGTATAGTTTATTGGTCCATTTTAAATCCCCATTTGCAAATTACATTTTTTATTTACCCTGGTTATCATTCTCTGATACAAATTTATTTGAGAATCTCGTGGTGAGCGATCTGCTGCCTGCAACATCCTTCAGCATGACCGGTTTGGCAGTGGGTCAGTAATGGTGTGTGATGGCATTTCTTTGGAGGGCTGCATGGCCCTCCATGTGCTCACCAGAGGTAGCCTGACTGCCATTAGGTACCGAGATGAGATCCTCAGACACTTTGTGAGACCATATGCTGGTACGGTTGGCCCTGGGTTCCTCCTAATGCAGGACAATGCTAGACCTCATGTGGCTGGAGTGTGTCAGCAATTCCTGCAAGATGAAGACATTGAAGCTATGGACTGGCCCATCTGGGACATCATGTCTCGCTCCATCCACCAACGTCACGTTGCACCACAGACTGTCCAGGAGTTGGCGGATGCTTTAGTCCAGGTCTGGGAGGAGATCCCTCAGGAGACCATCCACCGTCTCATCAGGAGCATGTCCAGGTGTTGTAGGGAGGTCATACAGGAACGTGGAGGCCACACACAATACTGAGCCTCATTTTGACTTGTTTTAAGGACATTACATCAAAGTTGGATCAGCCTGTAGTGTGTTTTTCCACTTTAATTTTGTGTGTGACTCTGAACCCAGGCCTCCATTGGTTAATAAATTTGATTTCCATTGATGATTTTTGTGTGATTTTGTTGTCAGCACATTCAACTTTGTACAGAACAAAATATTTCATTCATTCACATCTAGGATGTGTTATTTGAGTGTTCCCTTTATTTTTTTGAGCAGTGTATATATATATATGTAAAATCTCCAGCAGTCTATGGGCAGGAGGCAGGTACACCTAACAGAAATGTATTTGGACTGTGGGGGGAAGCCGGAGTACCCGGAGAGAACCCACACATGCATGGGGAGAACATGCAAACTCCATGCAGATATATATATATATATATATATATATATATATATATATATATATATATATATATATATATATATATATGTACCTCCTGGTACATATAAACAATCTGTGACAAATGGATTACAACAATAGGTATAAAATGTCAAATTGACAATATTACCTACTTGGCATATCTTCTGTTCAATTTCAGCTTCAGATACCAAACATGGTACATCTAGTGGCACATGGTATATCATTTATACATCAAATTTTCACAAAAAAAGATCAAAATCGGTGAAATCTAATTTAGATCTAATTAGGATGACATCCATGCCATTTAAACATTTAGGGAAAATCTTGTTACTCTCTGTAGCAGCAATGATAAGACAAAATCTGGTGTCTTACTTGCATGTACACTACTCAAAAAATTAAAGGAACAGTTTTGAAGCTGAGTCAAGAAAACCTCTGGAATGTTGATCTGGTCATTTAAATAGTAGAGGGGGTTGTTAATTAGTGTCAGTTGTTGAGGTGATAATGAAATTCACAACAGGTGTACTGAAGGGGAAACAATGAGACGACCCCAGAAACAGGCATGGATTTTCAGGTGGAGGTGTTACCTGGACCCTACAGATGTTGCACAGGTAGTCTAACTGCACCAGGATGGCACATCAATATGTGTCATTGGCTGAAGATTTGCTGTGCCTCCAAGCACAGCCTCAAGAGCCTGGAGGAGATTCCAGGAGACAGGCAGTTACTCAAAAAGAGTTAGACAAGGCTGTTAGAGGTCCTAAACCCATCAGCAGGACTGGTATTTGCTCCTTTGTACAAGAAAGAACAGGATGAGTACTGTATGAATCCAGTATGGATTTCCAGCATTATTTGAGATCTTATGTTTTTCCAATGTGCTCCTTTTTTTTTTAGCCTTTTTTTTTAAGCTCCTTTTTTGTGTATTTAAAGACATAGAGAATAAACCGGGGAGTTCACACGCACTGGTAGTTTTATTATGACACGATTTGTTTTTTTATGTCTCCTAACTCACCACTAGGTTGCACTGTTGTCCCGTTAATGGTGTAAGGGGGCGTTTGAACTCGTTTAAGGACGAAATTTTTACACGGCTGAGAAAGAGGTCAAACTTGTTACCAAGATGTTACCAAGCAAAAGAGTTCAATCCTGCGCTGAAATTAGGAGATAGGGTTGAAATATTTTTTTACCATCATGGTCATGTCAGTTAGAATTACCGGTGCATTACATTAGTTACAGGTAGATATAACCTTTCCTGTGGGCGTTGCCCACAGCGGCGTGTCGCTGATAGAACCATCATGCTCATAACATGATAGTCATAAATTAAGCGTCTCAGAGCTGAACCGTCACACCACTGCGGTTTGTCATTTTTTCCAACCACTAAGCTACATGTTGACTAAAGGAAGTGCCAGCAAGAAACTGTTAGAGCGGTTCGCGCTTCTCCCCTATAACTCTACAGGTAATCGTTGCGCATGCACTTTTTGTGAAACGTCACAGCCATGTAGGGTAAACGCAACACTTCCTCTTGCTTAACACCTGGAGGAAGAATAACCTCCTTAAATTAGTTTAGCAAGTCTAAGAGAATACCGTGTTGGATGCGTTCACAATGACATTCGCCGTGTCCTCCCTGTGGAGGCCAACTTCACTGATTTTGTTGGGTTTATTTCTACGTTGTGGTAAGTAGGACGCTAGATTGTCGCTTAAACCTTTATTGTCGTTCGCTGACTATGAGCCGTTTTAAAATCTGCATGTAATAAAAAGACCCTTGGGGCTTTTTATTGAGTTATGAATAGAACTTAAATTGACTGCTTAGTTTTAATGTGGATAAGTCACATTTAACTAAAAGTAACAACGTTTTATCTTCTCAGTTTCTAATAATCTTTGCGTGTTTCTGGAGGTCAGAGGGCTCCATTACAATTTAGTCTCGTATTGTGTTACTATTCTTTTTTATTAATTTCAGGTAAAATGAAGGAAGTGAACAAATTACCTCTGCTAATATTTAGTTTTTGCTATTATTATTATTATTAACAATAATAATAATAATAATAGGTAATAACAATTAATGATAGTAATTATTATAGGTAATATGTATTATTATTATCACAGTTATTATTATTAGTAGTAGTAGTAGCAGCAGTAGTAGTAGTTTTACTGCAATATTATATTTTCTGCAACACAGCTGCCAAAGAAGGCTTATATATTCTCCAGAATAAGTTACTTTTTTTATCCACTTATCAGAAATCCAGCAGCATACTCTAAAGGCAAGAACATAGTCAAAACAGCACCTATTCATACAATATGGTAAATGGTAAATGACCTGCACTTGTGTAGCACTTTATCAAGTCAGAGGACTCCAAAGCACTTTACACTACGATCAGTCATCCACCCATTCATACACTGACAGTGGTGGGCTACATTGTAGCCACAGCTGCCCTGAGGCAGACTGACAGAAGTGGGACTGCCATACAATTTACGCCACTGGGCCCTCTGGCCACCATCAGCAGGCAAGGCAGGTGAAGTGTCTGGCCCAACGGATCAACAACTGAGACAGACGGAGCAGGGGTTTGAACCGGCAACCCACCTGTTACAGGGCGAACCCCTACATCCTGAGCCAAATAAATGAAAATAATGTAAATATTATGTAAGAAGAAATAAAATAACATGGTGTCAGCTGTCGCAGAAGGGCAGAGGTGAAACTAAAAGGGAAGGATATTTCAGTGAGGCAGATAATAGTTCATAAGTCTTGAAACCTTTGGGAAGCTGCAGTTGAGTCTCTTTATCCTCCATTTGATTCCTCTTAGCCTCTTCCCTCGAGGTCAGTTTGTAAAATGGGTTTGGGTCTTCCCTCAATATACAGGACACTCCAGTGTGTCTGATAGCTTCATCTGGGGCAAGTCAGTTTTTTTTTTTTTAGTAGATCTGACCACAGTTCTTTTTGGCAGCAGAGCAGTTCCTGTCTTGTGATAATATGCATACTTGGCACCACAAACACTGGTAAAATTATCTGTATGAGTCAAGCTTGCTTCAGACTTCTATTGAAATACAGACACCGACGAGCCTTCTTTATAATGCTCGCTCGTAAGTCTCCTCATGTACATTCAAGGTCATTGACCTCCTGGAAGATGAACCTCTAGTCTCCAGTGTTTAGCTGCCTCTAACATCTCCATCCTTCTTCACATAAATTCTAACCATCTTCTCTGTACCTGCTGTAGAAAAGCAGCCTCACAGTATGCTGTTTCCACCATGTTTCATCCTGGAGTGCAAAATGCAAGGGTTTATTTTCCACCACACATTGTGCTTTTTATGTAGACTGAAAAGTTCAGCTTTGATCTCATCCGACCAGTTAGATGTCACCTTCTTGTCAGTCTTCCAAAAATAAGAAACATGAACCTTATTACTTCTACTTCACCATTATTTAAAATTCCACTAAAACATTGAAGTGAATACTTTTGCAAGTATCTCTACATATTTGCTTCACATTTGTCTATTTATTAGGTCTGAATTTTGTAAAATCACATCCATTTCATCAGCAAAGATATTTTAAAAACCAATGTAGCCACTAGATGTTCTGTGATACATAGTCGTGCAAAAAGTTTACCACTTGATATCCATAACTAACTTCCCTTTTTGGGTTTTGTTTTGGCTTTGTTCCATAGAGGCACAAGGAGTAAACACTGAGATACAGGCTGGGCCCCTGTATCGTGTGGTTGGTTCTCAGCTCTCCATCTCCTGCAGTGCTAGTGGCTTCGCCGATGAAAAGTTGAAAAAAGATTTTGAATTCCGCTTGGCTGATCCTGCACGCCCCACAGTTGAAATCAACGTCATCAGCTCCGCAGACCTAGATTTTAGCTATAGTCGTTTTAGGACACGCGCACAAACAAAGGCTATTTCCATCACGCATGTTGATCCAAACTCAGTCATATTTGAAATAAAACACCTACTCAAGCAGGATGAAGGAGAATATGAATGCACTGTAATCAATCCAGAATATAACTTGAATGGAGTCTACACTGCAAAGACAGTTGTTAAAGGTAACCAGTTATCCTTTAGGTGTCACTTCTGAAGCTTTCTTTTCAAGTTATGTATATTCATGAAATGTCAGTGCTACAATCTTTGTCTTTCTTGCATTGCCACAGTGATTGACGACTCCCTCAGTGTTACATCTAGTGACTCCACCACCTCGCTGAGTTTTGACGAAGGGGAATCACTCACTTTGACATGCCAAGCCTCCACCAACACCATCCAGCACGTCCATTTGTCTCTCATCTGGTATCTCCGTAAAAATGGGGCACAAGACGCCATACCGATCATTTCTCTAGACAGAGATTTCACACTTACTCCAGGCCAGGGCTTTGAGCAGCGTTACAAAGAGGAAGCCATTAGCTTAGATAAATTAGGAGAGGCTGAGTACAGGCTTAAGATAGCTGAACTTGCGCTGTCAGACCAGGGTCAGATCTACTGCCAAGCTCAAGAATGGATCCAAGATCCTGATCGTTCCTGGTACATGATCGCTCAGAAGAATGCAGAGGAAATTACTCTGACAGTCAAAGCTAAAGGTAAGATAAAGCAGCCATTTAACCTACTTTAGATAGGACCCTGAATTAGATGACAAGTCTTGAAATAAGGTGATAAGAAGTGAATGGTTGTTTATTCTTTTGTCCTGCGTAGTGGTGACAGACACATCAGCTCTGGGCGTGAATATTTCTGCACCGCTTGAACTGCAGGAGGGGCTGGAGCTGTTGCTGCCCTGCAGCATCAATGCACAGAACCTCGCAAGGCGGTTCTTCTCTTTAGCGTGGCTCTGGGAAGGAGTTGAGCTGGCCCGAATCGGCCCAACGGGCATTCTGACTGTGAAGCAGGAGTACAGTGAGCGAGAGAAAGACGGGGAGCTTAGAGCGACACGAACTGGGAATGGTAAATACCTACTCAGACTAAACCCTGTGAGAACTACACATGGAGGAAATTATATCTGCAGGGCATGGCCGGAAGAGAGAGGTGAAGATGGAAACTTTAAACAAGGAGCAGCTCAGGACTCCCAACCCCAGAATGTCAAAATCTCACCTACAGGTTGGTTGAAATGCATACTGTCTGAATAAACTTTATTCTTATTCCTATACAATGCTTTACAAAAGTAGTCATATGCAATCACACACCCTGTTTTTTGCATTACGACAACATTCAATGTATTGTATTGTGGTTTTAGATGGTAACACAAAGTAATAGTTAATTGTGATGTGGATGAAATGTGTTGCATGGCTTTAAACATTTTTTGAAATCTGAAAAGTCTGGCCTGCATCTGTCTTCAGCCAAGTCCACTTTGATACCTTTACAATGCATAAAAATAAAAATACACAGCAAATATGTGGCAAAACGTTCTCTGGTCAGATTAGACCAATATTGAACCATCTGGCCAACTTGCACAATTCTCATTGTAGTACACATCCTCCTAACACACTGTGAAGATGGTGGTGGCAGCATCATGCTGTGGGGATGCTTTTCTTTTGTTGGGACAGGGAAGCTGGTCAAAGTTGCTGGGAAGATGGTTGGAGATGTTAGACTTGTGGCTGGAGCAGAGTTTCAGCCTCCAGCAGGATAACAGTAAACATACAGCCAGACCCAATGGCCCAGTCAAAGTCCAGTTTGAAATCTAATTAAATATCTGTAGCAAGACTGCTGATACTTTCCACCCAATATGACTCAGTTTGAGTTATTTTGTGAAGAATAACAGGTAAATATTACAGTCAGTAGATGTGAATAGCTGGTATAGATAAAACCCAAAAGACATGCAGCTGTAGTTGTAGCAGAAGCTGGTTCTACAAAGCCAGGGCTCAGGGACGTAGTGCCAAGTCAAACCACATTTTACAGATTTTAAAAACTTTAAATAATTTTAAAAGTTATTTTTACTTTCAATTCACACATCTTCCAATTTGTGCTGATCAATCACAAAAAAATCCCAATAAAATTAATCAAAGTTTGCAAGGTGATAAAATTTAAGTGTTCTAGGGTAATAAATACCTTTGGAAGGGAGTAAAAATTGTATTTTGATGATGAGAGGTTACCAATGACAAAGTTGATAAAATTTTTTTCTTCTGCTGTCATCTTGTCAAAGCCAGTCACACCTGATGTCTTTACTGCTTACAGAAAGTGAGCTCACCGTGGAAATGCAAACACCGGTGTCAACACCTCTCCAAGGAGATAGATTAAGGCTCATCTGTAAAGTAGAGGGGGTCAACGGTGGGCTCTCCATTGCCTGGCAGCGCAAGTCCGCACAGTCACTTGTGTACACCAGCATCATCAGTCTAAGTGAGAGTGGCGTTACAGAGAAAGCAGAAGCTTTTGCAAATCGTGAGGTGAGAGTGACGCGTACATCAACAAAGAGCTTTGTCTTCGAGCTGGATAGAGTTGCACCGTCTGATGCGGGTACCTACGGGTGCGTTGTCTCTGAAACCCAAAACAGCGGAAAAACTCTAAGCCAAAGTGCCAACGTGATTGTTAATTCCATTGGTAAGATAAGCATGTTTTACATGATTTATTCACAGTAATTAAAGAAACCTACACATTTTCTTTTTAAGATGGTGGAGCAAAGATACGAGACTCTGCACCTGCTTGTGAAACTAATATTAACAAGTGTATGAAAAAGCATTTAAAACGCCATAAAAACCAATGCCTCTTTTACTGTGGTGGAATAAGCACACACGGAAAAAAGTAGAAAAATCAAGCTTTTACTTAAAGTACATTGATGCATTGGGGACAAAATCCTACATTGAGACCAATTGCTTGTAGGAAATGATGATTTATTGTTTATGAACTTTGATCTATTGTTCCATTACTTCCTATTTACCTAGAATAGGTAAATGTATTTACCTATAAATATATTGTGACACAGAGGCCCATTTCTCTTACCTAGTCTCCAAAATGGAAAAGAAAGAAGAACATGCCATTCAAGTAAGGCAGATGTATGTTGATCTTACTAGTCAGAAAGTTGCTACAAGGAAATACCTACCTGCCTACCTTTAGCTATAGTCAGATCAACAATTTAACAGTTTGTACTGTGACAAACAAGACAATCTGTTGGAGAAAAAAGTGACATCTATCAGTCACCAAGTCTGCTAACTCTACAGGGACTTTAATTGGACTAAAACTCTTTGGTCAGATGAGACTCAGATTAAACTTCTCTGAAACAAAAGCTCCAGGTTCTCCTGGTGTGAACTAAAATATGAATGTGTAGAGAAGCACCTAATGCCCACTGTAAAGTATGGTGCAGGATCTGTCATGCTGTGAGTGACATGACCCTTATCATGACCTCTTTGGATACTAGGATGGCTAGTTGCAAGATTGCCTTTAAGTTTAAAATATTTACCTTGAACATTGACATCTCCTCTAGTATTTACCTTATTACCTTTACCTTATAAAAGAAAATGTAAAAAATTTACCAGCTTTGAAGAGACTTTACTTTTTTTAGATTTGAAAGCCATGCAAAGCCTTTATTGTTTAACATATCAAAGTACTTAATCTTTATTCTGTTGTATTTTTGACCTTTTTCGCTTTTGAAATGTTTCTTCCCTGACCTATTTACATTAAGATGCAGTAAGAAATGCTAAATCATGAAATATCAAACTGAGAAAAAAGGTGGTAGAACGCTAGAAATGTCATTAGTGACATAATTACATAAGTTTGATGAAAGTATCATTTTAAAAGTGCCATCCTTTTTCTTGCAATTTTTATTTGTGCCCTAGATTCACTGGTGAAAGTGTCACTGAAGAGTCGAACCCCTGTCGTGACTTTAGGAACAGATGTAGAGTTAATGTGCAAAGTCTTAAATCATCGCATTCCGGTGACTCTAACTTGGAGCTTGAAGACAGATGACTCCAACCTAAATACCATCCTGGTACTGTACTCAAATGGTTCCATCAGCTGGTCCGGAGACCAGCACCGTTACCAAGTCACGGTGAATAACCGAGCAGACAGTGTCATGCACTATCTGAAAATCCTTGCTGCCAGCCACAGGGAGGCAGGGGTTTACCAGTGTGAGGTGTCAGTTTTCCTGGACAATGTCCACAAAAAGCTTCCTCCATCCAACCCTCTGAAGGTGATGGTACAAAACCCAGGTAATGCAGACACTTGACATGCTGTTTTTGATTTGCTTTTTACCATTGTCTCTTCATTACATATCACTCTCTTCCTCTTCTAGCCAGCAAACTGGCCCTCTCTTCTAAGCCAACCATTACAGAAAGCATCAACACTGACGTACAAATTGATTGCAAAGTTACCTTAAGAACATCTGAGTCTTCTCTATATGCTGTCAGCTGGGAACTCCAACAAGAAGATGGAAGCCGGAAGACCATTCTGAGCTCTGACCGTAATGCTCTGATTGCTTTTGGGCCCCAGATCAAGGAGAGTCACAGGCAGCGGATTGGCATGAGGCGCACTGATGGGCCTACTTTCGAGCTAACTATTCGGCAAGCCAGAATCTCAGACAAAGGCATTTATGTGTGCAAGGTGGAGGAGTTTTTACAGGATCCTCAGGGAGAATGGTTTTCACTGTCATATGAAAATTCAACCACAGATCTAAACGTTATGGAACTAGGTAAATTTCTATTTTCCTAATTTCTTAAAAATCAGTTTATGGCTCATTTTGATCAGCATTATCATATACTCTTTTTAATTTTGCCTTCTTCTTTTTCTAGCCAATTACCTTATTTAAAATACGTTTATGTATTTATTGGGGTTTTATGTGACAGATGGACGGTAGTGTATAACTGTGAAGTGAAACCTCCTTACACGGCAAATTCCAAATTAAATTTCAATGCAAAAATACTTCTCCAAAGGGAAATTAATTGTTGTTGTAGCTCATTTTATATAGGTTTTCTCAAATGCAGCTGGGGTATGTTTATACCAGCATTGCTAGGCTAGTGACGGAAATTCTTGCTCATTCATCTTTGCAAAATAGTTTAAGAGCCATCAAATTGGATGGTGAACATCTGTGATCATAATTGTTTCCAACTTGCCACAGATTCCCAAAGGGAATCAGGTCTTGGCCTTTCTAACACATGAATAATCTCTGACATAAACCATTTCATTGCAGCTCTGACTGTATGTTTAGGGTTGTTGTCCTGCTGTAAGGGAAATATCCACCTAAATCTTTTACAGTCTCTTAACAAGTTTCCTTTCAGGACCAATCTGCATTTACCTCAATTCTATTTCCCTTCAACTCTGACCAGCTTCCATGTCATTGCTGAAGAAAATCATCCCCACAGCATAATGCTACTACCGCCATGTTTCACAGTTAAGAGAGTGTGTTCAGGGTGATGTGCAGTGTTAGTTTTCCGCCACACTTATCATTTTGCATGATGGTGAAAAAGTAGAATTTTTCTCTAATTTGACTATAGCAACTTATTTAACGAGTGGCTAATTTTTAGGGGACTCTTAATGGTTTTCTTTTTGCTGCCTTTCCATAGAGGCCAGGTTTGTGGAGTGTACGACTTATAATGGATTCTCCCATGTGAGCTCTATAGCTCCTCCAGAGTTACCAAGGGCCTCTTGGCTGCTTCTCTGATTAATGCTCACCTAGCCGGTTAGTTTTGGTCGATGTAGCCCTAGCTGGACATTTAATTAATTATTTAGGTGTTTTGACTGAAATTAACTGGCAGAACTGGATTTAATTAGTGGGTGTCGGAGTAAAGAGGGCTAACTACAAATGCATGCCACATGTTTGAGGTTTTTATTTGTAAAAAAATATATAATGCCAAGTATTGTTTATCTTCTTCATCACAGTTATGCTCTTCTTTGTGTTTTTCAATCACATAAAATACCAATAAAATGTATGGAAGTTTGTAATTGTAACGGTACAAAATTTTAATAAACTGATGTGGTATGAATATTTTTGCAAGGCATTCTACATTTCTAGCTAAAATATATGAATATTTGCACTTCAATAATACACATATTACCCTTGTTCTCTAGAAATGTAAAATGAATAAATGACTATTGTAGGGGATGACAAGGGTTTCAAACTCAGAGTAAAAACAGATGCACTGAGAATCTGTCACAGGTTTCAGCCCACGTGTGTCATGTTATCTGAACATCTTCATGTCAGTGTAATTTTTTGTTTTTACTTGTGTTGCAAAACCTAACTTCTCTGTGTTTGTATCTGCAAGATGGACACTTCTTTTGTTACTGTTGTGTCCAACACTTTTCTGTTTTTGTCCTTTTTCCTAATTCAAGCTAGTTCTTCTCACTGCCCCTTATAGTTTTACATATATTTTTCATCCTTTTCTTTGTCTTCTGTTGAAAAACCATTTATTCCCCCTCTTTACCTTTTTCTCTAGAAAGTTTTTTAAGTTATTGATTTTTTTTAGCCTCATTCAGCTAATGTTTAGTCAAATTAAACTTGTTTATTTTTTGCATTTTCTCACAGATACAAATTTGTCCATTGAAAAGAACGAGGTGGAGATGAATGTAAGCATTGCAGGGGATTTCTCCATTCCCTGCCACATCACCCAACAGTCCAGCAACGAATCCCAGTTCCAGGTCACATGGTTTTGGCAGAAAGATACTGAAGCTAAACCCATATTTACAGCTTACAGGAATTCTACCTTACAAGCCAGGATTGAGAATGTCGCAGTAAGATATGGTCATCCCCTCCCTGGCCATTTCAACCTTATAGTTTTACAATCTAATGCTGAAAACAGCGGCCTATATTTCTGTGAGGTAGAGGAGTGGCTTTACTCTTTTGCTTATGGGTGGAGGAAGGTTGCAGTGGAAAGGTCTGGCAATTTGAATGTGAATTTTGATGCAGAGGGTAAGCTCTCTTTTCTGTCAAGCTCCTTTTTCTCTTCAGGGGTGTTGCGAAATCACTAATGTTGAAACATGTTTTTTATTGCCACCTTTTTGCAGGGATTGCCAGAGCTGTGTCTGACCCAGCACAGATGGCTAATATTTGGATGGCAGTATTTGTAGTAACCATGTTCCTCTCGTTCTTCATCATAATGGTTCTGGTGGTAAAGATATGCAAAAGCAAGACTTCAGGAGGAAATAAGTCAGCTAACTCTCTCTGGATGGAACCACACCGTCCTGAATCCCAAATGCTGAGCTCTGAATCACTAAAACTAGGATAAACCGGAAAAGAAATGCCTTTTTGACTTATTAAATATTTTAGAATTTAAAAAGTTTACAATGTACATATTTTTACCATTATGTTTTTATTTAATTTGTTAAAATTGTTACATAGAAAATGTTTTACATTCTTAGCCGCTGGGAATGTTATGCTTTATGAATTATTTAAACAACTTGATGCACTGAAATTAAACAAGCATTTCTCAGTTTGCAGCAAAAACATATTTGCAAAATCAACTTTTTTATTAGACTTAAAACTGGAAGATTAGGGAGGCAACATTTTAGGTTTAGGTTACAACATGCAAAAAAATGTGGATACAGCTTTTTCATGGGATGGCAGCTGAAGCTTTGCGGGTCCAGAACAGCATCAGCACATGAAATGTGAGATATTTTTTACCCTTATATATACCACAAGGAAGTAAAAACAAGAAGTTACCTGCGGTTGTGCACAGGATGACTGCTGACTGTCTGCAAAGCGGTGCTTATGACAGATGTTCTCACAATCAGAGCTTTTTTTTTGTTTGTTTTAAAAAGACACAAGCATGCAGGGTTGGTTAAAACCTGCCTGTGCAAACATTATTGCTTCTCTTATTTAGCAATTCTACCGCTAAGACTTGATGCTGGAAACATGTCCCATTTGCATCATTAAGTGGGCTTTGTTGCTGAGAAACACAGTGGGTGCCCGTATAACCTGTTTCTCTTAATTTTATAGGTGCATTTTGAAAATAAACTGTGTCTGTGAAATTCGACGTGTGCTTAATGTCATTTTTAATGTCTAATTGCACCGTTTTCACATCCTCCAGATTTAACCGAAGTTAAAACCCACACAAACAGCAGCATTAGTTCAACATAAAACATAGGTGTCTCTCAGATCTACAGTGGATATATTAAATATACACGCTCCTGTTGAAATGTCATGTGTTTGGAGTGTTAACAAATGAGACCATGAAGCATGATTTAAGAACTTTTTTCCATTTTAAGAATGCAAACCTACCTAATAGTTTTGTCTGTGTCCACATTCCAACTCATTAAATTGGAGTCAGTACAGACTTGCCATCAATAAAAGTGCGTCTGATTAACCTCCAAGAAAGATCACCTCTTGTAGGCTTTTTCTTCACGTTATTTGCATCTTATAGCAAAAAGCCATGGTCATCAGAGAACTACCAATCCATCAGAGTGTCAGGAGAAAGGTATAAAAGAACCCAAAGACATTAGGTAGACCAGTGTAGACAGTCATCAACAAGTGGAGGAAGCATTGTGCAACAGTGATATTACTGAGAACTGGGTGTTCTTTGACAATTGATTGGGGAAGCTGCCAAGATGACTACAGCACTATTAAAGGAGTTGCTGAAATGTCTGGCTGTGTTGTGCATCTGACAGCAATCTTCTATATTCATATGTCTGGGAGTCGTTAATGAAGAAAAACAACCTGGCTCAACAAAACTGAAAAAGGAAACCACACATAATGTCCCTCCAAAGTTTGGGGGGAAATGTGTCATGGTCTGATGAAACAGATGTTTACCTTTTTTGGCCTTAATTTCATATGGTGCTTTTGCTGCCAACAGTTTTCGCTACTGAGAGTGAAGCATGCTGGTCAAAGCATTATGCTTTGGGGCTGATTTTCCCTCGGCACAACACTTTTATGCTTTATTTAGAAAGCTAAAGATGAAGGGGAATATCATCTTTCAGCACAACAGCCAAACACTTACATCCAAATCAACAATAATAAGCCATTCTTTTTGATGATTTGGATATAAGCATCAAAAAAGGTGTTTCAACAAAGTATAATGGTTTGAACACATATACAACCACACTGTTTTAGGTGGGTTTTTTTCCCATAAAAGATTTCAGCTTGTTTTTCTATTAAGTCGTACAGCTTACATTAAAGGCAGAAACTGTCACGGTCTGTGGTTGAATCGAACCAAAATGCAGACCAGCACTGGGCAGCAGCATGATGAGAACAACTTCTTTTAATCAAAAAAGTTTTCAAATGCAGTACAAGAAGTTTGCCAAAACTTACATAAATTCTCTCAGTCAGGGGAAAATGTAGCACCAACAGAACTTAAACAGGGTAGTGAACAAGAGGAACAATGAAAACCAGAGAGCTTATCAACTGAGAGAAGTGGAGTATGGACCAATGAGACAAGGAGGCAGGTAATCAGAGGAAACATGAATCAGGTGTGGACCAGGCTGCAGGGAATTGAGGGAATATGAATGGTTGCTATAGGTGACCGGACTGGAAGACAAAGGGACACAAGAGAAACTAGACTATGAAATAACCAAAGGAAAAATTGGATCAAAAGATAAACAATATTAACTCACAAACAGGAGCAGGGAGGCAGAGGAACAGGAGAACTGACTACAAAACTAAACTATGGGAAAAGGACTGAATAACAAACTCAGAAAAACAGATCTAAGCAAAACAATAGGCAAAGGGAAATAACCAAATGAAGCATAATAATCTAGAATAACCATTAACTAAAGTAAACTGAGAAACTGGGGAGAGCAGAAGAAACATCTGACTGAATAAAAAGTAAACAAACACTAAACTACCTGAGAGGGAAGCAGAGAAAGTGAAGACTAGAAGAAATACAAACCAAAGCTTAAACAATAACAGAAAGCTAACCTATCAGAAGGAACTGGAACTAAACCAAGCTGAAAAGTAAACAAACACAATACAACAATAAAGTCCAAAATGGCAGACCCTAACACAAACAGTTCTGAAATTATTTATTTTATATGTGTAAAGTGCCTGCCATTTAAACATATTTATTAGCACTGTAAATAGAAATTATTGGTTGAAAACTATTTTTGCAGGAACTTAGAAATGTCTCAATTATTGTTTTATCTAGATTCCATTGAAATTTAGATTTAAATTGTGCCAAGCCATATTCCCTTTTTAGTCATTTTGTAACAAATCCATGTGATCTGTGAAGTGAATATCTGCACGTGTTTTGTTGTGTATTCTTGCAAATATAAGAAATGTTGACATTGATTGACCATTTTCCATCTCCTTACCAGTTCTGCTGAATAATCTGTTGTTCAGTCACATTAAATCTCAATAAAATGACAATGACAGTTCATACATTTGAAAAGCACTGTATCCATAATAGCCATCTTTACCAAACCCATGAGTGTTTCCAGTAAGTAGCTACATTGAGATTGCTATCTCTGCTGATCTAATTTCAGATCTGATTTGACATAATCGGATTGCTGCTCTGCCCCATTTGTGCTCTTACTGAACTTCTGCTGTAGAATATAGATATGGATAGAATACTTTTCAAGCTGGGATCGCAGAGCCGAGTTTGTTTTCTGTTTTCAAAACATTGTGCTCATGCCATCATGGGAAAATATAATTCTGGACACACTCGTTTTTCACAGACACACTTTCTGTTTCATGCTTGATCACAAAGGAGGCCGCAGATATACTTGAGCTGAAACATTTTGAAACAAAGAATTTGATTTAATGTTTAAATATATGTATTTAACTGAATATCCATGTAAATGTTTGAAATGTGGTAGGAAGAGATATAAAACAATGAAATCCTACCCAACTACAAAACATAGAAAAATAAGTGTTTTCAAACTCAATGTTAAGACTAAAATAATGTTCAGTATTAAATCTAAATTGAAAAATTCAATGAGAGCGCATGTTCTAATTTGATCTACAATTTCAAGATTACTGCTGCAAATAAAGTTACAACTCAAATTGCTAAGCTATGAACCACAAATAGACAACAGTAGCATCAGTTCATGCATTTGGGATGAAGGTAAGAGCCACCTACTACAGAGAAAGCAAAAGTGAATTACATGTCGCTATTTGTTTTGTTTTAGAACTTGTCAGTCTAGTTTTCAGACACACCTTATTGGAACATGAAAGGATCTATTTCACTTTCCTTGTCAGTGATCTACTTCCTTTTCCTACAGCGGCACCGTGTGGTGTATCAGTTGAATTGTCTCGGCCATAATCGGATAGATTGTTGATTCATCCTTCCATTGTCTATACCCGCTGTTGGTACAGGGGGCTTGACCCCTGGGCTGTAGAGGTGGGGTAGACATGCCCATCTTAGGGCAATACAAAGACACTCAGAACAGAACACAGCTGCACAAGGAGAACATGCAGACGCCAAACAGAAAAGCTCTTGACAAGATTCGAGTTCAGTACTTTCCCGCATTGAGGCAGCAGCTAAAAGCATCTCTGTTCTCCCTGCATCCCTGGGTAAACTGGGTTGTGCAACAATTGGTTGGGTTTGACTATAAACCATTAATAAGTGCCAAAGGCAAATATTAACAAAGTTAGCAACGTCAATCAAAATTGCTAGACTGGTCCCACTAGATTATCAGGAATAAATAAATAAACTGCTCCCAGTCTCTGTCAGTCACTGTTTTATGAATACCTCCCTGGTGAGGTGTGGTATTATAGAACAATGGATGAAGGAATGAAATTGCACACTAGCGTTCTTAAACAGTAAACCCTGAAAACATGTACAGAATAAGCACAAGAAACGTCTCTCCAAAATACAAGGATTTACTAACAAAATACTTCAACTTCCAGGTAAAATACAGTCAAGAAACTCTTGAACAACTAGTAACATTAAACTAAACTACTAAGCAAAAAGGAACAAATAATCAAACTGAAACCAGTAACAAACAAAAAGATGCAGTGATATCACAGATCAGAGTGAATATGTACAGTTTCTATAGGAACCAAGGTTTGTTTAGAGGATATTGGAATAAGGCCAACAGAGCAACAGTTGCTATGCGTTCAAACAACCAGTTCACAATGTAAAGTTGAACAGAAAAAATATTTGCTGAATTAGAAATCAGTAGCAATATGGACAACTGACTTAATTATGTATTAACTAGCCATCACAGTGCCTGATTGAATGGAGTGATGGACTTCCAACATGGCTGCGAAAAACATTTATGGACTCAAAAGATAGTGAACGAACAGACAGACAGGGGAGGTCACATCCGGGACTAGCGGTTCAGTTGGCAACAAAGAAAAATAGCAGCTGCGGTGCAATTTAGCAACCCTTCTAATGGCCTTTTTCCATTAGTACTTACTAGGTTCGACTTAGCTCAGCTCTACTCGGCTCTACACAGCTCAGGTGGTTTTCCATCACAACTGAGTGCTACCTCAATGTGGATGGATGTTGATGATACATTTTTGTGTCCTTTTAATATGTCTCTACTTTTGTTTTGTACATATTATAATGTCTTTATGACAAATGGAATGCTAAAAGAAAGAAGCTAACAAATAATCCAACAATTGGATAAATCACTTTTTATTATTTATGATTTGGTCAACAGAATTATGAACTTATGAGTCTTTTCGGTTCAAACCACTCCAGCCGTTGTGGTCCTTAATGGTCTGGTAATCGATTTACAGTGTTTTAAGCCTCTCATGACAGTGATTTGGTGTTCGCTGGTATCTGTAAGGTGCTATCAACAAGGTTGCTCTGGTGACGCAACATTTTAGCATTAGTTCAGTCAGCCAGTCATTAGTTCAATTCAATTTAATTCAGTTTTATTTATATAGTGCCAATTTGTCGTCTCAGGGCACTTTACAAAATCAATTCAGTCGATTCATACAGATTTCAAGTCAGGTACATACATTCCAATTAATCATAACTATCAAACAGTGCAGTCGAATTCAGTTTATTATTCAGATTGGTTTTTTGATCTAAGGAAACCCAGCAGATTGCATTGAGTCAGTGACTTGCAGCATTCACTCCTCCTGGATGAGCATGTAGTGACAGTGGACAGTCACTTGCATTGACTTTGCAATAATGCCTCACACTGAGCATGCATGAAGCGACATTTGAGAGGAAAAACTCCCTTTTAACTGGAAGAAACCTCCAGCAGAACCAGGCTCAGTGTGAGCGGCCATCTGCCACGACCGACTGGGGGTTTGAGAGAACAGAGCAGAGACACAAAAAGAACACAGAAGCACTGATCCAGCAGTACTTTCTACAGGAAAGAAAAGTGAGCTGCAGTTTTAATGCCTTCTGTTTCAGGGAATGTGGCTTCAGCTTTGTCCATGTAATCAGAGATACCGTCTTTCTTGGGGAATCTCTTCCCAGATTCTTTCTGCAGCAGCTCAGACAGCCAGGCTCAGTTGGGTAGTCTTATTTTCGGCCGGGGTATGGTCACTAGTTACACAGGCAACATTTTATTGGGATTTTATGGTACAGACCAACACAAATTAGTGCATAACTGTTGAGCAGAACAAGCAGGATAAATTCATCTCTGTTTTTTTTGTTTATCTGAAAATGCGGCATGCATTGTATTCAGCCGCCCTGACCTATTACTACCTTTTGCTGTGCACATCTACAGACTGAAAATTATTCCAGTTCTAATTTGAAGAATAGCCTAAACTCACTCAGGATGGCTGCCACAACCATGTTTCCACGTAGAGATAGTGTGTTCAAAATGATGTGCCAATTTAGCTTTCCAGCAGGCACAGAATTTTGAATGTGGGTTAAAAACCAGATTTTGTTTCATCTGACCAGTGCATCTTTTTCCACATGTGGGCTGTTTTCCCATCATTATTGTGGAAAATTGTACATCTTGAAGCTTTTGTTCAAAAATTGCTGTTTCTTTTACTATTTCTTTCGTAACATTCAGATTTGTGGAGTATTTGAATAATTCCTGTCCTGTTGGCAGATTTTTCGCACCCAAGCTGTAGATCTTTACATCTCCTCCAGGGTTACCATGGGCCTCTTGACTGCTTCTCTTATTATTGCCTGTCCTGTCAGTTTTGACAGGCCACCATTTCTTGGTAGGTTTGCAGTTGTGCCTTTATTGTTTCTGTTGTCAGATGATTACTCATAGAGTGTGTTCCAACTATCTCACTTCTCAGCCTCCCTGGGAAAGCCTACTCTGGGGTGTTCATGGACTTGGTGGAGAGCAGTGTGTCTGGTTTGGGAACCTCAGGGTCTCATCTTTGCTTTTCCCAGAAAATGTGGTTCTGTTGGCTTACTGGGCCACAGCCCTCAGTGTGCTGGAATGGTTTGCAGCTGACTGTCAGGTGGAAGGGATGAGAATCAGCTCATCTAAGTTCCCCTGTGGAGGGGGTCAGTTTCTCTCTCAAACAGATTAGTTTAAGTATATTGGTGTCTTGTTCACCAGTGACACTGTGATGGAACAGGCGATAGAGAGACAGATTGGAGATACATCTTGAAGCAGAGCCACTGCTGCTGTGCATCAAAAACAGTCAATTAAGGCAAGGCAAGTTAAGTTGTATATTACATATTAGTAACAAGACAATTCAAAGTGCTTTATAAGAGTAAAGCATGTTTAAGGTGGTTTTGGCATCTGATCAGGAGGCCTCCTGGATGCGTCACACTGGAACCCTGGTGAGGACCCACAACTCACTCGAGGCACTACATATCTCATCGGGCCTAGGTACACCTGGGATTCCCCCAGCATGAGCTGGAGTGTGTCACTGGTGAGAGGGATGCCTGGGTTTTGTTCCTGGAATTAAATTCTGAAGGCAGGAGTTGGCACAATGTTTTGTTTAGGTGTATTATAGTAAAGGGGACTGACATCTAATGTGTGCCACACTTTTTAGATTGTTTTTCTTTTTTGTATCTGTAAAGCCCATGTCTTTTCCTCCATTTCCAAATTTTGTTCGACTTTATGTTTGTTTACCATATAAAATCTTAACAAAATCCATTTATGTTTGTGGTTCTAATGTGATACAATGTTGATATGCAAGTTTGAAAAACCTTGACTTCTCTTTGTTTCATAAAA